>NC_092715.1:58259214-58563691 GCF_047496885.1 Scyliorhinus torazame | reverse complement strand
CTCCACTTCATCAGGGCCCGCAACCTGCCCTACTCCACCAAGGAGGTCAGGGCCATGACCAGGGACTGCCAAGTCTGCGCGGAGTGCAAGCCGCACTTCTATCGGCCAGACAAGGCCCATCTGGTGAAGGCCTCCCGCCCCTTTGAGCGCCTCAGCGTCGATTTCAAAGGGCCCCTTCCCTCCACTGACCGCAACGTGTACTTTCTCAACGTCGTTGACGAGTACTCCTGTTTCCCCTTCGCCGTCCCATGTCCCGACATGACCGCGGCCACTGTCCTTAAGGCCCTGCACAGCATCTTCACCCTGTTTGGTTTCCCACTTACGTCCACAGTGACCGGGGCTCCTCTTTTATGAGCGATGAGCTGCATCAGTACCTGCTCGGTAAGGGCATTGCCTCAAGCAGGACTACCAGCTACAACTCCCGGGGAAACGGACAGGTGGAGCGGGAGAACGCGACGGTATGGTAGGCCGTCCTTCTGGCCCTACGGTCTAGAGGTCTCCCGGTTTCCCGCTGGAAGGAGGTCCTCCCCGACGCGCTCCACTCCATTCGGGCGCTCCTCTGCACAGCCACGAACGAGACCCCTCACGACCGTTTATTTGTCTTCCCCAGGAAGTCCATCTCCGGGGTCTCGCTTCTGTCCTGGTAACAACACCGGGGCCTGCCCTCCTCCGGAAGCACGTGAGGAGCCATAAGTCCGACCCCCTGGCCGAGAGAGTCCAGCTCCTACATGCCAAACATCAGTATGCCTACGTGGCGTACCGCGACGGACGACAGGATACAGTCTCCCTCTGGGATCTGGCACCCACCGGTTACCCAGCGACCATCACCAACGCGTCCCCCCTACACCGCCTATCACCACCAATCGAATCCCTCACGGCGGGCTACCAGCTGCCCCCCTGGGGATCCTGAACACCGCCCCCGCCCCTACACGGCCCACACCTCCCCTTTCCCCATCGCCGACACACCGCGATGAAGCTCCAGACGACACGCTCCTGGAGTCAACGAGTACAACACCCGTGCCTGTAGCGAAGCCGGAGCTGAAGCGATCACAGAGAACGATTAAGGCTCCGGACAGACTCGATATGTGAGCCCACTTCACCCCCGCTGGACTTCAATTTTTAACAGGGGGTGAATGTGGTCAACGTATTGCTACTGCAATTCACCACTGTATTGTACTGTACTATGTTGATGCCGATGTGGGCTCCGCCTGTGGCTCCGCTCCCTCGGGGGTGGTATATAAACCTGCAGCCTGTAGGCGGCACTCAGTATAGAGCAGTCGCAGGCAGGCACAGATCTAGCTTATTAAAACCACTGTTCACTTCTACTAATCGTCTCGTGTGAATTGATGGTCGCACCAAGGAGGCAATGAAACCCACTGAGCAAGCTGTCAGGAAAGTAGGAGAAGGAAGTGAATTTCCCGAAAGGACCTCCATTCTCTTTTAGACAAGGTGGAGAAAAGTGTTGGGAGGGTGGTGTTTACAGATCAGTGTGTCTTAAAGAAGTGTCACTAATCTTCTGTAGGTTAACTGCAAGTCTTTATTAACTACTTACACAGGTAAAGAGCACAGCCCTCTCCATGCTTTGGTCTATACACATCTCCGCTTGACACCACACTGACCCCCTGGGTCAAATGCCTCTTACTTCACTATGTGGGCAGTGCTGTGCTCAGTCCCACATTAAATATGTGCCATACTACAAAAGGAAGCACAGTCTCTTGGGAAAGTGCAATTCCAAGGTTGGAAGAGCAGTCAGTTGAATCATCTGCAGGGAAGTGGACTGGACTAGGGCCCTTAGCCAACTCTCTAATTTCTGGGATAGAAGGACAGCTCAGTAAAAAATTCATTGAACTCATCAGATCTGACAATGTAATGCTCTCAATGGTTTTAATGTCTTCCTTGTCTACCCTGGGCTGCGCTGCACTCTTTATTAAAGCACCACTTGCAATTCTAATTCTCCACACTGCACTAGGCTTTAGGGCATTTATTAACTCCCAAAGTCTGCACCATAGTTACACATCACTCCATAAGAAAAAAAAAACACAGCCTCACACATCCCTCCAAAACATCTTTCTCGACTCAACAACCTCCTGGCTGATGCTGCTCAGATGTCCTGTAGCAGGCTGGAAGGATGCGGAGGCATGAAGGCTGAGCTTACTGTCACATTCATTGCCATGGGCAGAGCATGTGACAGTAGAGGGAGTCTGCAAATCTTCAGGATGAAGTTAGTTGAGATGGCGAATGCCATCCTTGGAGCGAGGCAGCTGTTGGATGCACAGCTCCTTTGAGAAGTGTAGGTGTAAGTGATTTAAAAAATGGGAGGGAATGGGGTACATACCTTCGGTGGAAGCCCGTAATCAGTAAGTGAAGTTGGTTTCCCACTTTAGCTCACCAACTCCTCCCTTGCAGAGATGACTATGGGAGCTGTCACACTGGATCTTTTGGGCTGTAATTTACATTGAGTATGCAAATGAACCCAGGGAACTTTAATTGGTGTTTGCACAGTTAACAAGGTCAAGAAAAACCTTAATTTAACACAACAATACTGTATTGTAAATATCCTCCAAAGAGCTAAAACATAAATTTATTCATTCTTTTTCGTGCAAAAATGACATAATCCCTGAAATGGAGGATCAATAGCTGAAGAATGCAGGAATAATAGTGAGACGAAAGTATGTAAACAGTCAAAGGTCAGCAATGGGGGTAACAGGAAAATGAGAATGATCTCATGATACAATGAAACCAAATCAGGAAATGAAACATTGTGCTGATGGCTACATGAAGACTTAGCTGTGCCCCTGCTTCTTCTTTTGCTCCTGATATTACAGTCACGATGTTACTTTTGTTCTGCTGTTTCTACCAGAATTTTACAGAAACCAATATTCAACATGAAAGTAGCTCCAGACCAACACCACTGTTCTGGTGCAGGCTATCCATTTCTTTTTGAGGTTTGCCTTCTGCTAAATGACAAAATAATTTCATTGTTTGACTGTCAGCACAAACTGGAAAAGCGGAACAGACTTTTGCAGAACTTGATACATTTCACTATACCCCACAGGGTGTTTCATTGTTGAGTATACTCAAGACAAAGAGTGATAGAAATCTGGATAGCAAGAGAATCAAGGCATATGTGGATAGTGTCGAAAGATGGAATGGGATAGAAGATCACCCATGACCCCAGTGAGTGGCGGGGAAGGCTCGAAGATCTGAGTAGCCTATTCCCATTTCCGATGTTCAAACTAAAAGTGTTGTGTAAAGTAGGACAAGTCATTTACATGGTTAGTCACTCTGACATATGACACTACAGTCAGTTATGTAACAATGCTGTTTGCAATTACATCTGCAAAGCTGTACTTGCCTCAATTGACAAAGAACAAACATCAATGCTTATAAATCATTGTGAAATATTAACCTTATTATGGTTGGTGGAGTGGTCAAGTGACTGAAGGAAGGATCAGGAAAAATACACATAGACATCATAAAGAACAATATCACTCGCAGTGACATAAGTGCCTGCAACACAATTTAGGACATTGGAATCAAGTACTTGAAGATGACTAAGATGTGATGAATCTATAATGCCATTTTGCATTACATCATCTCCTGAAAACTGCACTACTGTATAATTGTGCGAAGTTACTTCGTTTACATGGAAGATGCATTAGATCTAACGCTTAAAGATTTTGCAGATAATTATTGTTTTGCCAAATTGTTTGAAGTTAAAGCTTTCACATGGTCATCATTGTGGGGCGGATCTGTTTATCCAATTTATTCACAAAACCCTCAGTAATTTTCAATCCAAATGTGGTACAGGGTATTTGAATAGCATGTCCAGCTGTACAGATATAGTACCATAAAAGAAAGGGATTGTGGGATACTGTGATTAAATTAGCGTCACTTGGAATTTCCCATTGTTCTCCAATGTCAGTGAGAAGTATTAAGTTACTGATTCGTACACTGAGCTGACTATTCCATTGCCTCTTGAGACTTAAACTAATCTTTATCTCAATTCATGAATTGGAGAACAGAGAACTTTTCAAAGGGACATCAATATCCTCACTGCACTGCTATTGGGAAAAAGTCAATTTGCGGCTGTTCTTGGCAATGCTTTATGTTGAGAGAACTGCCTTGTGGAGAACATATCCGTTATCATCTATGAGCGTGGCTAAGGTTTTTTTGTCAAGTATATCAGTGTTTCTCCATTGTTGCCTGGGATTTCCCAGCCCTCCCGCCATGAGAGATGTGACCGGCCAGCCAAAGGTCTATTGACTCTCGGTGGGACTGGAAGACCCCGGTCATGGGAGGGATTTTCCGGCCGTTCTCATCAGTAGGATCTTCTGGTCCCGCTGATGGTAGATCTCGCTAATAATAATCTTTATTGTCACAAGTAGGCTTACATTAACACTTCAATGAAGTTACTGTGAAAAGCCCCTAGTCACCACATTCCGGCACCTGTTCAGGTAGACAGAGGGAGAATTCAGAATGTCCAAATTACCTAACAAGCATGTCTTTCGGGACTTGTGGGAGGAAACCGTAGCACCCGGAGGAAACCCACGCAAATACAGGGAGTACGTGCAGTACCCAATTCATATTTTCCAATTAAGGGGCAATTTAGCGTGACCAATCCACCTCGCCTGCACATCTTTGGGTTGTGGGGGCGAAACCCACACAGACACGGGGAGAATGTGCAAACTCCACACGGACAGTGACCCAGAGTCGGGATCGAACCTGGGACCTCGGCACCGTGAGGCAATGGAATTCTTGGCAATGCTTTATGTTGAGAGAACTGCCTTGTGGAGAACATATCCGTTATCATCTATGAGCGTGGCTAAGGTTTTTTTGTCAAGTTTTGTTGAATTCACTGTGCTGACCACTGCGCCACTGTGCTGCCCCCGAGAACGTGCAAACTCCACACAGACAGTGACGCAAGCTGGGAATTGAACCTGGGACCCTGGCACTGTGAAGCAACAGATTTAACCACTGTGCTACTGTGCCGCCTGTTCCGCCCATGCCGGGTTAACCGGCGGCGGGAGGGTGGATTCAATGTGAAATCTCAATTGAAATGTGGTGGGACCAGAACATTTTGCCACTGCCACCTCCCACTGCCAAGAAACATGCGACGGGAGTGGGGGGAGGGGGTGGGGGGGGGTGATGGTGGCCAAAGAGGTGTCCCCCCCCAAAAGTTTCCATGCTGCAACTTTCTGCCACTGGGATATTCTCCTTTAGCTTACAGGAGAATGTGGATGAGTTTGCCATATTGCTGACGCTAGAGCTATTCTGCGATTGCCCTCTGTCGTTGTGGTGTGACAACTCTTTCGGTTTTTCCTGTCACTCTCCTATCTCAAACATGGAGCATTCTGCCATCACAAAGAATTTCATTTAGTAGCATGTCCAAGCATTGGAAAAACTTGTTCACTGGCTCAACGTGAGTTTTAATGCTGTCAAACCTGGGACTGGAAAATCTTTGGTGTCCAGCTTTCTATTGCTCCAACAACAAAACATGAAAGTGAGATAGTTTTTAAGAAAGTTTGACCTTGAGAAAATGATTTTTAAAAAAATTTAGGCCTCCCTTCAAAAGTCTTTGATGTTTTATTTTCTCCTTCTAAAATCTCACAGGGCTGCACACCAAATCCTGGCTAAGGGACCAGTCAAAGCTTTGGAAACTCTGCTCTTTAATTACAAACTATGTGATGTCCAATAGTAGCTCAGATGATTCACGTTTCAGTTTCCCATTCCAAACCTTGCTTGGCCCATTCCCGAAAGCAGGTCCAAGATCTGGAATTTGTTGCACCTAAATAGGTAGTCGATTAATCATAAGTAATTTTAAGATGGTTTATTAAGAAACAACAGTTTGGATTTGATATATTAACTGATTAGGCAGAAAATGTACATGACCCGTGAGTGAAAGTGGTTTCATGGGGCGAAATTCTCCTACCCGCCCCGCCACATTTCTGCGCCGACCGGCCGGCGGGAGTCTCCGTAACACCGGCCGGTCAATGGGGTTTCCCATTGTGGGGCAGCCCCACGCCGTCGGGAAACCCCCCGGTGCCGGCAGAACGGAGACTCCCGCCGGCGGAGAATGACGCCCATGGTTCTAGATGGCAGACAAACAGTTAGTGCAGAGTGTGCTGATTATCCTATCCTCCTCCTCTTCATCCATCTTAAGAAGGTGGCTACCGGCAGGTACTGCAACCTCCCCAGCACCACAGCAGGACACCACCAAGGGCTCACCCACCAGGACCTCGCCAGTACCTGGCCAGCATGCCATCTGTGACAGTCTAACAGCCCTGTGCCTGAGCACTGTTAATGCACCCCTCTTCAGGAGCTGGGGAAGTTGCATTACCCACATCAACGCTACCATCAAGAAAGCACAACAGCGTCTATACTTCCTCAGGAAACTAAGGAAATTTGGCATGTCCACATTAACTCTTACCAACTTTTACAGATGCACCATAGAAAGCATCCTATCTGGCTGCATCACAACCTGATATGGCAACAGCCCAGTCCATCACACAAACCTGCCTCCCCTCCATTGACGCCATCTACATCTCCCGCTGCCTGGGGAAAGCGGGCAGCATAATCAAAGACCCCTCCCACCCGACTTACTCACTTTTCCAACTTCTTCCATCGGGCAGGAGATACAAAAGTCTGAGAACACGCACGAACAGATTCAAATACAGCTTCATACCGGCTGTTACCAGACTCCGAAACGACCCTCTTATGGACTGACCTCATTAATACTACACCCCTGTATGCTTCACCCGATGCCGGTGTCTATGTATTTACCTTGTGTACCTGGTGTTGCCCTATTATGTATTTTCTTTTTCTTTCCTTTTCTTTTCATGTACTTAATAAGACCATAAGACATAGGAGTGGAAGTAAGGCCATTCGGCCCATCGAGTCCACTTCACCATTCAATCATGGCTGATTTCAACTCCATTTACCCGCTCTCTCTCCATAGCCCTTAATTCCTCGAGAAATCAAGAATTTATCAACTTCTGTCTTAAAGACACTCAACGTCCCGGCCTCCACCGCCCTCTGTGGCAATGAATTCCACAGACCCACCACTCTCTGGCTGAAGAAATTTCTCCTCATCTCTGTTCTAAAGTGACTCCCTTTTATTCTAAGGCTGTGCCCCCGGGTCCTAGTCTCCCCTGCTAATGGAAACGACTTCCCTACGTCCACCCTACCTAAGCCATTCATTATCTTGTAAGTTTCTATTAGATCTCCCCTCAACCTCCTAAACTCCAATGAATATAATCCCAGGATCCTCAGACGTTCATCGTATGTTAGGCCTACCATTCCTGGGATCATCCGTGTGAATCTCCGCTGGACCCGCTCCAGTGCCAGTATGTCCTTCCTGAGGTGTGGGGCCCAAAATTGCTCACAGTATTCTAAATGGGGCCTAACTAATGCTTTATAAAGCTTCAGAAGTACATCCCTGCTTTTATATTCCAAGCCTCTTGAGATAAATGACAACATTGCATTTGCTTTCTTAATTACGGACTCAACCTGCAAGTTTACCTTTAGAGAATCCTGGACTAGGACTCCCAAGTCCCTTTGCACTTCAGCATTATGAATTTTGTCACCGTTTAGAAAATAGTCCATGCCTCTATTCTTTTTCCCAAAGTGCAAGACCTCGCACTTGCCCACGTTGAATTTCATCAGCCATTTCTTGGACCACTCTCCTAAACTGTCTAAATCTTTCTGCAGCCTCCCCACTGTGGTGGTATGTATTAGGGGTAATACGGTACACCACGTGTCAACAGGCTATTGGTGGAGGGATGCCAGGTCCTGATAGGATCTGCCACCTACTGGACTCCACCCAGAAATGCCGGTATAAGAACACAGTTTTTCCCTCCATTTCCCTCAGCAGTTGCATTCTGCAACTACGCTGCTGGGGATAAAATTCTGCTTAATAAAGCCTTCAATTGACATTACCTCAACCTGCCTCACGTCATATTGACGGCGCTACAATTTATTAAGCAGAATTTAAATTGAAGAAAACGACGTGGGAACATGGAGCTCCGAATCACCCCGGAGTGCCTGCGCATCGCACACCAAGCAGCTAACTCGGCCTCTATCTTCAAACACTGGATGGCATGCTTTGAGGGCTACCTCCGAACGGCCCCCGTCACACCGACTGACGAACAAAAGATGCAGGTCCTCTATTCAAGGGTGAGTCCTGACGTCTACTCCCTTATCGAGGACGAGGACGGTTTCACCGGTGCCATCGCCGCGCTGAAGGATATCTACATCCGGCCCACCAACCAGGTTTTTGCTTGCTACCAGCTCGCCACACGACGGCAATTTCCGGGGGAATCACTGGATGAGTTTTATAACGCCCTGCAGATCCTGGGTCGAAACTGCAACTGCCTGGCGGTAACAGCGAGTGAACACACAGAGCTCCTGGTCCGCGATGCGTATGTGGCAGGTTTGGCCTCTTCCCAGATCCGCCAGAGGCTTCTGGAGAAAGAATCTCTGGGACTTACAGAAGCTCGGGCCCTGGCGGCATCCCTCGATGTGGCCTCGTGTAACGCCCGCGCCTACGCCCCCGACCGCACTACAGCCCCTTGGGCTCCGTGGACCCCCGCTGCGGTCGACTCTCCGACACCCCCCCACCCCCGCAAACCTGCGCGGCCAAAACACCAGACCAACCGGGGGGGTCCCTCTGCTATTTTTGAGGCCAGACGAAACACCCTCGGCAGGGATGCCCGGCCCGCGTGGCTACCTGCAAAAGCTGCGGGAAGAAAGGCCACTACGCAAGGTGTGCAAGTCCCGCGGGGTCGCCGCTATCTCCGGGGAAGAAACGGGACCACAGACCCAGCCCCCCCAGTGATCCACGTGTGACCAACGGACGCCGCCATTTTGGACCCCGGACGCCACAAGGGAGAGATGGGCGCCGCCATTTTGTCCACCCCCGACCGCGCTCGATCCGTGGACGCCGCCATCTTGGCTGAAGGACCCCGACACAGGCGGCCACATACTGCCTGATTACGATGCTTAACTTCAACAACCACGTCTGGCTTCAACGTCCCTCGACCAGTCGCGACCCCGGACGCTCCAGACTGCAACCACTACAGTCCTAGTGAATGGCTACGAGACGCCGTGTCGTATCGACTCTGGGAGCACAGAGAGCTTCATTCATCCGGACACGGTAAGGCGCTGTTCCCTCGTAATTCGGCCAAGCACCCAGAAAATTTTCCTGCCGGCGGGATCCCACTCCGTTCAGATCACGGGGAACTGCATCGCTAACCTAACGGTGCAGGGGAGGGAGTTCCGAAATTACCGGCTGTATGTCCTCCCCCATCTCTGTGCGCCCACACTCCTAGGGTTGGACTTCCAATGCAACCTCCAGAGTTTAACATTTAAATTTGGCGGCCCTATACCCCCACTGACTGTCTGCGGCCTCGCGACGCTCAAGGTTGAACCGCCTTCCTTGTTTGCGAACCTCACACCGGATTGCAAATCCGTCGCCACCAGGAGCAGACGGTACAGCGCCCAGGACCGAGCATTTATCCGGTCCAAAGTCCAGAGGCTGCTGAAGGAAGGCATCATCCAGGCTAGCAACAGTCCCTGTAGAGCCCAGGTGGTAGTTGTTAAGACCGGGGAGAAACAGAGGACGGTCATCGACTATAGTCAGACCATCAACAGGTACACTCAGCTAGATGCGTACCCTCTCCCCTGCATATCCGACATGGTCAATCGGATTGCACAGTAGAAGGTCTTTTCCACCGTGGACCTCAAGTCCGCCTACCACCAGCTCCCCATCCGTCCCGGTGACCGCAACTATACTGCCTTCGAAGCAGACGGGCGGTTATACCACTTTTTAAGGGTTCCATTCGGCGTCACGAACGGAGTCTCGGTCTTCCAACGAGAGATGGACCGAATGGTTGACCAGCACGGTTTACGGGCCACGTTCCCGTATCTCGACAACGTCACCATCTGCGGCCACGACCAGCAGGACCACGACGCCAACCTCCAAAAATTCCTCCAGACCGCTCACGCCCTGAACCTCACTTACAACAAAGAAAAATGCGTGTTCCGCACCGATCGTCTAGCCATCCTGGGCTACGTAGTGCGTAATGGAGTGATAGGCCCCGACCCTGAACGCATGCACACCCTCATGGAGTTCCCTCTCCCCCACTGTGCCAAAGCCCTGAAACGTTGCCTGGGCTTCTTTTCTTATTACGCCCAGTGGGTCCCCATGTACGCAGACAAGGCCCGTGCACTAATCCCGTCCACTACTTTTCCCCTGACGACAGAGGCATGCCAGGCCTTTAGCCGCATCAAAACGGATATCGCAAAGGCCACGATGCGCGCCATCGACGAGTCCCTCCCCTTCCAAGTCGAAAGCGACGCATCGGATGTAGATCTGGCGGCCACCCTCAACCAAGCAGGCAGACCCGTGGCCTTCTTCTCCCGAACCCTCCACGCTTCAGAAATCCGCCACTCCTCAGTGGAAAAGGAGGCACAAGCAATAGTGGAAGCTGTGCGACACTGGAGGCATTACCTGGCCGGTAGGAGATTCACCTTCCTCACTGACCAACGGTCGGTTGCCTTCATGTTCGATAATGCACAGCGGGGCAAGATCAAGAACGACAAGATCTTGCGGTGGAGGATCGAACTCTCCACCTTCAATTATGAGATCTTGTATCGTCCCGGAAAGCTGAACGAGCCATCCGATGCCCTATCTCGCGGCACATGTGCCAATGTACAAGTGGACCGTCTACAAGCCCTCCACGAGGACCTCTGCCACCCGGGGGTCACTCGTTTCTACCACTTCCTTAAGGCCCGCAACCTCCCTTACTCCGTCGAGGACGTCCGAACAGTCACCAGAAACTGCCAGATCTGCATTTTTTCAGGCCAGATAGAGCGCACCTGGTTAAGACCTCTCGACCCTTTGAATGCCTCAGTTTGGATTTCAAAGGCCCCCTCCCCTCCACCGATCGCAGCGCGTACTTCCTGAATGTCGTTGACGAATACTCCCGTTTCCCTTTCGCCATCCCCTGCCCCGACATAACCGCGTCCACGGTCATTAAAGCCCTCGGTACCATTTTTACACGTTCGGTTTCCCCGACTATATACATAGCGACAGGGGTCCTCCTTTATGAGTGACGAACTGCGTCAATTCCTGCTCAACAGGGGCATAGCCTCGAGCAGGACGACCAGTTACAACCCCCGGGGGAACGGGCAGGTAGAAAGGGATAATGGAATGGTCTGGAAGGCCGTCCTGCTGGCCCTCCGGTCTAGGAGCCTCCCAATTTCCCGCTGGCAGGAAGTCCTCCCGGATGCCCTTCACTCTATCCGGTCCCTGCTGTGCAACACCACGAATCAAACGCCTCATGAGCGCCTCCTCCTCTTTCCTAGGAAGTCCTCCTCTGGAACGCCACTTCCGACCTGGCCACGCCAACCTGCAATACGCCTATGTGGAGTACCCCGATGGGCGACAGGACACGGTCTCCCTGCGAGATCTGGCGCCCGCCGGAGCTACCCACACCCCCCCAACGCCAATCACCACCTCCTCACTCCCGCCGGTTCATCCCGCAGCCACCCCCTTCCCGGGGGGTTCGGTTCTCCTCCCAGACCCGCCCAGGAGTAAGGACACAGGGGACAGCACTACGCTCCCAGAGTCGATGGGACTCGAGCCAGCGCCATCACCACCACGCCCGAGACGATCAGAAAGGACGGCCAGGGCGCCCATCCGGCTCATCTAATCACTTTAACTCTCAACGTTTTCAGTTATTGTGTCTTGTTATAGGTATGGCATCATGCCGACCCTGTTTGGCCCGTTGGCCAGTTGAAGCGATAATTTTGTGTTTTGTTCAAAGTTACGGAGCAGTACCGACTCTGTAAACCCCTACCACCATGCGAACCACCATCCCGCCGGGTTTTGTTTCAACAAGGGGTGAATGTGGTGGTATGTATTAGGGGTAATACGGTACACCACGTGTCGACAGGCTATTGGTGGAGGGATGCCAGGTCCTGATAGGATCTGCCACCTACTGGACTCCACCCAGAAATGCCGGTATAAGAACCCAGTTTTTCCCTCCATTTCCCTCAGCAGTTGCATTCTGCAACTATGCTGCTGGGGATAAAGTTCTGCTTAATAAAGCCTTCAATTGACATTACCTCAACCTGCCTCGCGTCATATTGACGGTGCTACACCCACCTCCTCCATACTACCTGCCCCTCCACCTATCTTTGTATCATCGGCAAACTTAGCCAGAATGCCCCCAGTCCCGTCATCTAGATCGTTAATATATAAAGAGAACAGCTGTGGCCCCAACACTGAACCCTGCGGGACACCACTCGTCACCGGTTGCCATTCCGAAAAAGAACCTTTTATCCCAACTCTCTGCCTTCTGCCTGACAGCCAATCGTCAATCCATGTTAGTACCTTGCCTCGAATACCATGGGCCCTTATTTTACTCAGCAGTCTCCCGTGAGGCACCTTATCAAAGGCCTTTTGGAAGTCAAGATAGATAACATTCATTGGCTCTCCTTGGTCTAACCTATTTGTTATCTCTTCAAAGAACTCTAACAGGTTTGTCAGGCACGACCTCCCCTTACTAAATCCATGCTGACTTGTTCTAATCTGACCCTGCACTTCCAAGAATTTAGAAATCTCATCCTTAACAATGGATTCTAGAATCTTGCCAACAACCGAGGTTAGGCTAAATGGCCTATAATTTTCCATCTTTTTCCTTGTTACCCTCTTGAACAGGGGGGTTACAACAGCGATTTTCCAATCCTCTGGGACTTTCCCTGACTTCAGTGACTTTTGAAAGATCATAACTAACGCCTCCACTATTTCTTCAGCTATTTCCTTGAGAACTCTAGGATGTAGCCCATCTGGGCCCGGAGATTTATCAATTTTTAGACCTCTTAGTTTCTCTAGCACTTTCTCCTTTATGATGGCTACCATATTCAACTCTGCCCCGACTCTCCGGAATTGTTGTGATATTACTCATGTCTTCTACTGTGAAGACTGACGCAAAGTACTTATTTAGTTCCTCAGCTATGTTCTTGTCTCCCATCACTAGATTACCAGCGTCATTTTGGAGCGGCCCAATGTCTACTTTTGCCTCCCGTTTGTTTTTAATGTATTTAAAGACACTTTTACTATCATTCCTAATGTTACTGGCTAGCCTACCTTCATAATTGATCCTCTCTTTCCTTATTTCTCTCTTTGTTATCCTCTGTTTGTTTTTGTAGCCTTCCCAATCTTCTGACTTCCCACTACTCTTTGCCACATTATAGGCTTTCTCTTTTGCTTTGATGCATTCCCTAACTTCCTTTGTCAGCCATGGCTGCCTAATCCCCCCTCTTATAACCTTTCTTTTCTTTGGGATGAACCTCTGTACTTTGTCCTCAATTACTCCCAGAAACTCCTGCCATTGCTGTTCTACTGTCTTTCCCACTAGGCTCTGCTCCCAGTCGATTTTCGTCAGTTCCTCCCTCATGCCCCTGTAGTTACCTTTATTTAACTGTAACACCTTTACATCTGATTCTACCTTCTTTTTTTCAAATTGGAGATTGAATTCGACCATATTATGATCACTGCCTCCTAAGTGCTCCCTTACTTTAAGATCTTTAATCAAGTCTGGCTCATTACATAACACTAAGTCCAGAATGGCCTGTTCCCTCGTGGGCTCGATCACAAGCTGTTCCAAAAAGCCCTCCTGTAAACATTCCATGAATTCCCTTTCCTTGGGTCCACTGGCAGCATTATTTACGCAGTCCACCTGCATATTGAAGTCCCCCATGATCACTGTGACCTTGCCTTTCTGACATGCACTTTCTATTTCGTGGTGCATTTTGTGCCCCTGGTCCTGACCACTGTTAGGAGGCCTGTACATAACTCCCATTATGTTTTTTTTGCCTTTGTGGTTCCTCAACTCTACCCACACAGACTCCACATCATCTAACCCTATGTCGTTTAGTGCTATTGATTTAATTTCATTCCTAATTAACAAGGCAACCCCGCCCCCCTCTGCCCACCTCTCTGTCTTTTCGATAGGTTGTGAATCCCTGGATGTTTAAATGTCAGTCCTGAACCCCCTGCAACCACGTCTCTGTGATGCCTACCACATCATACCTGCCAGTCACAATCTAGGCCACAAGCTCATCTACCTTGTTCCGTACACTGCATGCATTTAAATATAGCACCTTTAATTCTCTACTGACCGTCCCTTTTTGTTTTCTTAGTGTGGTGGACCTTGGTTTACTGAGCCTTTCCATACACTGTGTCATATTTTGAGGGATGGGGACTATCGTAACCTCTCGTGAGTTCTGTCTTTTCATGCTTTTTTGTATTCCTAAGCAGCTACACTTCCCACTGATTACTTCACCTCTTGGTTCCCTGACTTTCCCTTCCCCCCCAATCTCTAGTTTAAAGTCCTATTGACCACCCTATTTACTCTTTTCGCCAGAACACTGGTCGCAGCTCGGTTCAGGTGGAGACCATCCCAACGGTATAGGTCCCCCCTGTCCCAAAACTGATGCCAGTGTCCCATGAAAAGGAACCCCTCATTCCCACACCACTCTTTCAGCCACGTGTTAACTTCCCTTATTCTTGCCTCCCTATGCCAATTTGCACGTGGCTCGGGCAGTAATCCGGAGATTATGACCCTTGAGGACCTGTTTTTTAATTTGAATCCTAGCTCTTTATAATCTCTAAACAGGTCCTCTTTTCTAGACTTGCCTATGTTGTTGGTACCGACATGGACCACAACAACTGGATCCTCCCCCTCCCTCTCCAGTATCCTTTCAAGCCGGTCAGAGATGTCCCGCACCCTAGCACCGGGCATGCAACATACCATGCGGGACTCCTTATCCTGCTCACAAAGGATACTATCTATCCCCCTGATAATAGAATCCCCTACAACTACAACTTGCCTATTTACTCTCTCCCCTTGAATGGCCTGCTGAACCATGGTGCCTTGGTCAGCTGACTCATCCTTCCTGCAGCCCTGTTCGCCATCCACACAGGGAGCAAGTGCCTCATACCTGTTGGACAGGGTCAAGGGCTGAGGCTCCTGAGTTCCTGACTGCTGGTTCCCTTTACCTTTAATGATCTGTTTGAACTGCTCGCAGAAAAATACTTTTCTTTGTACCTCGGTACACGTGACAATAAACAAATCCATCCATCTTATGACAAGGTCTCGATGGCCCCTGAATCCCTAAAAATCTTACAAAGATACATGTTAACAAGTCAGAGAGCAACCTTTTCACCTAATCAAGAATTTGTGTTTGTTGTATATTAATCGTATTAATTGGATGTAGGTGGTGGGCATTAACTGGGATTTTACTTGAGCATGTATGAAGAGAGACTTATTGAAACTGTGGGGCGGTTGAGTTAGGAGGTGTATGTTTGTAATGTTGTTCCATGTAAATAAATGTAACACTGCGTAAAGATTGGCTCCAGTATCACCCTTCACCAACTAACTTTCCAGATTATAACAATCAGTCTTCATGATTCCAACAGGTCTGGGAAGTTTCAAGAGACATGGCAGAAGCTTCCAAATTCTCCAATAGACCAGGCAAAAACCCCAAGGACTACCCAACCTGTTGAGTAGTGCTGGGAGGCTGCTGGAAAGAATCATTCTGTATTGTTTCCAACAGCTCCTTCTGAGTATTGACTATTCAAATCCGGTGAAACAAGGTTCAGCATAGAAAAGAACCTGACAAACTTGTTATAATTGAGCACATTCTCCAAGCCTTCAACATGGAAGTGCACATACAGCATTGACAGTGTTCCTGAAGACAGAAAAGGCTCACCATGGGACGGGATTCTCCGCAAACGGCGCGATGTGCGCTATCCGGCGCCAAAAACGGCGCGGATCAGTCCGGCGTCGGGCCGCCCCAAAGGTGCGGAATTATCCGCATCTTTAGGGGCCAAGCCCTCACCTTGAGGGGCTAGGCCCGCGCCGGAGCGGTTTCCGCTCTGCCGGCTGGCGGGAAAGGTCTTTGGCGCCACGCCAGCCGGTGCCGAAAGGACTTCGCCGGGCGACGCATGCGCGGGATCGTCAGCGGCCGCTCATGGCATCCCCGCGCATACGCAGGGGAGGGGGTCTCTTCCGCCTCCGCCATAGTGAAGAGCACGGCGAAGGCGGAAGAAAAAGAGTGCCCCCATGGCACAGGCCCGCCCACGGATCGGTGAGCCCCGATCGCAGGCCAGGCCACCCCCCTGGGGTCAGATCGCCCCGCGCCCCCCCCCCCCCAGGACCCCGGACCCTGCCTGCGCCGCCTTGTCCCGCCGTTCAAAAGGAGGTCTAATCCACGCCGGCTGGCGAGGGTTGACAGCGGCAGGACTTCGGCCCATCGTGGGCCGGAGAATCGCCGGGGGTGGGCCCGCCGACCAGCGCGATTCCCGCCGACCGGCGCGGTGCGATTCCCGCCCCCGCCCCCGCCGAATCTCTGGTGGCGGAGAATTCGGGACACGGCGGGGGCGGGATTCACGCCAGCCCCCGGCGATTCTCCGACCCGGCGGTGGGGTCGGAGAATCGCACCCCTTGATACTGAGCACAGCGTCTCCACTGAACTGCTTCAATGGATATAGAATTTTCTGGCAGGATATTTAATTGGTGTTTGACTAGGCACGGCCATCTTCGCTGATGGTAGGACCGTGCCAGAGCTTGCTTTCATCCTGCTCCTTTTATGCCAATGGCATTCTAATGTCAGTACAAAGAAACAGGACGTTCTCACATTGTGCTCATAACATGACATGTTTGGGTAGCCTCCATGGGCTTCCAACTGCTCATCAGAAAATCTCCAGAGATGTCCACTTGATCACGAGGAATGGGGAGGTCAAAGGTGAATTATGCTTATCCCAGAAAAGCACCGCATGCATCTCCAAATAAAAGCCTCAAAGCTGCAGCTTGAGTTGTTGTTTAAAAGAGTCAGTTAGCAGAATTAGGCAAAGTTTTCTGGAGGAATGTAGTGTGTACAAAACATATTGGTGACAGCCAATACAAGTGGACATTCCCAGGCTGTGTCCAATGTGTGACCCCTGTGGCAAGAAATACAGCCATCGGGTGAGATTCTCTGGCTTCCCTGTGGGATATTTCTTGGAGCGGGAGGGGCAAGGGGGGGGGGGGTGCGGTGATGGGTGGGACCATTGGTGGGATCAGAAGTTGCCACTGGCATGAAGAGCCGAAGATCTTGCCTCTTAGTTCTAGAATTTTTCCTTGGACTGTACAAGGCCTAAATTGTCCAATCATGGGTTGAGGCCTCCTACCTGATGCACTAGCAGTTGGCCACATGTGAGGAACTGAGCAAGAAAGGCAGCATATTGCCTCCCAGGTTTTATCAACTCAACTGATGCGAACAACATTGGTGAACTCCAAACTATGAAAGAAGGATTTCTGAGAATCACAGAGTTCATTGAAATCATTATATAACTGAGAATTCATAGAATCCCTATAGTGCAGAAGGAGACCATTCTGCCCATCGAGTCTACACCTACCCTCCAAAAGAGCACCCCATTTGGCCCACTGCCCTGCCCCATAACACAACCTAACCTGCACATCTTTGGAGACTAAGGGGCAATTTAGCATGTCCAATCCACCTAGCATGCACATCTTTGGACTGTGGGAGGAAACCGGAGCACCCGGAGGAAGCCCACGCTGACACGGGGAGAACATGCAAACTCCACAGACACAGTCACCCAAGGCCGGAATCAACCCGGGTCCCTGATGCTGTGAGGCAGCAGTGCTAAACACTGTGCCACCGTGTCACCCCAGTCCATCAATGGCATCTGCAGATGGCAAGAACTAATCATCATTGTCACTGTCGATGGAGGGAGAAGGTCAGAACCAAACCTGCCACTGTCTGTGGGCCTGTAGTAGGTAGAAAACCATAGCAAGATTCAATCAGAGTGATGTCATGGGGGTAAACTCAGATAATGAAATTGAAATTCATACCGCGCTCAGAACAGACTGTTACAAATTCTAATGCACCTGATGCAAGGATGTGAAATGGGCAATAAACTCTGGATCACCCTCAGCAAACTCCTAGGAGATCCAGCATGGATATCCATTTAAAAACACCCTAGTCAGGAAATATAAAAAGATGTTTCCTATTTGGAGGTCTGTTCCAGGTGCCCACTCCATGGAGTATTCTTGCGCAGGCCTTTGTGCCTCATCTTACTTATTGTGATGGGTACCACTATGATACGATGATGGAGGAAAAAGCACACAATTATATACTGAAATGGGAGACTTGAAATAAGACCTGTGAATTTATTTTTAATGCAGATGCAAGCCAAAGATGGCTAAGGATATAAAGTCTGGCTGAATTGGTGCAGGGTGATTCACTAAGAGACAATGGAACTCCATCCTGTTACCAGACAAGGTACTTCTAAATGCACCCAGAAATTAATTGCCATCTCCAGTGGAGGCAAAGGGGCACAATGGCCATCTCATCTCAAGAGGCAGTGACCGAGTGGTATTGTCACTGGGCTAGTAATCTGGAGACTCAGGGTAATGCTCTGGGGACCCAGGTTTGAATCCCACCATGGCAGATGGTGACATTTGAATTGAATAAAATCTGGAATTAAAAGTCTAATGACGGCCATGAAACCATTATTGATTGTCGTAAAAACCCATCTGATTCACTAATGTCCTTTAGGGAAGTCCTGGTCTGGTCTACATGTGGGGCGAAATTCTCCCCCAACGGCGGGATGTCCGCTGACTGGTGCCAAAGACGGCGCCAATCAGACGGGCATCGCGCCGGCCCAAAGGTGCGGAATGCTCCGCATCTTTGGCGGCCTAGCCCCAACATTGAGGGGCTAGGCCGACGCCGGAGGGATTTCCGCCCCGCCAGCTGGCGGAAATGGTGTTTGTTGCCCCGCCAGCTGGCGCGGAAATGCGGCGCATGCGCGGGAGCGTCAGCGGCCGCTGTCAGTTTCCCGGCGCATGCGCGGGAGCGTCAGCGGCCGCTGTCAGTTTCCCGCGCATGCGCAGTGGGGAGAGTCTCTTCCGCCTCCACCATGGTGGAGGCCGTGGGGGAGGCGGAAGGGAAAGAGTGCCCCCACGGCACAGGCCCTCCCGCGGATCGGTGGGCCCCGATCGCGGGCCAGGCCACCGTGGGGGCACCCCCCGGGGTCAGATCACCCCGTGCCCCCCCCCCAGGACCCCGGAGCCCGCCCACGCCGCCTGGTCCCGCCGGTAAATACCAGGTTTGGTTTACGTCGGCGGGACAGGCAATTCCTGGGCGGGACTTCGGCCCATCCGGGCCGGAGAATCCAGCGGGGGGTCCCGCCAACCGGCGCGGCCCGATTCCCGCCCCCACCCAATCTCCGGTACCGGAGACTTCGGCGGGGGCGGGATTCACGGCGGCCAACGGCCATTCTCCGACCCGGCGGGGGGTCGGAGAATGACGCCCGTGATCCTAGAGCCACAGGAATAGGGTTGACTCTTAAATGCCCCCTCAAGGGTAATTAGGGATGGGTGATAAATGCTGGCCTAGCCAGCGACGGCCACATCCTATGAATGAAAATAAAAAAGAAGAGATCCTTTGAATAATACCTGGACAGAATTGTGGATTTGCCTTCCCAGATGTAATACACAAAGAATGGGTGAAAAGTAAGCTGAAAAGTTGCCCCATTGTCTGTCCGCATGTGCTATGTGAGATCAAGTGCGGGGAGTTAACGAGAAGAATAGCCAGCTAGCTCATACAACGCCCTGCAAAATAGCTATTTTTGCAGGTATCTCTCTCTCTTCGACTGTGAAAGCCAGCCACAGTCATCAAAAGATTCACAGCCGAAAAGAGAAAAGGGAAACTTCTCTGCCAAACTACAGAACACTGGAATCGCGAAACTAACTATTCTCCTGCTGAAGTCAACTCTACTGGAATCTAAATCGTAACAGTCGCACATTTCACCATCTACTCCTCGCAAGTCAAGGACTCTTCCAGAAATCTTTTTTTACTTACTTAATTTGGACTCAATTCTCACTTCTAATCTGTATGAATATACATGCATGTGTTTTATAATCTTTTCCTTGCCTTCTGTAGTTAATGACCTCACTTTATCAAGAAAGTCTGGTTGAATTGGCTCCTTTTAAAACATAAATATTGGATCTGAGAAAAAAGTATCCGTGAAAAGGGATACTTTTTAAGATTAAACCTTGTGCTACCAACAGAGGTTGAATAAAAACAGGGTGCTAGCTCATCCCTCCTCGATCAGGTTTATAACAATTTGGGCACCTCCTAGCTGGGTGATGAAAAATCGAGGGTTCTCGCTCGGATCAACAAACTTGGGGAACCTTACCTGGGGGTGGTCATAACAACTATAATGTTGGGTCCTCTTTCAGAGTCAGGAACTCATGCTTTGCGGAATTCACACAGCTGGACCATCCAACCCAAAATTGGAACTCCCACAGAATATAACCACACTCCTCTATTTCTGTGAGAATTCTGCTGGTTCCGGTGAGGGTTTGATGACAACATGAAATGTTCCAGTGAGGGTTTGATAACATGAAATGTTGATGATGCCTTTAATATTTCTGGCAATGCCTTGAGTTCCAGTCAAGGGCGATTAACTTCCACATACATCGCAGAGGAGTTTGTCAGATGGTAATGCACAGCCTTATCTAGATATCTGAGTGTGTGTGTGTGTGTGTGTGTACGTCAATGTTATTTTCAGCATGCAGGTGTTCAGAACCACCTTTTATACTACAAATTAATTTGTATTTGCCAGAATTTGAGTCAAAGCTTTGGATTATGGCCAGTGAATTTGAATGGGATTTTGTTGCCAGAATCAAATTCTTTGCCAATTTATACCTTAATTTACAGCTGTCTTTAATTAACATTAAGAGAACCTAAGGGAAATATGGCTAAACAGAGGACAGTTCTTTAATTCATCCTTTGAGTAATCTGTTAGTTGGACTCTTTGAAATTATACTCAGTTATAATATAATGGTCTGGATACTCCGTTTCAGCGGATAAGTGCTGGCACCAGTGGAGCATGTGTGGTCTTCTACGCCCAAAAAATTGGCATGCAACCCTCACCGATTCCAGCACCGCTGAGGGGCTAGCACCGGCGCTGACTGAAACTCCTGCCTCCCGTCCCGAAAACAGCTGGCGAATGGCCGGGTCCCGGGCCGTGTATGCGCACGACTGACGACCTGCAGCAGTTGCACCGTACAACATGGTGTCAGCCGTGCGCTGACCCAACCCGCCATCCGCGACCCCACAGCCCCACCCCCTGGCCACTCTCCACCAGTCTTCCAGCAGCCTTCGCAGAAGCCCCCCCGCCCCGGCCAGCAGCACGGATCCCGCCGAGTGGGGCGGCACTGGACACAGTCCATAGCCAGTACGCCAGGTTAATGAACGCTGGGATCACACGTGTCCCGCGCCGTTGGGAACTCGGCCCATCGGGGCAGAGCTTAGTTAGTCATGTACAGCTGTGCCTCAACTGTCTAAAAGGTCACTAGGGCCACTGATGCACTGAGTGAACATTTTGGTCAGTATTTCCCATAGATTTCCACTTCAGAATCAACACTGGTTAACAATGTGCTTTCTCAGAGGAGGCCCATCCACATAACTATATATGTAAATGTTGTTCTCATGGAGAATTCTATGCCCATCAGATTTTGTTGTCACCTCAGAATTCGCCACGTGCCTTTCCATTATACTGCTACCTCAGGAATTTGAGTTGATTGGATTGCTGTTTCAACTCCCCACTCAACCCCGTGTACTGTCTCACACCTCAGTGGTCCAATGCATTACTTCCTCATGCTTCCTCATTCACTATGCTGTATGATGGATATCACGTTCGCCGCAGAATTCGGTTTAAAATAAGGCACTGATACAAACAGCTTTTTAATTCAATATGGAATCAAACCACTTCAGCTAAAGGTCAGGTAGAGGTTACCACCTGATGGGAGAAACTCGAGCTGGTTCCAAAGACTCATTAATACAAACAAACAAAGGCTGTTCTTTTGACAAACCATAAATTCTTTGACAATAACTCCCCACACCTATAGGTAGTCAAAACATAAGGACAGGGAATTCTCCAGATAAATAGATACACAACTCTTTCCCGAACTACACGTCTTGACACTTAGAATAACAGTGTCTGTTTTGATATCTAAAGAATATGACAACACAGAAAAAAGACAGGCCTCTATACGGGCCCCCCTTTGCCAATATATCTTAGGACACCTGACATTTACAGACCCTACGACCATTAAAAGATGTATGAATGATAATACATCCAATTAGCCATTTGGCTATAGGTAATTAACCAACAATAAGTGACACGATAACAGATGCCGTCCTTTTTAAAAAAAAAATAACTTTTATTCAAATTTTCACAAAATATCAACAACAAAATACAGAAAGAAAAAAAACAACCCCCCCCCCCCATATACATAAATAATAAATTAACAGCCTTCATCAACACAAAGGCAAAAATACACACCCACTCAAGAAAAACGAAAACGAACCAACCCCCCCGGGTTGCTGCCACTACTGACCATCTTCTAACGTTCTGCTAGGAAGTCTAGGAATGATTGCCACCGCCTGAAGAACCCTTGTACCGATTCCCTTAAGGCGAATTTCACCCTCTCCAACTTAATAAACCCTGCCATATTGCTGATCCAGGATTCCACGCTTGGGGCCCTCGCATCCTTCCACTGAAGAAGAATCCTTCGCCGGGCTACCAGGGACGCAAAGGTCAGAATACCGGCCTCTTTTGCCTCCTGCACTCCCGGCTCCTCTGCCACCCCAAATATTGCGAGCCCCCAGCCTGGCTTGACCCTAGAACCTACCACCCTCGACACCGTCCTCGCTACACCCTTCCAAATGTCCTCCCGCGCTGGGCAGGCCCAGAACATGTGGGTGTGATTTGCTGGGCTCCCTGAGCACCTAACACACCTGTCCTCGCACCCAAAGAACCGGCTTATCCGTGCCCCCATCATGTGAGCCCTATGCAGCACCTTAAATTGTATGAGGCTGAGCCTCGCACAAGAGGAGGAAGAGTTCACCCTCCCCAGGGCATCCGCCCACATCCCTTCATCAATATCCTCACCCAACTCCTCCTCCCACTTACCCTTTAGCTCCTCCACCGAGGCCTCCTCCTCCTCCTGCATCACCTGATACGTTGCCGAGATCCTTCCCTCTCCAACCCACACCCCTGACAGCACCCTGTCGTGGACCCCGCGTGGCGGCAGCAGTGGGAACTCCACCACCTGCCGCCGAACAAACGCCTTTACCTGCATATATCTGAAGGTGTTCCCCGGGGGGAGCCCGAACCTCTCCTCCAGCTCACCCAGGCTCGCGAACTTCACGTCCACAAACTGGTCCCCCATCCTTCTAATGCCTACCCTGTGCCAGCTCAGAAACCCTCCATCCATCCTCCTCGGGACAAACCGGTGGTTCCCCCGAATCGGGGACCACACCGAGGCCCCCACCTCCCCCCTGTGACGTCTCCATTCCCCCCAAACTTTGAGGGTAGCCGCCACCACCGGGCTCGTGGTATACCTCGTTGGAGGAAGCGGCAGCGGCGCCGTCACCAGCGCCTCCAGGCACGTGCCCACACAGGACGCCATCTCCAGCCTCTTCCATGCCGCCTCATCCCTCTCCATCACCCACTTACGCACCATTGCCACGTTGGCGGCCCAATAATACCCACAGAGGTTAGGCAGCGCCAACCCCCTTCCCTTGCCTCGTTAAAGGTCCTTACCAACAGCGGACCCAGCAGGTCCGCATACTTCTTATAAAATTCAACCGGGAACCCATCCTCCCCCAACTCGAGGTCCACCCAGTGCGGAGCATGATCAGAAATGGCTATCGCCGAGTACTCTGTATCCTCCACTCTCGGAATCAGAGCCTTGCTCATGACAAAAAAGTCAATCCGGGAGTAGGCCTTGTGAACATGGGAGAAGAATGAAAATTCCCTGGCCCCCGGCCTCGCAAACCTCCACGGATCCACCCCTCCCATTTGGTCCATGAACCCCCTCAGCACCTTGGCCGCCGCCGGCCTCCTGTCATCCAGCACCGTGTTGAAATCCCCACCCCCCCATTATCAGGTCCCCTGTCTCCAGGTTCGGAATCCGGCCCAGCATATGCCGCATGAACCCCGCATCATCCCAATTCAGGGCATATACATTGACCAACACCACCCGCTTCCCCTGCAGCTTGCCACTTACCATCACATACCTAACGCCATTGTCTGCCACAATGCTCGACACCTCGAACGACATTCTCTTCCCCACCAAGATCACCCCCCCCCCCAATTTTTTGCATCCAAACCCGAATGAAAACACCTGCCCTACCAACCCCTTTCTCAACCTAACCTGATCCGCCACCCTCAGGTGCGTCAGCAAACGAATGGCCACATCCGCCTTCAACACCCGGGCCCGTTTGACCGGCCCATTCAGTCCCCTTACATTCCAGGTTATCAGCCGGATCAGGGGGCTACCCGCCCCCTTCCCCCGCCGACTAGCCATATCCCTTCCTAGGCCAGCCACGTGCCCGCGCCCCCCGCACGGCCCGTTCCCCACAGCGGCAGACCCCCGCCCCGACCTCCTCTACCAACTCCAGCTCCCCCTTGGCCATTCCAGCAGCAACCCGGTACCCCGCCCCAGATAGGTCCCCCCCTAGCTGCCTTGCTCCCCCCATTGCACTCCCGTAAGTCATCTGACTCCTGCTGACTCTCCTGCCACTCCCGCCGTTCCATTGACCCCCCCCCCAGTGTGGAACTTCCCCTCCCCCCCCTGTCCACCAGCGGGATCTCGTCCATTCCACTCCCAGTGCGGGAGAAAAAGCCCGCGCTTCCCAGCTCCGGCCCCGCCCCTTCAGCCCTAAACACGGGGGGAAAAAAGCCCGCGCTTTCCACTCGCCAGTCCCCGCCTCCCCTGGTGCAGCACCCCTTCCAGGCCCGGTCCAACTACCCCCAACTCAGGCCTCTCCCCCCCCACCCCCCCGGGGGGCCCCATCTCTCCCACCCGCCATCGACCCCCCAAGCAATCCACCCACCCCACCCCCACGAGCCCGCCCGGCAGACCTAATTGAAACAATGACTAACCAACCCCCAAAAAACAAAGAAACAAAGAACCCCCCTCGAAACACAACCCAACAATCCCCAACCATCCCTCCGCCGTGACCCCTCATCCCCGATCCTTAGTCTGAGTCCAGTTTTTCGGCCTGAACAAAGGCCCACGCCTCCTCTGGGGACTCGAAATAGTGGTGTTGATCCTTATATGTGACCCACAGACGCGCCGGCTGCAGCATACCGAACTTCACCCCCTTCCTGTGCAGCATTGCCTTCGCCCGGTAGTACCCAGCCCTCTTCTTCGCCACCTCCGCACTCCAATCCTGGTAGATCCGAACCTCCGCGTTCTCCCACCTGCTGCTCCGCTCCTTCTTGGCCCACCTTAGCACGCACTCTCGATCAGCAAACCGGTGGAACCGCATCAGCACCGCCCGCGGCGGCTCGCTGGGCTTGGGCCTCCTCGCCAGCACTCGGTGGGCCCCCTCCAGCTCCAAGGGCCCCTGAAAAGCCCCCGCTCCCATCAGCGAATTCAGCATGGTGACCACGTAGGCCCCCATGTCCGACCCCTCCAGCCCCTCCGGGAGGCCCAGGATACGCAGGTTTTTCCGCCTCGACCGGTTCTCCATCTCCTTGAACCTCGCCTGCCATTTCTTGTGGAGCGCCACGTGCGCCTCCACCTTCACCGCCAGGCCCAGGATCTCGTCCTCATTCTCCGAGACCTTCTGCTGGACCTCCCAGATCGCCGCCCCTTGGACCATCTGGGTCTCCAGCAGCTTATCGATTGAAGCCTTCATTGGCTCCAGCAGCTCTGCTTTCAGTTCCTTAAAACAGCGCTGGAGAAGCTCCTGCTGCTCTTGCGCCCACTGCCTCCACTCTGTCTGGTCTCCGCCTGCCGCCACCTTGGTCCTCCTCCCTCGCACCTTTCTTTGCTTCAATGCCACTTTTATAATCGCCCCACTCCTGGTCCACTCCATACACTATCGGGGGAATGTTGCTGTCCCCTTCCCACACCGGGAAACGTCAAACAAGCGCCGTTGAGGGCCCTAAAAATAGCCCAAAAGTCAGTTTTTAGCGGGAGCTGCCGAACGTGCGACTTAGCTCCGCATAGCCGCAACCGGAAGTCACAGATGCCGTCCTTGACCGATAAGGGAATTTTCATGTATATAAAGAAGAGGCATTTTAGCAGAAAGTTACTCTCCCCCTTCTGATTCCCCTTCGGGAGTGTGAGTCAATTCTGTTCTTAAAAGCTTGCCTCGCCAGACAAAACCTCAGGTTTTGTAAGTATGTTTTTGTTTAACTTCTTAGAAATGTATTAAGAAATTGATAGGAGATACTTTAGGATTTTCCATGTTTCAGATATCTCATTCTATTAAGAGAAGTTAGTGTGTTAACAGATAACATAGGACTGTTAATGATTTTATATTATTTTTTTTTAAAAATAAATATTTTATTGAAAATTTTTGGTCAACCAACACAGTACATTGTGCATCCTTTACACAATATTATAACAACACAAATAACAATGACCTATTTTATAAACAAAAAATGAATAAATAATAAATAACAAAAATGAAAACTAACCCTAATTGGCAACTGCCTTATCACAAGTAACACTCTCCAAAAATATAATTTAACAGTCCAATATATAATTATCTGTCGCAACGACCTATACATATTATACAGTATATATTAACAACCCTGAGAGTCCTTCTGGTTCCTCCCCCCCCCCCCACCTCTCCCCCCCCCAACCCCCCCTCCCCGCCGCCCCCCCCCCCCGATCCTGGGCTGCTGCTGCTGCCTTCTTTTTTCCATTCCATCTATCTTTCTACGAGGTATTCGATGAACGGTTGCCACCGCCTGGTGAACCCTTGAGCCGACCCCCTTAGAACGAACTTAATCCGCTCCAGCTTTATAAACCCTGCCATGTCATTTATCCAGGTCTCCACCCCCGGGGGCTTGGCTTCTTTCCACATTAACAATATCCTGCGCCGGGCTACTAGGGACGCAAAGGCCAAAACATCGGCCTCTCTCGCCTGCACTCCCGGCTCTTGTGCAACCCCAAATATAGCCAACCCCCAGCTTGGTTCAACCCGGACCCCCACTACTTTTGAAAGCACCTTTGTCACCCCCATCCAAAACCCCTGTAGTGCCGGGCATGACCAAAACATATGGGTATGATTCGCTGGGCTTCTCGAACACCTCGCACACCTATCCTCCACCCCAAAAAATTTACTGAGCCGTGCTCCAGTCATATGCGCCCTGTGTAATACCTTAAACTGAATCAGGCTTAGCCTGGCACACGAGGACGACGAGTTTACCCTGCTTAGGGCATCTGCCCACAGCCCCTCCTCGATCTCCTCCCCCAGCTCTTCTTCCCATTTCCCTTTTAGTTCATCTACCATAGTCTCCCCTTCGTCCCTCATTTCCCTATATATATCTGACACCTTACCATCCCCCACCCATGTCTTTGAGATCACTCTGTCCTGCACCTCTTGTGTCGGGAGCTGCGGGAATTCCCTCACCTGTTGCCTCGCAAAAGCCCTCAGTTGCATATACCTGAATGCATTCCCTTGGGGCAACCCATATTTCCCGGTCAGCGCTCCCAGACTCGCAAACTTCCCATCCACAAACAGATCTTTCAGTTGCGTTATTCCTGCTCTTTGCCACATTCCATATCCCCCATCCATTCCCCCCGGGGCAAACCTATGGTTGTTTCCTATCGGGGACCCCCCCCAAGGCTCCAGTCTTTCCCCTATGCCGTCTCCACTGTCCCCAAATCTTCAGTGTAGCCACCACCACCGGGCTTGTGGTGTAGTTCCTCGGTGAGAACGGCAATGGGGCTGTCACCATAGCCTGTAGGCTAGTCCCCCTACAGGACGCCCTCTCTAATCTCTTCCACGCCGCTCCCTCCTCCTCTCCCATCCACTTACTCACCATTGAAATATTAGCGGCCCAATAATACTCACTTAGGCTCGGTAGTGCCAGCCCCCCCCTATCCCTGCTACGCTGTAAGAATCCCTTCCTCACTCTTGGGGTCTTCCCGGCCCACACAAAACCCATGATGCTCTTTTCAATCCTTTTTAAAAAAGCCTTCGTGATCACCACCGGGAGGCACTGAAACACAAAGAGGAATCTCGGGAGGACCACCATCTTAACCGCCTGCACCCTCCCTGCCAGTGACAGGGATACCATATCCCATCTCTTGAAATCCTCCTCCATTTGTTCCACCAACCGCGTTAAATTTAACCTATGCAATGTTCCCCAATTCTTGGCTATCTGGATCCCCAGGTAACAAAAGTCCCTTGTTACCTTCCTCAACGGTAGGTCCTCTATTTCTCTACTCTGCTCCCCTGGATGCACCACAAACAACTCACTTTTCCCCATGTTCAATTTATACCCTGAAAAATCCCCAAACTCCCCAAGTATCCGCATTATTTCTGGCATCCCCTCCGCCGGGTCTGCCACGTATAGTAGCAAATCGTCCGCATACAAAGGTACCCGGTGCTCTTCTCCTCCTCTAAGTACTCCCCTCCACTTCTTGGAACCCCTCAACGCTATCGCCAGGGGCTCAATCGCCAGTGCAAACAATAATGGGGACAGAGGGCATCCCTGCCTTGTCCCTCTATGGAGCCGAAAATATGCAGATCCCTGTCCATTCGTGACCACGCTCGCCATCGGGGCCCTATACAACAGCTGCACCCATCTAACATACCCCTCTCCAAAACCAAATCTCCTCAACACCTCCCACAAATAATCCCACTCCACTCTATCAAATGCTTTCTCGGCATCCGTCGCCACTACTATCTCCGTTTCCCCCTCTGGTGGGGCCATCATCATTACCCTTAACAGCCTCCGTATATTCGTGTTCAGCTGTCTCCCCTTCACAAACCCAGTTTGGTCCTCGTGGACCACCCCCGGGACACATTCCTCTATTCTCATTGCCATTACCTTGGCCAGGATCTTGGCATCTACATTTAGGAGGGAAATAGGTCTATAGGACCCGCATTGTAGCGGGTCCTTTTCCTTCTTTAAGAGAAGCGATATCGTTGCTTCAGACATAGTCGGGGGCAGTTGTCCCCTTTCCTTTGCCTCATTAAAGGTCCTCGTCAATACCGGGGCGAGCAAGCCCACATATTTTCTATAGAATTCGACTGGGAATCCATCCGGTCCCGGGGCCTTTCCCGCCTGCATGCTCCTAATTCCTTTCACCACTTCTTCTACCTCGATCTGTGCTCCCAGTCCCACCCTTTCCTGCTCTTCCACCTTGGGAAATTCCAGCCGATCCAAGAAGCCCATCATTCTCTCCCTCCCATCCGGGGGTTGAGTTTCATATAATTTTTTATAAAATGTCTTGAACACTCCATTCACTCTCTCCGCTCCCCGCTCCATCTCTCCTTCCTCATCCCTCACTCCCCCTATTTCCCTCGCTGCTCCCCTTTTCCTCAATTGGTGTGCCAGCAACCTGCTCGCCTTCTCCCCATATTCGTACTGTACACCCTGTGCCTTCCTCCATTGTGCCTCTGCAGTGCCCGTAGTCAGCAAGTCAAATTCTACATGTAGCCTTTGCCTTTCCCTGTACAGTCCCTCCTCCGGTGCTTCCGCATATTGTCTGTCCACCCTCAAAAGTTCTTGCAGCAACCGCTCCCGTTCCTTACTCTCCTGCTTCCCTTTATGTGCCCTTATTGATATCAGCTCCCCTCTAACCACCGCCTTCAACACCTCCCAGACCACTCCCACCTGGACCTCCCCATTATCATTGAGTTCCAAGTACTTTTCAATGCACCCCCTCACCCTTAGACACACCCCCTCATCTGCCATTAGTCCCATGTCCATTCTCCAGGGTGGGCGCCCTCCTGTTTCCTCCCCTATCTCCAAGTCTACCCAGTGTGGAGCGTGATCCGAAATGGCTATAGCCGTATACTCCGTTCCCCTCACCTTCGGGATCAACGCCCTTCCCAGCACAAAAAAGTCTATTCGCGAGTCGACTTTATGGACATAGGAGAAAAACGAGAACTCCTTACTCCTAGGTCTGCTAAATCTCCACGGGTCTACACCTCCCATCTGCTCCATAAAATCTTTAAGTACCTTGGCTGCTGCCGGCCTCCTTCCAGTCCTGGACTTCGACCTATCCAGCCCTGGTTCCAACACCGTATTAAAATCTCCCCCCATTATCAGCTTTCCCATCTCTAGGTCCGGAATGCGTCCTAGCATCCGCCTCATAAAATTGGCATCATCCCAGTTCGGGGCATATACGTTTACCAAAACCACCGTCTCCCCCTGTAGTTTGCCACTCACCATCACGTATCTGCCCCCGTTATCCGCCACTATAGTCTTTGCCTCGAACATTACCCGCTTCCCCACTAATATAGCCACCCCCCTGTGTGGTAGTATGCATTGGGGGTCATGTGGGACTGGAAGCCCTAATGTCATTGGCTGACAGATCCCGGGTCCTGGTTGGCCGTTGACCTCAAGCTCCGCCCTGAAGGCGAAGTATTAGAAGCCGGTGCCTTCCCCCGCAGGCCAGTTTACGATCGGGCTGCTGGGGAACAGACACGCTTAATAAAGCCTCATCGACTTCACTCTATTCGTCTCACGGCGTCTTTGTGCGCTACAATTTATTAAGCGTGCCTAAAAAGGACTATGGAGCTCAGGATCATTCCAGAATGCCTGAGGATCAGCCCCCACGCAGTGAATGCGGCAGCAGCCTTCAAACACTGGCAGACTTGCTTCGAGGCCTACATCAGATCGACCACAGGCCGAGTCTCAGACAAACAAAAACTGCAGGTCCTGCACTCGAGGGTGAGCACGGAGATTTCACCCTCATTGAAGACACCGACGATTTCCAGACGGCGTTCGCAGCACTGAGAAATCTCTACGTTCGCCCAGTTAACCAAATCTACGCTCGCTACCAGCTCGCGACAAGACGGCAAGCTCCCGGAGAATCGATGGACGAGTTCTACGCCGCGCTGCTGATTTTGGGACGAGCCTGCAGCTGCCCGTCGGTGAATGCAAACGAACATACGGACATGTTAATGCGCGAAGCTTTTGTGACAGGTATGCAATCCTCCCAAATCCGCCAAAGACTTCTAGAAAAAGAGTCGCTAGGACTCTCAGAGGCACGGGCCCTAGCAGCCTCCCTAGACGTGGCCGCGCGTAATACCCGCGCCTACGGCCCCGACCGCGCGGCAGGCCATTGGGCCCTGTACGTACCCGTCGCGGCAAACCCCCTACCCCCCCCCCCCCGGACACCCCACAGGCTTGCGCAGTCCAAACGCCGAGTCGCACCGAGGGCGCCCGCTGTTATTTCTGCGGCCAGGCGAAGCACCCCCGACAACGCTGTCCGGCCCGCGCAGCCATCTGCAAAAGCTGCGGGAAAAAGGGCCACTATGCGGTGGTGTGCCGATCCCGCGAGGCCGCCGCCGTCCCGGGGCCACAGGGAGCCCTACAAGCAGTCTATGCCTCCCAGCCCCCCCAGCACGCCATGTGCGACCCGCAGGCGCAGCCGCTCTGGGTCCCGACCACCGCGGCCCCGGGAGAACTGGGAGCCCTGCACGCCGCCTACGCTCCCCAACCCCCCTCCCCGCAGTCCATGTACGACCCGCCGCCGGCGCTCCTGATTTGGGTGCCGGCCAATACTCTCCACGGAGAGGAGGGGGTTTTTCACGTCCCGAACGCCACCCTCACCCCCGTCCCGCGCCCCACGCCTGACCCGCCGGCGCCACCTACCTGGAGCCCGACCACCGCTGTCCCCGGTGAGGGAGCTCCTCGCGCTCCTTGCGCTTGCGGCCCCACGCCTGACCCGCCGGCACCGCCGACTTGGGCCCCGACCACCGCTGTCCCCGGCGAGGGAGCTCCGCGCGGTCCTAGCGCCCGCGGCACTGGCGCTCGCAGTGAAGGAACTCCGCGCGGTCCTAGTGCTCCCCAGACCCCCCAGCACACCATGTGCGACCCGCAGACGCCGCCATTTTGGGTCCCGACCACCACGAGGGGAGGAGGGGCGCCGCCATCTTGGACCACCCCCGACCTGTATGACGCATGGGGGGCGGCCATTTTGTCCACCCCCGACGCCATCTTGTGACCCCTCAGCCACGTGCGATGTATGGGGGCGGCCATTTTGTCCATCCCCGACGCCATCTTGGACGGCAACAACGGACCCCACCCCACTACTACAACCACGGCTCGCTTCGGTTACGCTCGACCAGGCTCGGCCCCGGACTCTCCAGACGACGACGGCAACGGTCCTAATTAACGGCCACGAGACGCCATGCCTAGTCGACTCCGGGAGCACGGAAAGTTTTATACACCCCGACACTGTAAGACGCTGTTCCTTAACTATCTACCCCAGCGCACAAAAGATTTGCCTAGCTGCAGGATCCCACTCCGTACAGATCCAGGGATTCTGCATAGTTACCCTAACGGTACAGGGGAGGGAATTCAAAAACTACAAACTTAACGTCCTTCCCCAACTCTGTGCCCCCACCTTGCTGGGCTTAGATTTCCAATGTAACCTACAGAGCCTTACGTTTAAATTCGGCGGCCCCATACCCCCACTCACTATCTGCGGCCTCGCTACCCTCAAGGTACAACCCCCGTCCTTGTTTGCGAACCTCACCCCGGATTGCAAACCCGTCGCCACTAGGAGCAGACGGTACAGCGCCCAGGACCGGACCTTCATTCGGTCCGAAGTCCAGCGGCTACTAAAGGAGGGCATAATCCAGGCCAGCAATAGTCCCTGGAGAGCGCAGGTGGTAGTAGTGAAGACAGGGGAGAAACAAAGGATGGTCATTGACTATAGCCAGACCATCAACAGGTACACACAACTAAACGCGTACCCTCTCCCCCGCATATCCGACATGGTCAATCGGATTGCCCAGTATAGAGTCTTCTCCACCGTGGACCTCAAGTCCGCCTACCATCAGCTCCCCATCCGCCCAAGTGACCGCAAGTACACAGCCTTCGAGGCAGACGGGCGATTATACCATTTCCTACGGGTCCCTTTTGGCGTCACAAACGGGGTCTCGGTCTTCCAACGGGAGATGGACCGAATGGTTGATCAACATGGGTTATGGGCCACGTTCCCGTACCTCGACAATGTAACCATCTGCGGCCACGATCAGCAGGACCATGACGCCAACCTCCAAAAATTCCTCCAGACCGCCAAAGCCTTGAACCTCACGTACAACGAGGACAAGTGCGTTTTTAGCACCGATCGGCTAGCCATTCTGGGCTACATAGTGCGCAATGGGATAATAGGCCCCGACCCCGAACGTATGCGCGCACTCATGGAATTTCCCCTCCCGCACTGCCCAAAAGCCCTGAAGCGCTGCCTGGGGTTCTTTTCGTACGACGCCCAGTGGGTCCCCCAGTACGCAGACAAGGCCCGCCCCCTAATACAGACCACGACCTTCCCTCTGTCGACAGAGGCTTGCCAGGCCTTCAGCCGCATCAAAGCGGACATTGCAAAGGCCACGATGCGCGCCATCGACGAGTCCCTCCCCTTCCAGGTCGAGAGCGACGCCTCCGACGTAGCTCTAGCGGCTACCCTTAACCAAGCGGGCAGACCCGTGGCCTTCTTCTCCCGAACCCTCCACGCCTCAGAAATCCGCCACTCCTCAGTGGAAAAGGAAGCCCAAGCCATAGTGGAAGCTGTGCGACATTGGAGGCATTACCTGGCCGGCAGGAGATTCACTCTCCTCACTGACCAACGGTCGGTAGCCTTCATGTTCGATAATGCACAGCGGGGCAAGATTAAAAATGACAAGATCTTAAGGTGGAGGATCGAGCTCTCCACCTTCAACTATGAGATCTTGTACCGGCCCTGAAATCTGAACGAGCCGTCCGATGCCTTATCCCGCGGCACATGTGCCAACGCACAAATTGACCGCCTCCAAACCCTCCACGAGGACCTCTGCCACCCGGGGGTCACTTGCTTTTACCACTTCATCAAGTCCCGCAATCTCCCATACTCTTTAGAGGAGGTCCGTACAGTCACAAGGGACTGCCACATCTGCGCGGAATGCAAGCCGCATTTTTTCAGGCCAGATGGAGTGCACCTGATTAAGGCTTCCCGCCCCTTTGAACGCCTCAGTCACGATTTCAAAGGGCCCCTTCCCTCCACCGACCGCAACGCGTATTTCCTTAATGTAGTGGACGAATACTCCCGCTTCCCTTTTGCCATTCCCTGCTCCGACATGACCTCGGCCACAGTCATTAAAGCCCTGAACAGCATCTTCACGCTGTTCGGTTACCCCGCATACGTCCACAGCGACAGGGGGTCCTCTTTCATGAGTGACGAGCTGCGCCAGTTCCTGCTCAGCAAGGGCATAGCCTCAAGCAGGAAGACCAGCTACAACCCCCGGGGGAACGGGCAAGTAGAAAGGGAGAACGGCACGGTCTGGAAGGCCGTCCTACTGGCCCTACGGTCCAGGGATCTCCCAGTTTCACGGTGGCAGGAGGTCCTCCCGGACGCTCTCCATTCCATCCGGTCGTTATTATGTACAAGCACTAATCAAACGCCTCACGAGCGTCTCCTTGTCTTCCCTAGGAGGTCCTCCTCTGGAACGTCGCTGCCGACCTGGCTGGCGGCCCCAGGACCCATCCTGCTCCGAAAGCACGTGCGGGCACATAAGGCGGACCCGTTGGTCGAAAGGGTTCACCTCCTCCACGCAAACCCCCAGTACGCCTACGTGGAGTACCCCGACGGCCGACAGGACACGGTCTCCCTGCGGGATCTGGCGCCCTCCGGCACCACGCACACCCCCCCGACACCATCAACCCAACCGCCCCCCTTCCTGCCACCGCCGCACCCCGCGACCGCCCCCTTCCCAGGAGGATCAGTCCCCCTCCCCTTTGCACCGACAGCTGAAACCGTGCGGCTCCCGGAGGCGACAACACTGCTACAAGCACCACCACCACTGCCGGGGCCGAGGCGATCGACACGGACGACCAGACCGGCCGACCGACTCGTGGCGTCGATATCAAACAAAGATGGACTGTTCAATGAACATTTTGTTTTTCCTATACCCTCTGTAAATAGTTGTAACAGGACGATACTGTCCAATACTGTACTACCATGTAACTGTTCTATCCTCCCAGGACCACCCCTGTAAACCCTTACCACCATACATAGCATCACCCCGCCGGGTTCATTTTTGACAAGGGGTGAATGGGGTGGTATGTATTGGGGGTCATGTGGGACTGGAAGCCCTAATGTCATTGGCTGACAGATCCCGGGTCCTGGTTGGCCGTTGACCTCAAGCTCCGCCCTGAAGGCGAAGTATAAGAAGCCGGTGCCTTCCCCCGCAGGCCAGTTTACGATCGGGCTGCTGGGGAACAGACACGCTTAATAAAGCCTCATCGACTTCACTCTATTCGTCTCACGGAGTCTTTGTGCGCTACACCCTGTTTTTCGCATCTAGCCCCGAATGGAACACCTGCCCCACCCATCCTTTGCGTAGCCTAACCTGGTCTATCAGTTTCAGGTGCGTTTCCTGTAACATAACCACATCTGCCTTAAGTTGCTTAAGGTGTGCGAGTACCCGTGCCCTCTTTATCGGCCCGTTCAGCCCTCTCACATTCCACGTGATCAGCCGGGTTGGGGGGCTTCCTACCCCCCCCCCCCCCCTTGTCGATTAGCCACACCCTTTTTCCAGCTCCTCACCCGGTTCCCACGCAGCTGTATCTCCCCCAGGCGGTGCCCCCCCGCCCATCCCCTTCCATACCAGCTCCCCCCTCTCCCCAGCAGCAGCAACCCAGTAATTCCCCTCACCCCCCCGCTAGATCCCCCGCTAGCGTAATTACTCCCCCCATGTTGCTCCCAGAAGTCAGCAAACTCTGGCCGACCTCGGCTTCCCCCCGTGACCTCGGCTCGCACCGTGCGACGCCCCCTCCTTCCTGCTTCGCTATTCCCGCCATGATTATCATAGCGCGGGAACCAAGCCCGCGCTTCTCCCTTGGCCCCGCCCCCAATGGCCAATGCCCCATCTCCTCCACCTCCCCTCCTCCCCCCATCACCACCTGTGGAAGAGAGAAAAGTTACCACATCGCAGGATTAGTACATAAAACTCCTCTTTCCCCCCTTTTTAACCCCCTTCTTCGCCCCCCACATTCGCCCCACCACTTTGTTCAAACGTTCTTTTTAATAACCCGCTCATTCCAGTTTTTCTTCCACAATAAAAGTCCACGCCTCATCCGCCGTCTCAAAGTAGTGGTGCCTCCCTCGATATGTGACCCACAGTCTTGCCGGTTGCAGCATTCCAAATTTTATCTTCTTTTTATGAAGCACCGCCTTGGCCCGATTAAAGCTCGCCCTCCTTCTCGCCACCTCCGCACTCCAGTCTTGATAAACGCGGATCACCGCGTTCTCCCATTTACTGCTCCGAGTTTTCTTTGCCCATCTAAGGACCATTTCTCTATCCTTAAAACGGAGGAATCTCACCACTATGGCTTTGGGAATTTCTCCTGCTCTCGGTCCTCGCGCCATCACTCGGTATGCTCCCTCCACCTCCAACGGACCCGCCGGGGCCTCCGCTCCCATTAACGAGTGCAGCATCGTGCTCACATATGCCCCGACGTCCGCTCCCTCCGCACCTTCAGGAAGACCAAGAATCCTCAGGTTGTTCCTCCTTGCGTTGTTCTCCAGTGCCTCCAACCTTTCCACACATCGTTTCTGATGTGCCTCCTGCGCCTCCGTCTTCACCACCAGGCCCTGTATGTCGTCCTCATTCTCGGCTGCCTTTGCCTTCACGACCCGAAGCTCCCGCTCCTGGGTCTTTTGTTCCTCCTTTAGCCCTTCGATCGCCTGTAGTATCGGGGCCAACAGCTCTTTCTTCATTTCCTTTTTGAGCTCTTCCACACAGCATTTCAAGAACTCTTGTTGTTCAGGGCCCCATGTTAAACTGCCACCTTCCGACGCCATCTTGGTTTTTGCTTGCCTTCCTTGCCGCTGTTCTAAAGGATCCACTGCAATCCGGCCACTTTCTCCTCCTTTTTTCATCCGTATCCAGGGGGGATTCCCTTCTGGTTTACCGCACAGTGTTTTTAGCCGTCAAAATTGCCGTTGGGGCTCCTATCAAGAGCCCAAAAGTCCGTTTCACCGGGAGCTGCCGAAATGTGCGACTCAGCTGGTCATCGCCGCACCCGGAAGTGATTTTATATTATTAACAGATAAGTAAAGACTGTTAATCGATTTATATTTTAACTCTGCAATTCTGTATATCTATTGGGAGTATTTTTTACAATAAAAATACTTTGATTAAAATTATACTGTGTAGACTCACTCTCAAAGTTTGAACTCCTGGACACTCATTTGGGAAGTCTAAATGGCGAGGACCCACGACGATAGAGGTAACGATTTAGTTATGAGTGACTTATCTGAACTTTTCCCATAAAAATAAACTGAAATCCTGTTTAACTGTCTGAGACCCGGAAAAGCATTCTCCCTTTGTGAGACCTAGTCTGAGTCTCAGCAGAGAAACAGATTTCCCTCTTTTGTGGGTTAACCTGGAGCATAAGTTATTAATAAAGTATTATCAGGTCCGGAATAACCTAAATCCTTCACAGCTGTCACCTCAACTCGCTACCCCACCCGATGGTGGAAAGACAAACTTTCCATTCCAGTACACAAGATTCCGAGTTTGAGGGGAGTTAGAGTTCTCCAGCTTCTCGCTAGTCTCCCAGTTTCTTCTCCTGGTTTGCAGAGCACTGCACAGTGTATTGTTCCTTGTGTCTGAATAAAGCTTGTAGTCTTACAGTTGAAGTTGATGCTTTATTGGATAAGTTCGTTCTCTCTCCAGCGCTTATATTATGTTACATCTGAGCTGCCTGTCTGTGTCCTGCTCACCAGCTGCCGTTCCTGTGAAGAGTGACCCTTGACTGCCTGGCTGTCTGTATTCATACATCTCCCGTGCTCCTTCTAGTGATTGCTTAGTTGTAGTGCATTTACATTGACCCCTTGTATATATACAGATATGCAGATCATTACATCCCCCTTTTTTCTTTTACATATTTTCTGTAGTGTTAAAGAAAATCGTACAAAACAGTTAGATTAATTATGGTATGTATATCTGTACAAGTGGTGATGATATTGGTTATTATACAAAGCCAATTGTATAGGGGCAGCACAGTAGCATTGTGGTTAGCACAATTGCTTCACAGCTCCAGAGTCCCAGGTTCGATTCCCGGCTTGAGTCACTGTCTGTGCGGAGTCTGCACATCCTCCCCGTGTGTGCGTGGGTTTCCTCCTGGTACTCCGGTTTCCTCCCACAGTCCAAAGATGTGCAGGTTAGATGGATTGGCCATGATAAATTGCCCTTAGTGTCCAAAATTGCCCTTAGTGTTGGATGGGGTTACTGGGTTATGGGGATAGGGTGGAGGTGTGTGCTTGGGTAGGGTGCTCTTTCCAAGAGCCGGTGCAGACACGATGGGCCGAATGGCCTCCTTCTGCACTGTAAATTCTATGAAATTAATATTTATGAGTCCAATCTTAATTAAAAAATTTATGTGTCCAACTTAATGAATTTATTCGGTTGAGTTTTTTTTTTCTTCTTCTGTTGTTGTTGTTGGTGATGTTGATATTGTAATTTTTTTGTGAATGTCGTCAGTGTTCTTGTTTTTTAGTAACCAACAAGTTATCACGAGGTGTTCGAATGGTCGAACCACTGATGTTGACTGACGTGGACTTTCTCTTGTGCTTGTGGTATCGATTTAGTGTGTCATCTGCCTTGAAAGCTGGTGTGCTTGTTTGTTCTGGAGCAAATATGAATTTATGAGATTCGTTGTCATGCTATGGTATGTTTGTACTCTTGTCATTGTTTTGGAGTGTGTTGTTGCATTGTCCTTCATATGCAGAATTTTACCATGTTGTACAGGTTGTTGTTTCATTGTTGTTGTTTCTGTCATTTCTGTCTTTGTTGTTTTCGTTGTCGTTCTTGTTGTTGTTTTTGTCATGCTTGTTGTTTCCATTTTTGTTGTTTTCGTTGTTCTTGTTGTTTTTGTCGTGCTTGTTGTTGTCTTTGTTATGCTTGTTGTTGTTGTTCTTGTAGTTTTTGTTGTGCTTGTAGTTTTTGTTGTTGTTCTTGTTTCAGTTGTGCTTCTTGTGGTTTTTGTTGTTCTTGTTTCTGTTGTGCTTGTTGTTTTTGTTGTTGTTCTTGTTTCAGTTGTGCTTCTTGTGGTTTTTGTTGTTCTTGTTTCTGTTGTGCTTCTTGTGGTTTTTGTTGTTTTTGTTGCGCTCAATGACTGTTCCGTGTGGATAATTTGAGTAATTCTCCAAGTTATTGGTGTCAGTGTCCTTTGTGGTATCTGCTGTTTCATTGAACGTTTCTTCTTGAGGATTGTGAGAATGATCTGATGTTGCATTGATCTTGGTGACATCAGTCATTTGTGGTGGATTTGATTCCTCTTCTTTGCTTCCTTGGTGCTCCTCTTCTGGAGTCATTTCTGGTTCATTTGCTTCATCTGTGATCTCTTTGTGCTCCTCTTCAGGAGTCAAAATCTTCAAGATTTTATTTTCTTGTAGGTAGTTTAGAGTGGATGAGGTTTCAATTGATGTGGTCTCACTGGACTCATGAGTAACCCTACTCTGATTGTTGAGTGCTTCTGTACAGATGAGCTGAGATCCTGCACATCCTGTATGTCGATTGTGATCACATTGTCACTGTTTTCACATACAGTCTACTTGTTGTTCATGTGAGCTTGGTATACTTTCATAGTCTTCTTTTTCTTGTTCATGTGAGGTGGATAGACCTTCATGATCTTGATCATCTATGACTTAAATTACCGGTTGTTTTCAACTGCGGTGGAGTTCCACCGAGTTTCATTGAATCAGCAAAGTCTCCCCACATCAAGTGTCCAGTACGGGTTTTCTTGTCATTTCAATCTTTCTTTGTCTGCATCTTGTGGAATCTTCTAGTAAGCGTTCTGAAGTCTCCTGGTACCACGTATTATTCCTTGTGTCTGAAGAAAGCTCGTAGTCTTACAGTTGAAGTTGATGCTTTATTGTGTGAGTTCATTCTCTCTCCAGCGCTTATACTATGTTACATCTGAGCTGCCTGTCTGTGTCCTACTCACCAGCTGCCATTCCTGTGAAGAGTGACCCTTGACTTCCTGTCTGTCTGTATTTATACATCTTCCGTGCTCCCTCTAGTGATTGCTTAGTTGTATTGCATTTACATTGACGCCTTGTACATATACACAGATATGCAGATCACTACACACAGGAGAGGTTTTCAGCATGTCGACTTCTTCTTGACTGAGCCAACAATGGCTTCCTAGCAACCCCTTATTGTAGTGGCTTCCACGAATAATAATAATCTTTATTACTGTCATAAGTAGGCTTACATTAACACTGCAACGAAGTTACTGTGAAAATCCCCTAGTCACCACACTTCGGCGCCTATTCAGGTACACCGAGGGAGAATTTAATAAACGAGATAACAATCTAATGTGTAGCTGACATAATAGGAAACCAAGAACAGACTTGGTGAGTGATTCAGTGCTGAGCCTATGTGCCAGAAAAATGCAAAGACACAAATTGACATTTAGAACTCAAATGGGATAGCTGGAAAATGACAAACTGGGGTCAATCCACAGATACACAAGAAACAGCAGTGACTTGTATTTGCATAGTATCTTTAACATAATAAAATGTCCCAAGGAGAATTATAAAGCAAAATCTGACACCAAGCCACATAAGTAGCTACGAGGGCAGATCACCAAAAGCTTGGTCAAGGACATAGGTTTTAAGGGGCATCTTAAAGGAGGAAACATAGGTAGAGAGACAGCAAGTTGAAGGGAGGGAATTGCATAGTTTATGGTCTTGGCAGGACACGGCCATCAATGGTGGAGCGGTTAATGCCAGTGGTTGAGATCACAACTGGAGGAGCACAAAACAACAAGGTGGCAACTGAAGAAGGTGGAAAGGGAACAAAGCTGTTGAGTGATTTGTGGATAAACGATAACAAAGTTTTCAAAATGGAGGACCATGAATAAATTCTCTGCAAATAACACAGTAGCACCTTCGACAACATGGATATATTTGGATTTTAGGATAGGTTAGATGTTGAAGTTAAAGTTGTTGAAGAGGGCGGCACGGTAACACAGTGGTTAGCACTGTTGCTTCACAGCGCCAGGGTCCCAGGTTCGATTCCTGGCTTGGGTCACTGTCTGTGCGGAGTCTGCACGTTCTCCCCGTATCTGCGTGTGCTTCCTCATGGGGGCTCTGAGGCGGGATTTTCCGCCCCCCCGCTGGGTCGGAGAATCCCCGGGGGGCGGTGTGAATCCCGCCCCGCCGCTCCGACGATGGCTGCCGTATTCTCCAGAGCCTGTTGTCGGGTGGGGCGGGGATCACGCCTCGCCAGTCGAGGGCCGTTGGCAGCGGTATTTGTCAAGATTCCCACATGGTGGGACCTAGCTGGTAGGTCGGCTGATGCGGTCCTCGGGGGGGCGTGGGGGGTTCCGGCCCTGGGGGCCCCAAGGTGGCCTGGCCCGTGATCGAGGCCCAGCGATCTGCGGGCGGGCCTGTGCCGTGGGGGCACTCCTTCCTTCCGCGCCGGTCCCTGTAGGGCTCCGCCATGGCCGGCGCAGAGATGACACCCCTCTGCGCATGTGCCAGAATACGCCTCCCAGTCTGCGCATGCGCCGAACCATGCCGGCGGTTCTGCGCATGCTCTAACTCGCACAGTCCCTTTGGCGCCGACTGGCACGGCGCCAAATCCTCTGCCACCGGCCTAGCCACCGGAAGTGCATAGAATTCAGCAACTTCCGGTCGGCCCGACGCCGGAGTGGTCTGCGCCGTTTTCTACGCCGACGTCGGGCCACCTTGCTGATCCGGGAGAATCCCACCCTACGTTTCCTCCCACAAGTCCTGAAAGAATAAAGAACAAAGAAAAATACAGCACAAGAACAGGCCCTTCGGCCCTCCAAGCCTGCGCCGACCATGCTGCCCGTCTAACCTAAAATCTTCTACACTTCCGGGGTCCGTATCCCTCTATTCCCATCCTATTCATGTATTTGTCAAGATTCCCTTTAAACGTCACTATCGTCCCTGCTTTCACCACTTCATCCAGCAGCGAGTTCCAGGCACCCACTACCCGCTGTGTAAACAACTTGCCTCGTACAGCCCACTGGGGCTGGTTTAGCACAGGGCTAAAGAGCTGTTTTTTAAAGCAGACCAAGGCAGGCCAGCAGCATGGTTCAATTCCCATACCAGCCTCCCCGAACAGGCGCTGGAATGTGGCGACTAGGGGCTTTTCACAATAACTTCATTTGAAGCCTACTTGTGACAATAAGCGCTTTTCATTCATTAATTTTTTCATTTCTCCTCTAAACCTTGCTCCTCGCACCTTAAACCTATGCCCCCTAGTAATTGACCCCTCTACCCTGGGAAAAAGTCTCTGATTATCCACCCTGTCTATGCCCCTCATAATTTTGTAGAGGTCGATCAGGTCGCCCCTCATCCTCCTTCGTTCCTGTGGGAACAAACCAAGTTTATTCATGCTTGTTAGGTGAATTGGACATTCTGAATTCTCCCTCTGTGGACCTGAACAGGCGCCGGAATGTGGCGACTAGGGGCTTTTAATAGTAACTTCATGGCAGTGTTAATGTAAGCCTGTTTGTGACAATGAAGATTATTATTATTAAGTTCTGTAGCAGTGCCTGAATCCAGAATCCTTCTACTCTGAGGTGAGAGTACCAACAACTGAGACCGGAGGGCAAAGATCATGCGGTAGAACTGATCACCATTTTGGCTTTATGTAGGCACAAATCCTAAATGAGGGCACAAGGCCTTGATTTTTCTAATTGTGAGTGGTTTGGTGATAAGTCAGCAGCAAACGTGGTGGCAATGTTCGAGCACGTGGAATTATATATTCTCACTGTTGTGGGGATTCCACTGATAGTTAAACCATTCAATCAGATAAGAAGAAGAATGAAAATTAATCAGTTTGATGAGCAGAAATTGAGCTTATTGATCCCTGAAAAGACCAATCGTATTTGTGTTGGCAATAAGCAATGGAAAATGCTGGTGCCAGGAAAACGCTGCTTTTCGGGAGATTGAGGTAGACCTCATTATTCATGAAGTGTTAACATGGCATTAAGCCATGTTCAGCTCAAAATGTAATCCCCTTATTCCTATCGGGTGAAGAGCTCCCTGAGCAAAAGATAACAAAATGAGTAAATCCTGTCCCAAAGAACCAAATTACATCAAACAAGATTCACCCATTTGTGGAAATTTGATTAGAGAGTAAATGGCTTTGAACTGGCAGCTCAGTGGGGCAGCAGAAAGTAATCATAAGTACTTTACCAAGGAGCAGATTAGAGTTGCAATCCATAATTTCCAAATAACGCATACTTTGTGATCTTATGTGAAACAATGACGTGGAACATTCTGCAAATACTTTTACTTCCGAATGGCAATTGCACTCTGACCAAAGGTAAGCCATAACCGGTGGGTTAGAAGTGAATTCCAATTCATTTTTTCCCATAATTGTTCTAAGCTTGTATTTTGAGTTTTTAAAAATCAAAAATCTACTCTAATGTGGAAAATATGTCTATTGAAGGACCAAATAACGATTAGCGTTTGCGGGACCCATTTTATTGGTATGTTTGGATCTAGCTGTTTTCCAGGTGTTTCTGGTGCCTGCCTAACATACGCATTAGGCCCCTTACATATGGAGCATCTATTAACACATTTCCATCATCCCAGCTGCACACATGAATCATCTAGTTACACGGAGACACCAGTCTTAACCCATAAAGTTAAGGGGAATAGTACTAGAGAACGGGATGCATTCCACTTTGGGCATCCAGAGTACATACAGCACAGTCAAATGCAGACTACGGGCTCGATTCTCCTGATTGCAGACTAAGTCGTCCGGCCAGAGGGAAAACTAGAGTGATTCCTGCTGGCTCTAGAAGGGACACTGACGTGCCATTCCATAGCACAGTCTTCTTTTAGAAGAGCATTGGGGTTTTCACTGGACCTAAGAGGGGAAGGGCATAATCTCTCTGAAAGGTCCCACTCCTCAGAGATTGGGGTGCCCGATAAAAATGGGCGCCTCAATCTCAGAATACTGTTGCAACCCCCCACAGATCACTGGCAGGACCCCCCGAGTCCTCCTTTCAGCCCTCCCCTCAGCCCCCCAACTCCAGCACCCCCTCAATTCACCCCAGCCCCCCCCCCCGACCACCCTTCAGGCCTTGCCCCTTGGGTGCCGAGGGGGTCCCTTCATGGGAGGTGGGGGTCAAGGGGGCCTAGGCTAGGCTGGAAGGGCTCAGATCTGGGGCCTTTCCTGGGAAGGGGGTCATTTGGTTGCTCTTTCCATCTGCAGCCTTTAAACTCTTTAAACAGTCTGTTAACACATCAAAATTAAAAATCTCTGAGATGAGAGCGAAAGTCTTCCCACCTGTCGCCTTAAACCCTTTAAACTGTCTGTCAGCATGCCAAGCTCAAAGATCTGTGAAATGAAGATAAAAGTGTTCCTTCTAATGACGTAGAAACCTTTGAAGGAGTTTTTTCACTGTCAGTTCCATTGCCTGTTACCTTTATCAAGCCTATGTGCATGCGTAGAAGCCTAAAAGCTTTGAACTGCATTATTTACATTCAATTTCATGGCCCATTGTCTTTTAAAAGCCTTTTGATTCACAGGCCCAGGCACTATCAAAGGAAGTACAACCATTGTTTATTTATATAGATCAACAGAGACCATTAACTCTGAAGAGCAGCTGTTTTGCTAACTGCCGTATTTTTAAGGAGGCTGTCTTATTCAGAAGAGCTTCCTAGAAAGAGCAGATCAGGGAAGCACCAAGACTGGCCAAGGAACAGCGAACAGTATGTTCCCTTGTTTATTTTTCATGAACCATAAAAACATTCTGTAAGCCTATCCTTTCACTCTGCCGTTTGCACTAGTGTGTGTGTGGGCCCAGATGAATGTATGTGACCTTATGAATGGCCGTGGTGTTTTACCTATTTCGTTTTTAGTTCAGGTAATTGTTTCAATAAACTTACATTCTTCTTTGTAAAACCTGTCTGAATAATTGGTTACAACTTCAAAGCGTAAATAGTGGTGCCCTTACAGAATTGGCGAAACACATCCTCTCTAAAATTACTGAAAGAAAACTCTTGTTACAATTAAACCTGAAATGGGAGAATCGGGGCGTTCAGTTCGCCCCTCCTCGCGTGGTCGGAACAGAAATTTGAGGGCTCGAGCTCAGGGTTGATGCTACAGATGTACAACAGAATTGGACCGGGCAATGCAATTGTCCCTTAGAAGCAATCTTATAAAAAACCTGCTCTACACGTTTTCTAGGGTGTATGATGCGTAAGTACTAAAATGTCCACATTCAAAGCTAAAACTTTCCTAGATCAGTTTTGAAATCACTTTTGATAGTTTAAAGGCTGTCCCTCGAGGAGTTAAAATGTCTAGCTGAGGAGTCGGATTCAATGTTTCGCCCATAAGCCAGGAAATGGGAATAGAAAAGACAACTTGAATGAAAATACAGCTAGAACTGAAATGATCATGACCGGTATAAGCTTGGAGGGCCGAAGGGCCTGTTCCTGTGCTGTATTGTTCTTTGTTCTTTGACTAGAGCTAGAATTCAAAGCAAGGAAGGAGACAGAAAGCTAGAATCCCAAGTGAGGGAAATAGAGAGGTAGAAGAAAGGGAGCTAAGAGAGGCTTGGAGGCTGTACAGGAGGTGATAGAACCTGTAAGTGGCTAAGGAGTAGCTACTTGAATTTAAAAAGGTCAAAGCTAGGTCAGTAGAAATAAAATGTGGGAGTAAAAGGGCGAGACAGGTAGCGGCCCTGGCTGATGATTATGGGATTGTCCACAAGCCCTCATCCCAAAATTTCCCCTAATCACCCCCCAACAACTTGAAAAGGATAGAACAAAGAACAAAGAAATGTACAGCACAGGAACAGGCCCTGCGGCACTCCAAGCCCGTGCCGACCACGCTGCCCGACTAAACTACGACCTTCAACACTTCCTGGGTCCGTATCCCTCTATTCCCATCCTATTCATGTATTTGTCAAGATGCCCCTTAAATGTCACTATCGTCCCTGCTTCCACCACCTCCTCCGGTAGCGAGTTCCAGGCACCCACTACCCTCTGTGTAAAAAACTTGCCTCGTACATCTACTCTAAACCTAGTAATTGACCCCTCTACCCTGGGGAAAAGCCTCTGACTATCCACTCTGTCTATGCCCCTCATAATTTTGTAGCCCTCTATCAGGTCGCCCCTCAACCTCCGTCGTTCCAGTGAGAACAAACTGAGTTTATTCAACCGCTCCTCATAGCTAATGCCCTCCATACCAGGCAACATTCTGGTAAATCTGTTCTGCACCCTCTCTAAAGCATCCACATCCTTCTGGTAGTGTGGCGACCAGGATTGAACACTATACTCCAAGTGTGGCCTAACTAATGTTCTATACATCTGCAACATGACTTGCCAATTCTTATACTCAATGCCCCGGCCAATGAAGGCAAGCATGCCGTATGCCTTCTTGACTACCTTCTCCACCTGTGTTGCCCCTTTCTGTGACCTGTGGACCTGTACTCCTAGATCTCTCTGACTTTCAATACTCTTGAGGGTTCTACCATTCACTGTATATTCCCTACCGGCATTAGACGTTCCAAAATGCATTACCTCACATTTGTCCGGATTAAACTCCATCTGCCATCTCTCCGCCCAAGTCTCCAAACAATCTAAATCCTGCTGTATCCTCTGACAGTCCTCATCGCTATCCGCAATTCCACTAACCTTTGTGTCGTCTGCAAACTTACTAATCAGACCAGTTACATTTTCCTCCAAATCATTTATATATACTACAAACAGCAAAGGTCCCAGCACTGATCCCTGCGGAACACCACTGGTCACAGCCCTCCAATTAGACAAGCATCCTTCCATTGCTACTCTCTGCCTTCTATGACCTAGCCAGTTCTGTATCCACCTTGCCAGCTCACTCCTGATCCCGTGTGACTTCACCTTTTGTACTAGTCTACCATGAGGGACCTTGTCAAAGGCCTTACTGAAGTCCATATAGACAACATCCACTGCCCTACCTGCATCAATCATCTTTGTGATCTCCTCGAAAAACTCTATCAAGTTAGTGAGACACGACCTCCCCTTCACAAAACCATGCTGCCGCTCACTAATATGTCCATTTGCTTCCAAATGGGAGTAGATCCTGTCTCGAAGAATTCTCTCCAGTAATTTCCCTACCACTGAAGTAAGGCTCACCGGCCTGTGGTTCCCTGGATTATCCTTGCTACCCTTCTTAAACAGAGGAACAACATTGGCTATTCTCCAGTCCACCGGGACATCACCTGAAGACAGCGAGGATCCAAAGATTTCTGTCAAGGCCTCAGCAATTTCCTCTCCAGCCTCCTTCAGTATTCTGGGGTAGATCCCATCAGGCCCTGGGGACTTATCTACCTTAATATTTTTTAAGACGCCCAACACCTCGTCTTTTTGGATCTCAATGTGACCCAGGCTATCTACACACCCTTCTCCAGACTCAACATCTACCAATTCCTTCTCTTTGGTGAATACTGATGCAAAGTATTCATTTAGTACCTCGCCCATTTCCTCTGGCTCCACACATAGATTCCCTTGCCTATCCTTCAGTGGGCCAACCCTTTCCCTGGCTACCCTCTTGCTTTTTATGTACGTGTAAAAAGCCTTGGGATTTTCCTTAACCCTATTTGCCAATGGCTTTTCGTGACCCCCTTCTAGCCCTCCTGACTCCTTGCTTAAGTTCCTTCCTACTTTCCTTATATTCCACACAGGCTTCGGCTGTTCCCAGCCTTTTAGTCCTGACAAATGCCTCCTTTTTCTTTTTGACGAGGCCTACAATATCTCTCGTTATCCAAGTTTCCCGAAAATTGCCGTATTTATCCTTCTTCCTCGCAGGAACATGCCGGTCCTGAATTCCTTTCAACTGACACTTGAAAGCCTCCCACATGTCAGATGTTGATTTGCCCTCAAACATCCACCCCCAATCTAGGTTCTTCAGTGGGAGAGTGATAGGGGTCCGAGCACCCAAGGGAGACAAGGGGCAGCTAGAAATGCAAGGACCCCTCCCAAAAAGGATGGTGCTGAGGAGAAGAGTGAGGCCTCGAAACCTGCATGTTCCCATTGCCATAAGGCCCGACACTTTTGTGTTAATGGCTGGAGGTTATGGGAAACATGCATAAGATTTGTTGGGGGAGTGTTGACATTGTGGTATTGCCAGTGTATTAGTAATCCAGAGAACCAGGGTAATGCTCCGGGGGCCCGCATTCCCAAATCAAAATTTGAATCCAATAAAAATCTGGAATCAAAAGTCAAATGATGTTGATTGTCATACAAATCCATCTGGTTCACAAATGACCCTCAGGGGAGGAAATCTGCCATCCTCACCTGGTCTGGCCGACATGTGACTCAATCCACAGCAATCTTAAATGGCCTAGCTGGCAAGCCACTCAGTTCAAGGGCAATTAAGGATGGGCAATAAATGCTGACCTTGCCAGTGATACCCGCATCCAATTGAAAAAAAAAGTAAGTCCTGTGTAGAAAAAGGGAGTCAAAAAAGAGAGCAAGTTCCTGTAAACATGCACCTGTGAATATGGGTGAGTTAGCAAAGTCGCTGAGACTTAAAAAGGTTTTGTGTCAGAAGGCCAGAGTGAGGTGAGTAAGCCCACAGTCATACTGAGGGATACAGGGGCTGGGTCAATCTCCCCTCCTGGGAAGAAGTTTAACTTTTCCCCTAGAGTGCTGTACAGGTCAAAGTGCTGGTAAAGGGTATCAATGGAGAGTAAATAGACTTTATGCTGGAGAGTGACCTTAGATCACGGCTGGTGATTGCAGGAGTCATCCCCATTTTACCTATGGATATGGACAATCAGCTCCTCAGCAATGATCTGGTGGCATCAAAGGCGGTGGCTTCCCCAAGAGTTTTAGGGAAGCTGAGTGGCATCAAGGAGCCGGAGCAGCTGTAAGAGAAAGTCTCTGGCATTTTCCTGACTACATAGTGACTGTTCTAGGGCCAAACAAGCCCCGTTAGATGAGACCAAACCAGCACTGCAGGCAGATGACCCTACCGCTTGGCGGTCTGAAACCATTTTTGGAAGTTTAGAGGAACATAAGGCTGGAATGACTAAGTCTTCCTTAGTCGCAGCTCAACAAGCTGATCTGGTGCTAGAAATGTTAGCCTAACATCTGCCACAAGAAAAATGCTATAATCTATTCATAAGGAGGCTATAGCAGGGCACTTAAAACATCTCAATGCAATCAGGCAGAGTTAAGATGGCTTTGCGAAAGGGAAATCATGTTTGACTAATTTATTAGCGTTCTTTGAGGAAGTAACAAACATGGATAAAAGGAACCCTGAAGATGTATGGTGTATTTGGATTTCCAGAAGGCATTTGTTGAAAGGCTACATCAAGGGTTATTACATAAAATAAGAGCACATGCTGCAGGGGTGGCACAGTAGCACAGTGGCTAGCACTGTTGCTTTCCTGCACCAGGGTCCCAGGTTCGATTCCTGGCTTGGGTCACTGTCTGTGCGGAGTCTGCACGTTCTCCCCATGTCTATGTGGGTTTCCTCCGGGTGCTCCCACAAGTTCCGAAAGATGTGCTGTTAAGTGAATTGGACATACTAAATTCTCCCGTGTACCCGAACAGGCGCCGGAGTGTGGCGACTAGGAGATGTTCACAGTAACTTCATTGCAGTCTTAATGTAAGCCTACTTGTGACATTAAAAGATTATTATTATTACCTCTCATAACATGGCCTTTGGTTCAATGTTCATTTTTTTTTAAAGACCTTTTATTAAGGCATTTATAATTTTATAATAATAACTGTAAACGTTCATTTTCTTTAGTACAATGCACTGCTTTGACTTTTACTACAATAAAGGAGCTATGTCAATGCAAACAGCTGTTATGAAAATTTTTTGATGGTGTAAAAGTAGTGTTTAACAAAACATGAAGCATGCAATAAAACATGAGAACATAGACAATAAAGTGTAGAAGTTGTTGGAACATGAATCTTTTTCCAGAGAGTAATTGAGGCAAAATGCAGTGTAACATTAAGAAAAATGTTGATAAATATTTGAAATAGATGCAAGGCTATGGGAAAAGCAGGGAAACGTAATGAGTTTGAAATTATTCTCGTGGTGAATCTTCAGATAAGGTGGGTCAAATGGTTACCTTATGTGTCAATTTCTGTAGTATATTCATTTTCTGGCTAGCAAGCTGTAACCAGTGGAATACCACAGGGGTCAGTGCTGGGACCTGAACTATTTATGTTTGTATCAATGACTTGGAGGAAGGGATAAAATGTATGGTTGTTAAAGTTGCTGATGCCACAAAGATAAATAGGAGAGTAAGTTGTGAAGAGAACATAAGGAGTCAGCAAGTGGATATGGACAGGTTAACTGAGTGGGCAGATGGAGTATAATGTGAGAAAATGTGAACTCGCCCACTTAGGCAGGAAGGATAGAAAAGCAGCATGTTATTTAAAATGGAGAGATTGCAGAACTCAGTGGTAGAGAGGGATCTGGGTATCCTGTTGCATGAATCACAAAAAGTTAGTCTGCAGGAACAATAAGTTCCTGCATAAATTTGGGAAGTTGCATACATTTGGGAAGTTTTGCTACAGTTGTACAGGGCATTGGTGAGGCCACATCTGGAGTTTTGCTCTCCTTAGTTAAGAAAGGTTACAACTGCAGTAGAAGCTGTGCAGAGAAGGTTTGCTTGGCTGATTCCTGGGGTTATCTTATGAGGAAAGATTAGACAGATTGGACCTGTATCCATTGGAGATTAGAAGAATGAGGTGATCTTATTGAAACTAATAAGCTCTTGAAGGGACTTGACAGGGTGGATACTGAGAGTGTGTTTCCCTTTGTGGGAGAGTTTAAAACTAGGGGCCACAGTTTGAAAATTAAGGGATCACCCATTTAAGACAGAAGTGAGGAGAATCTTTTTCTCTCAAGCGGTTGTTAATCTGTGGAATTCTCTTTCCCAGAGAGTGTTGGAGGCAGAGTCATTGAATATTTTTAAGGCCGAGTTAGATGGAGTCTTGATTGACAATGGAGTTAAAGTTGATAGGGGGCCAACAGGAAAATGGAGTTGAGGCCACAATCAGATCAGCCAATCAGACTGGCACTGCAGGAACTCACCAAGGTTCTTCAGACAGTACCTTCCAAACCCCGTTCTACCATCTAGAAGGACAAGAGCAGCAGCTACCTGGGAACATTTCCTAACAGCACGGTGGGTGTACCTACACATCAGGGACTACAACGGTTCAAGAAGACAGGTCACCGCCACCTTCTGCAGGGCAACTAGGGATGGGCAATAAATACTGGCCTAGCCAGTGACGCCCACATCCCATAAGTGAATAAAAGTCTTCTGCGTTACTGAAGGTTTCAAAAGTTAAACTTGGGGGGAAATAAATTGGTTAAAATTCCCACTCCTCCTGTATGATATAAAGAATATACCACAGTGACCAGAACCAGTCTTGCCTCATCTACTCAGTTAAAATCCACAGAAAGATCTTGGGTTCTGGTACACCAGACCACACAACATGCCACCACATGTGTGGATAAATGCTTCCATTTATTTACTTCAAAGAAATAAAACTGGCAAAGCTTTGGTGGAAAATGGCTGAAAATTCAGGTGCAGACATGCCATAAATAGACCATAGACAGATCAGGATGTGGAAAATACCTTAGAGCTGAGCCCACAAAAGATCAGCCGTGATCTCATTGAATGGCGGAGCAGGCTCGAGGGGCCAGATGGCCTACTCCTGCTCCTAGTTCTTATGTTCTTATGTTCTAAGTCACGAATACCTTAAAAAGAACACTGATAAAATATTTTCCAGATCTCAATCACTAAGATGCTCATCGCCGTACACACTTGAAATTTTATTGTATTTGTGCCAAGGGTTAGAACATTCATTTGGAAAAGCGTCGATGGTGAGATTTCAGGCGACTTTGTTGTGGAAAGTTCACAATATGATGGCGCTCGCGTTACCCCTCCGTTACCCAGTGAAGGGAAACCATGCTTCCCATTTCTCTTCTTTGACAAGCACAATTGCTCTCTTTTCCTGTTCTGTGTCCCAGGTCTGGCCCTCGTCAGCCAGCCAGAGGTGCTCAGTAATGGTTTACCTTCTCCTTCCCCAGCAGAGGATACCTAATCATGCCAGTATGGTTGAGTGTCCTGCCTCTGAGTCAATAGGTTGCACGCAGACTCTTAGCCTGCTCCTAGAGTTGTTTGAGCACATAATTCTGGACAAAATGTATTCTTCACCCAACACCAGTTGTGAAAAAAATAACCGTTTGTTTTTGGGATCTTGCTGAATGCATATTTGTCTTCATGATGTACAGTAGCCACACTTTAAAAAAACAATTATTCGACTGCAGGGCACTTTGGCACATCTTGAGGGTGAAACCGGTGCTAATTGGATGAAGTGCTTTGTTGTCGCTGCTATCCCTGCGACATGTGTGAAATGAGGAACGCAACTGAATGAGTGAATTGGACCTCTCGTCCTCTCTTGTGCGATGACGTTTTGCTCCTGCTTGTTGCATCATTACATTGCTGTGGCAAATGTGCAGTCCCAACTGTGTGAAGCCTGCACCCAAATCACCGTCCTGCTCTGAGAAGGGACATATTTTTAAGATGAGGCAAACTGCGAGGAGGGATATGTAGAAGAGCTTCCTGTTGTCAGTGGACGTAGGAATGGCTAGAATGATCTATTATGAAGCAGCTTCATCTCTCAACTCAGTGCTTTCCATTATTTATGAGAACATGACACACACCTTGGAAACCCCTGCAGGTGCTGTATTGACATACTCTCAGGGATCCCCTGGGAACACTCTGCAAATATTAACATTTTCCCAAGGGTTGCTGAAAATACTAACTCACTTGTCAGGTTCCCCTGAAAATAACGACACTCTCCTGGGGACCTTGGTCTTACCTTCAAAAGACGGTGCCAGCTATGTCGAAAGGAAAACAATTTTGGTCCTTGCTGAAAATATTATTTATTGAGTGAAGCAACTGCAATAATGGGTTGAATCATATCTCGCAAGAACTGATGGGTTGTCGTCAGGTCAGAGCTTAACATTTAAAAAAAAAACTGAAACTGGGACCTAACCCACATTGAAACTCTCATTTCTGATCTTGGCAGAGGAGGGATGAGGGGCAGTCAACCAATCTGATCACTGGAGGTAGATTGGCTTTTAAAGGCTGACTCCCTTCATTTTAAAAGTCATTCTATTTTTAACTCATGTTAGCCAGGTTTCCTGGCAGTTGAACGGAGTTGAGTAGGTTTGAATCCATGCTTGAAGTATCTTTGCAGCACTGCTTGTGGGCCAGGAGGAGTAGAAAAGTTTCCTCTCAGCCCCAACCAGCTACCCAGCAGCCACTTCTCGTGATCTGTCTATTCCCCTCTTTGGATAACCTCTTGTGATCCACCTGTTCCTCCATGAGTACCATTAGACACCAGAAGCAGCTGCCCTACCCGACCTATCTGATACCCAAACCGGGCCTTCATTGAACCCTGCCCCAAACCCCATCTGCTCACCTTCCAGCATTGAAAAGCCCCTCAATCACCATTAGACCTCCCCCCCCCCCCCCGCCCATGCACAAAACATCACCTCCCCCACTCTATTGATTGTAACAACCCTGTGATCAGGATTCACCCCCCTCCCCCAACCCCCCACAATCTCTCCCATCCTTCCAGTAGACCCATCTGCTCTCCTTGGCTGTGGTCTTGTGCTGCAGGCTTCTCTGTCCGATAGGGCCCAAACCTTGCCTCAATCTAGGTTCCCCGTGGGTGCAAAACTGACAGAAAAATATACAGGAACTCTGTAACTAAAAACTGTACAATGCGCAGGAAGTCCATTCTTCTCGGCTTCCTGACTTGCACCAGCCCGGCAGAATGTGGCTTCAAACCATCAGGCAAGTGTCAGCAAATACAGAATTGTCAGCTCCACATGAATAAAAATAAACTGACCTCATGGACCCCTTGGTTTCCTTTGGGACTTCCATGTTCAAAGGTTACAGCTTAGATGAGCACAAAGATCTAATAAGTACCATCTATTTCTATAAGTAGCTCACCTAAATTAGAATAATTTAAATATTCCTCCTCTGGTGTCGCATTCCAAATTAACCACCAGAGGGCTACAGACAGTAAAGTTTAAATACTGCTAATTGCCTGGTACACTCTGAAATTATTCAGAAGGTAACATATACTTTATTATATTAACAGCAACATAGGCCTCGATTTTAACTGTAGTTAGATTCTGGTTGTGTTGTGCAAAACTAATTTGCTGTACCAGAAAATAGGGTTGAGGTATTTTAACCTGTACGTAACTCACCAGTGGGTTTTCCAACCAGTTTGCTGAGCTGACGCTAAATTTCTGACGGATGAATCAAAGGCTTATTCAAAATATCTCTTGAAGGGCTGATTTTGTTTCAGAGTAGTAGTTCAGTATATTACAGGCCTGTGGCACGATTCCCTTAAAACTTTTAAAACCCATCAAACATGATTCCCAGATTCCCTTAAAACTTTTCTGAAGGTCCTCCTGGAACAGGTCAAGGGGACATAGGAACAAGGAGTAGGCCATTCAGCCCATCGAGTCTGCTACACCATTCAATGCAATCATGGCTGATTGAACACTTGAATGCCTTTTACACACGCGATCCCCATAACCAGGAGGCAAAGAGAAAGATTTTCATTCCAGTCAGTGCCTGGAGGACCCCAAAGCACTAAGTCCAAAGAGGCTTGGCGAGAAATTGCTGAGTTTGTCAGGAACATGAATTCCATACTGGAAGTGCTTCTATCTGGTGATTTCATAGCCGAAAGATGTGGCCTCGTTGATTACAAGTATGCTGTCACCACAATGTTGAAAAATGACCCAGCTAAGAGCACTTCATTCAATTGATGTACAAATGGTATTGGAATATCGTAACTGAATCGTGTAAGACATCCAGGCATGATGTTGTGATAGACAATATTGCACAGCTTTTTGAAGAAATACATCAAATGGACAGATTGCTCTTCTTGCTGCCATGGTTATTGACAGCAGTCCAGAACCCCAATATTGAGGAATGTGACACTGGGATACTTAAACAGTACTTTTAATTTTGGAACCAATCATGCGGCCTCCTACCCTGCTGCCTGTAAAAAGTATTCAAATTGATTTCCTTCTGACAGGTTTTATATAACTTTGCCACTCAAAGAAGATAGAATTGTGCTGCTGGAAGAATAGGGAAGGAGAAAGAAGAAGAGGAGGTGGAGGAAGAAGTGACGCCGGCTGATGTAGGGCTGGACACAATGATACATCAAGGACTGATGTAGAAAATCTTCGAGTTTGAAGCATTCGTCCACGCAATAAATTTAAAATAAATTTAGAGTACCCAATTCATTTTTCCAATTAAGGGGCAATTTAGCATGGCCAATCCACCTACCCTGCACATCTTTGGGTTGTGGGGGCGAAACCCACGTAAACACGGGGAGAATGTGCAAACTCCACACGGACAGTGTCCCAGGGCCGGGATTTGAACCTGGGACCTCGGCGCCCTGAGGCAGCAATGCTAACCACTGTGCCACCTTGCTGCCCTCCAATCACAATCCTATGGTCTTCTGTATATGCCACCAGCGTTGAAGAGCGGTGGTCATTGGCTTCAGGAAGCGAAGTATCGTAAATACCCCTGCCTGCATCAATGGTCCCGAGGTGGAGATGGTTGACAGCTTCAAATTCCTAGGTGTGCACATCACCATCAATCTGTCCTGATCCACCCATGTCAATGCTACAACCAAGAAAGCACAACAGCGCTTATACCTTCTCAGGAAACTAAGGAAATTCGGAAATCCACTTGACTCTTATCAATTTTTACAGATGCACCATAGAAAACATCCTATCTGGCTGCATCACAGCCTGGTATGGCAACTGCTCGGCCCAAGACCATAAGAAACTACAGAGTTGTGAACACAGCCGAGTCCATCACACAAACGCACCTCCCATCCATTGACTCTGTCTACACCTCCCGCTGCCTTGGGAAAATGGGCAGCATAATCAATCACCCCTCCCAACCGGGGTATTCACTCTTCCAACTTCTTCCATCAGGCAAGGGATACAAATGTCTGAGAACACTGACAGATTCAAAAACAGCTTCTTCACCACAGTTACCAGACTCCTGAATGACTCTCGTATGGACTGATCTGATCACTTCAAACATCTTCTATACTACACCCCATGCCTGTGCCTACATTGTGTATTTATGTATGTCCTATTTTTTTTTTCATATATGAAGTGATCTGTCTGGACTGTACCCAGAACAATATTTTTCACTGTACCTCGGTACATGTGCCAATAAAACAAATCCAAATCGAAATAGTGTTATCTCTGGCCAATATTCATCCTTCAATCAGCAGAATAAAAAAAGATGACCTGCTCATTATCACATTCTTGTGGGTGGGAATTTGCCGAGAACAGATTAGCTGCTTTGTTTCCTGCATTGCAACAGTGACTACACTTCAAAAAAGTACTTAATTGGCTGGAAAATACTTTGAGGTGCCTGGTGGTCATGTGAAATGTTCTCCAAATGCGAGTTTTACTTTTATTGGGTCAAACCCCCCACCCCCCGCTTACCTTTATCCTGCAGGGTCTGGGGCGCTTGACAAATGGTGGTGTGGTGAACTGAGTGCTGTTTCCTCTAGGTGCCAAATTCCTCATCTTCAAAAACCTGTACAAAACAAAAAAGAATGTGCATTGGCATAAGGTAAGCACACAAGAGCAAGGGGCCTACTGTCCTTTGAAACATAGGGGCAGTAGTAGCAGCAGTTGTTGCTGATCAACTGTTAGTTGGTATCCGTCACCTTTTAGGATGAATATGTATTGTGTTCAGGGAGCAGTATTATACTGTCGAACGATCTATCAACTGATGTCAGGAATGGTTTCTTTGGTAATTTAGTAGGAATTTGATGCAAAGCAGACTGAAGCATAGTTGTTGAGGTTGAGGTGGAGATGGATTATTGGTGCAATGGCTGGATGAGTGTTAAAGGAACACAGGAAGTGCTATTGAAGTTTTGACCTGAGGTTCTGGGTCATGCTCTTGGATGTCTCCTTGGCTAACATACATACAGCAACAGTTTCTCCTGTTCTAATTGTCATGTGAGAGTACCTTTACGAAATGGATGTTTAAGCAATGTACCTTTAAGAAAATAGTGATGTCAGAGAGTGGGTGGAGCTGAGCTCAGTTCGGCCATTTTGAGGTTAGTTCTGGGTTTTAGTTTCAGTTTGAGGCAGCAGCTTGGGTGTGACTGTGTTTTTGGCTGTGAGCTGCATGAAGAAAAAGCAAGGTGCTGGAGCTGAAGTCAACCAAGCTGATATATCTCTGCCATCCAACAGAAAATATATATTAACTGTGACCTGGTGTGTTACTGTTTTTGTGAAGGTGAAGTCTTTTGGATGCGTAAAGGAACAGTTTGCAGGATTGGGTAGTGTTGTATTATTTTGGGGGTTATCTTTGAAGTAAGGGGTGTTAAGAGATCCAATGTTTATTTAAAAGGTTAATTTAAGTTCATGGAATAAACATTGTTTTGTTTTAAAAACCACGTGTCCATAATTGTAATACTACACCTGGGGAACAAGCCGTGTGCTTCAAAAGCAACAATCCATTAAAGGTGGGGGTTGGTTGAACTCCATGATACATTTTGAGGTTCTGAAAACACCTCACCATTAACATAATGTTTCACCTTGGAGTGTTGTAGGTTTCTGGAAATCTTCTTTAGCTGCCTAAACTTTCCAAACTGGCTCTCATTCCTTTCCTGTCCAGAGCTGAAATGAATGAAAATCACTTCTGGTCACAAGTAGGCTTCAAATGAAGTTACTGTGAAAAGCCCCTAGTCGCCACATTCCGGCACCTGTTCAGGGAGGCTGGTACGGGAATTGAACCTGCGCTGCTGGCCTTGGTCTGCTTTACAAGTCAGCTATTTAGCCCATTGTTCTAAACCAGCCCCAGAACCACATTGTTATCTTTCAATATTAGCCTTGAAAATGTCAATATCTGACTGCAGCCAATTCATTTGGCTTTGCATGTTACCTCTGTGACTGGCATTCACTTCCTTGGTTCTGATTGGAGAGCACTTCTCAATGGGTGTACAACATTCAAACCTCAGTGACATCTCCTTCATTTCATGGTTTACTAAGATCAACTGCAACTCTTCACAACTAATCAATTCCATCTCTTTTGCTGATGTATAACATGCGGTTAACATCTTTTCCTTTCGAACTTTGTGTGATGGGGTACGACGCACATGAGGTAGCTCCCACTAGGGTGCTGTACTTTTAGCCCTTTTGATCCAATTTCTGTGGGTATTTTTGTTTAAAAACCCATCTGATTAATGGTATAAGGTGTCCACATAGGGGAAATGCTTAAAAGGACCAGGGCAAGGAAACTTGAAAGCAGAAGGTCATCAAAGGGATCGGAGGCTTCTCGGGGCTCGTCAGTGAAGAAAACAGTCGAGGGAGCTTCTGCGACTCTGGCCACACCGCTAATGACCGAGATGCTAATTGGAATCATCGCGGCAGACGTCGAGAAGCAATGACGGGTTGTGCGGGGACCCACTGTAAGCTGACGGGAAAAGCCCTGGCACTCATTCAGTCGGCGTTGAAGACCAAGGAGACAGTAAAAGCACATGGCGCTGCGACACATGATGTGGAGATGCCGGCGTTGGACTGGGGTGAGCACAGTAAGAAGTCTTACAGCACCAGGTTAAAGTCAAACAGATTTGTTTAGAATCACTAGCTTTCAGAGCGCAGCTCCTTCATCACCTAATGAAGGAGCTGCACTCCAAAAGCTAGTGATCCCAAACAAACCTGTTGGGCTTTAACCTGGTGTTGTAAGACTTCTTACTGTGATACAAGGCATGGTGACTGGAAGGTGATTCTCCTGAGGCCCAGCAACCAGATTGCCTCTCTGGAAGCGGAGATGTCTCTATTGGCTGGTGTGAATAAAGCACTGAAGGCCAAAGTGAATGATTTGGAGAATAGTTCCAGGAGACAAAATATTCGAGTTGTGGGTTTGCCAGAGGGGATGGAAGCACCAACTTACACAGAATACGGGTGGTATTTACCGGCGACTCATGCTGATGGGAAATTCCGGTCCCATGCCAGAGGGGTGCTGCCAACGGGAACATCGCAGGACCAATAGATCCCCCCAGCGGGGTGCCTCTACTACCGAAAAACACGCAGTGGGGTGGGCGGTAAATCTCGCCCACTTTGGGAAGATGTTTCGGAAGATAGTGGGGGAGGGTGGATTCACGCCCCCTCCCGAGCTGGATCGAGCCCACCGGACACTCCGACAGAAGTCCTGCCCAATGAACCACCTTGAGCAGTTATTATGAAGTTTCACAGTTTTCAGGAAAAAGAACGGGTCCTGAAATTGGCAAAGAAGCACCATGACTATAAATGGGGAGGCCATGCCATCGAGTTACATCAAGATGTTGGTGCAGATGCGGGTCCTGAAATTGGCAAAGAAGCAGGCGGCGTTTAACAAGGCCAAAGCCGCCCTGTATAAAAATGGAGTTCGATTTGGTGTGGTGTACCCGACACGGCTCAAAGTGACTTTTGAGGGGAAAGACTATGGGTGTGATTGAACGGCCACACTGCGTCTGAAAAGCAGCTCGCCGCGGCGCAGTATGGCCGAGGCCAGGAGACCCAGACCCTGGGATCTAACCGGCTTGCAATGCCTTGTGAGATCTAACGTGATCTCGTGAGACATTGCGGTGTAATAGGGATTGGATTGGATTGGATTTGTTTATTGTCACGTGTACCGAGGTACAGTGAAAAGTATTTTTCTGCTAGTAGCTCAACAGATCATTAAGTACATGAGAAGAAAAGGGAATACAAGAAAATACATAATAGGGCAACACAACATATACAATGTAACTACATAAGCACTGGCATCGTATGAAGCATACAGGGTGTAGTGTTAATGAGGTCAGTCCATAAAAGGATCATTTAGGAGTCTGGTGACTGTGGGGAAGAAGCTGTTTTTGAATCTGTTCATGCGTGTTCTCAGACTTCTGTATCTCCTGCCCGATGGAAGAAGTTGGAAGAGTGAGTAAGCCGGGTGGGAGGGATCTTTGATTATGCTGCCCGCTTTCCCCAGGCAGTGGGAGGTATAGATGGAGTCAATGGATGGGAGGCAGGTTCGTGTGATGGACTGGGCGGTGTTCACGACTCTCTGAAGTTTCTTGCGGTCCTGGGCCGAGCAGTTGCCATACCAGGCTGTGATGCAGCCCGATAGGATGCTTTCTATGGTGCATCTGTAAAAGTTGGTAAGGGTTAATGTGGACATGCCAAATTTCCTTAGTTTCCTGAGGACGTATAGGCGCTGTTGTAGCGTTGACGTGGGTGGACCAGGACAGATTTTTGGAGATGTGCACCCCGTAAGAATTTGAAACTGCTAACCATCTCCACCTCGGCCCCGTTGATGCTGACAGGGGTGTGTACAGTACTTTGCTTCCTGAAGTCAATGATAGCTCTTTAGTTTTGCTGGCATTGAGGGAGAGATTGTTGTCGCTACACCACTCCACTAGGTTCTCTATCTCCCGCCTGTATTCGGACTCGTCGTTATTCGAGATCCGGCCCACTATGGTCGTATCGTCAGCAAACTTGTAGAGGGAGTTGGAACCAAGTTTTGCCACGCAGTTGTGTGTGTACAGGGAGTAGAGTAGGGGGCTAAGTACGCAGCCTTGCGGGGCCCCGGTGTTGAGGACTATTGTGGAGGAGGTGTTGTTGTTCATTCTTACTGATTGTGGTCTGTTGGTCAGAAAATCGAGGACCCAGATGCAGAGTGGGGAGCCAAGTCCTTGCTTTTGGAGCTTTGATATGAGCTTGGCTGGGATTATGGTGTTGAAGGCGGAGCTGTAATCAATAAATAGTAGTCTGATGTAGGAGTCCTTGTTTTCGAGATGTTCTCGGAATGAGTGTAGGGCCAGGGAAATGGCGTCTGATGTGGACCGGTTGCAGCGGTATGCGAATTACAGTGGATCAATGTGTTCTGGGAGTATGGAGGTGAAATGAAAATGAAAAATGAAATTCGCTTATTGACACAAGTAGGCTTCAATGAAGTTACTGTGAAAAGCCCCTAGTCGCCACATTCCGGCCCCTGTTCGGGGAGGCTGTTACGGTGATGCGCTTCATGATCAATCTCTCGAAGCACTTCATTACGACTGAAGTCAGGGCCACTGGCCGGTAGTCATTGAGGCACGTTGGCTGGTTCTTCTTTGGTGCCGGTATGATGGTGGTCTTCTTAAAGCAGGTGGGGACCTCGGACTGGAGTAGGGACAGGTTAAAGATGTCCGTGAATACCTCTGCCAGCTGGTCCGCGCAGGCTCTGAGTGCACGACCAGGGATCCCGTCTGGGCCCATCGCCTTCCGAGGGTTCACTTTCAGGAAGGCCAATCTGACTTTGGAAGCTGTGATGGTGGGTATGGGTGAATTATGGGCTGCTGGGGCACTCGACAGTGGATTGCTGGTTACCTGCTCGAACTGAGCATAGAATGCATTGAGTTCATCGGGGAGGGGTGCGCTGCTGCCAGAGATACTGTTCGGCTTCGCTTTGTAGCCCGTTATGTTGTTTAGTCCTTGCCACAACCGCCGAGAGTCTGTCTGTGACTCTAGCTTGGTCTGATATTCTCTCTTGGCATCTCAGATGGCTTTGCGGAGGTCGTACCTGGATTTCTTGTATAGGTCAGGGTCGTCTGTCTTGAACGCCTCAGATCTGTCCTTCAGTAGGGAGTCAATCTCCCGACTGAGCCATGGTTTCCGAGTTGGGGAACGCACGTACTGCTTTCTTTGGCACGCAGTCGTCCATACATTTGCTGATGAAGCCTGTGACGGTGGTGGCATACTCATTTAAGTTGGTCGCTGAGTTCTTAAATATGGACCAGTCCACTGTCTCTAAGCAGTCATGTAAGACACTCTGTAGGGACCCCTGTGATAAGTGCAGTGAAATCACACTTTTGAGTGATTGTAACACATTTAGTGCACTTACATCTCTTTGATGTGGTCGATGTTTACAAACATTGGAGTTTCACCACTTAGGCCACTGAAGGGATATGAATGGATCAAAGTTGCAGATTGTTTTACGAGCTGTCAATCACAGACCACTACTAGAAAGCTATGAATGGCTTGCAGATAATGGATCTGTGGGTACCAGACCGAGGCACATCTGCTCTCCTTCCAGGAATGGACACATGAAGCTGCAGGGAAAGTATTACAGCTACAATGCTTCCCACTGCCCCTGTCTGGACTGCTGACTAGCTTCCCTCTGTTGGGGGGGGGGGGTCTGTGTATCTTGGGGTGAGTCTGTGGACGGGGTTCCTTTAGACAGGAGGTCCCTATGTGTGGTGCGCTTGTTACAGGGGTCCCTAGGGGGGGTGTTCCCCTATAACATCAATCCTTGTGGGGTGTACTGCTATTACAGGGGTCTCTGTGGGGGGGGGTCCCCCTATAACAGGAGTCACTGTGGGGGTTCTCCCTATTACACCGGTCCCTGTGCAAGGTCTCTGTGGAGGGCCCCCTATTATGTCAGTCCCTGTGGAGGGATCCCCCTGTTACAGGGGTCCCTGTGGGGGGTCTCCCTGTTACAGGGGTCCCTGTGGGGGTTCTCTCTATCACAAGGATCCCTTCGCGGGGAGTGGTTGGGTCACCCTCGTACACATTGGTGAGTGGGCACCCAAGCAATCCACTGGTTGGGGGCCGATATGCGGTGCGAAGGTGGGAGGGATTGGGGCCGATGTGCGGTGTGGGTGGGGGTATTGGGCCTCAGATGGTTGTTCCCTTTGCCCAGCGCGAGTCCACCTCGCCAAGGCCATGATTGTAGAGACCACACATTAACCAAGCTCAGGTGATTCCTGGCTGTGGGGACTGGAGAATCATGGGAGGGGGAAGCATAGGGCGCCGGGCCTGCTAAATAGATGCGAATGGATCACTACGACCCATTTACCTTTATTTACGTGCTCCTGCTGCCGTGCGGCATGGAACCCGTTCACGCTGCCAGCGGGGGTTCGGTGCATCGTGCCTGGCCCCGATCCCAATTTTGACCCAACGTCCCATCGAAGAACGCATTCTGGGTGTCCCAGGATGGAGAATCCAGCCCATTAAATTTAATAAGCGGGAGCCAATCTCATCTTCTATGTTGTGCGAAGCCCTTAAGGTGGTTATCAGCGGGGGAGATAATTTTCGACAAAGTTGACATGGAAAGGGCTCTGGGGATGGAGCGGCAGAGGCTGGTGGACCCAGCCTGGAGGTAGACCATCAGTATTCACTTGTCCCTTCCCCCGAGTTTCTGGCAGGTCGGAAAAAGCTACAGATGTAATCTGAATTACTATCAACAGGTAAGGCAGTGGGTCAGCTGCGACGTTCGAGGGGGGTATCTTTTGACCATGGGGAGAAGGCCAGTCGCCTTTTAGCGCATCAGCTGAGGTGGCAGGCTGCTTCCGAGGAGACTGTGCAGATAAGGGCAGTTGAAACATTTTATCGGGATCTCTATAGATCGGAGCCTCTGGAGGAGATATTGGCTCTTTGTCCCGGGGTTCATTGCCTGTTACACTTGTGCAGGCATCCATTTCCCTGATCCTTAAGAAAGACAATTACCCTATGGAATGTAGATCATTTCGACCCATTTTGTTTTTGAATGCCGATGCTAAATTACTCGAAAACGTTATGGCACTGCGGTTGGAGTCCTGCCTCCCAGAGGTCATCTGGGAAGACCAGTCAGGCTTCGTCAAGGGTCAACAATTGTTGGCCAATATACCTCGGCTATTAAATATTGTTCTTTCCCCCTCTCCAGTTCCTGAACCAGAGGTGATTGTATCTATGGACACCGAAAAAGTGTTTGATAGGGTGGAGTGGGGACATCTGTTTAAGATTCTTGGGTTTGATTTTGGGCAAAAGTTCATAACCTGGATTTGTTTACTCTAAATGACCCCCACTGCTAGTGCTCGCACAAATGCCTTGAGCTCGGGTTATTTTCCGCTGAATAGGGGTATGAGGCAGGGATGTCCATTGTTTCCGTTTCTATTTGCTTTAGCAATTGAACCACTGACCATGGCATTAAGATGTTGCAGTAAATGGGAGGGGCTAAATCAGGGAGGGAGGGTAGGGTATCCTTGTAAGCAGATGATCTGCTTCTTTACAATACGGACCCATATCCACTATGGATGAGATAATGAAGATGCTTGGGAGCTTTGGTTCCTTCTCTGGGTATAAGTTGAATTTGGACAAGAGCGAATACTTTCTGGAGAGTTCCCCGGGGAGGGGGCCTATCTGGGGATGTTGCCTTTTTGCCTTGCCAGATCTAGCATTTGTTATCCAGGAATCTGGGTGGCCTCGACTTGGCTTCGCTCCGTAAATTAAATCATGACAGTCTGGTGAATGGGGTTAAATCTGACTTGCAGAAGTAGGATAACCTCCTCCTGTCCTTGGCGGGCAGGGTTCACACTATTGAAATGAATGTCCTCCCAAGGTATTTCTTTCTTTTCCCAAATCCTTCTTTGTCAGAGTTAACAAATTAGTGTCCTCTTTCACAAATTAGTGTCTTCGGGCAGCACGGTAGCGCAGTGGTTAGCACAGTTGCTTCACATCTCCAGGGTCCCAGGTTCGATTCCCAGCTTAGGTCCCTGTCTGTGCGGAGTCTGCGCGTTCTCCCCGTGTCTGCGTGGGTTTCCTCCAGGTGCTCCGGTTTCCTCCCACAGTCCAAAGACGTGCAGGTTCGGTGGATTGACCAGGATAAATTGCCTTTAGTTGCCATAAATTGCCAAAAAGGTTGGGTTGGGTTATGGGGTTAGGGTGGGCTTAAGTGGGGTGCTCTTTCCAAGGGCCGATGCAGACTCGATGGGCCGAGTGGCCTCCTTCTGCACTGCAAATTCTGTGATTCTATGATTCATTTGGGAGAGTAAGACCCCAAGGATCCATAAGGCTTTCCCCCAGAGACATAGACAGTCAAGTGGTCTAGCTTTACCCAATTTGTTATTTCGTTATTGGGCAGCCAGTATGGAGAAAGTACTGGGGTGGTTTAATGATCCAGGTTCCATATGCTCTAGCCTGTGTGCTTTAGTAACAGCCTCGCTGCCATTCTCTCCTGCAAGATTTTCTTTGTATCCGGTACTGGTGTCCACCCTGGGAATATGGAAGCAGTTCAGACAGCATTTTATATTTAGCTCTATGCCTTTGCTGGCCCCTATCTGTAGTAATCATCTTGTTTAGCCAGCGAGATTAGATTCAACGTTTAGGTCATGAGAGAGGAAGGGTTTGGAGGGGTTTGGGGACTTGTTCCTGGAGTGAAGGTTTGCCAGTTTTTAGGAGCTGTTGGAAAAATTCCAACTCCCTGGGACCAATCAGTTTGGATATTCTCAGATTTGTGATTTTTGGGTGAGGTTTTTCCTTCTTTCCCCTCGGCACCACCATCCTCCCTGTTGCAGAGGATTTTGTCTTTGGCCGGGTCTGGTGGGGGGAGTATTTCTTGTATTTACAGCCAGATCCTATTAGCGGAGTCGGCTCCGTTGAGTGAGGGAAAAATGAAATGGGTCATATTCTGGATACGAGGTGTGGAGCGAGGCTCTTCATAGAGTCAACTCCACATTCTCTTGTGCTCGGCTTCGGTTGATGCCGTTCAAGGTAGGGCTCATCTGACCAAGACGGGGATGAGTGGATTTTTTTCTGGGGTGGAGGACAGGTCTGAGCGGTGCTCTCGGAGGCCGGCTAACCACACTTATATGCTCAGGCCTTGTCCCCAGTTAATAAGCTTTTGGATTTCTTTCTTCAACACCATATCAGCGCTACTTAATGTCGAGCTGGAGCCATGTCCACTGGTGGCCATTTTTGGGGTGTCACACTTGCTAGTACTGCAGACAGGGGTGAAGGCGGATGTCCTCACCTTTGTCTCGTTAATAATCCGGAGGTGAGTTCTGCCTGGGTGGAGGTTGTTTTGTTATACTCTTGACGTAGTATAAGCTGCTTCCTTGATGTATACTCTGACAAAGGAAGGTTCAGACTTGGAGATAGCTTTAACACATTTATTAAACTGTTAACGATTCTCCTACTTGGATTCGACCCTCCTGTTAATCCTGTTATAGCTACTCAGACTAACTAACCAGTCTGCTACAATCCACGTGGTGGGTGTGTTGTGTTTCAATCAACCCTGTTTGTACTCACTAAGTGTCTCCACTGGAAAGAGACTGAGCATGTGTGCTGTGTCCTTTTATATGGGTTGGTGTAATGCCCCCTGTGGTGGTGTCACGTCTGGGTGTGTCGTGACTGCCCATTGGTCATGTCCTATCTTACTGACCTATTGGTTGAATGTCTGTGTGTCATGATGTCTCTGGTGCTCCCTCTGGTGTCTAGCTAGGTGTAGTGTGCTCACATTAACCCCTTGTGTATTTACAGTGATGCATATCACCACAGAGATCTCCTACTCCGTGCCTCGGCCTGGTTAGGTGGTCTCATGTCATTCCTACATTTGGAGAAGGTCAAGTACACCATGAGGGGGTCTGTAAAAGGGTTCTACCTAAGATGGCAGCCATTCATTTCCTTTTTCAAAGAATTAGGCACCGTCAGTTGTTAAGGGGTTTTAGTTTAATGTTGGGGAGTTAAGATTGGGTGTGTTTTTGATTGATGAGTGTGTTCTTTTTACATTGTAATTCAAAGCATCTGTTTTATATTATTATCATATTCTGTTTATAATGAAAAAGTTTGCAATAAAAATATTTAAAAGAAAATTCTTTTCCTTTGTATGTCCCTTTGATTTGGGTTGTTCCTTGCTGTAGAATCCTAGGCCCATCAGTAGGACATTGCTCCATTTGCATAGAATCCCTACAGTGCAGAAGGAGGCCTTTCGGCCCATCAGATCTGCACTGATCCTCCGAAGGAACACCCAACCTGGGACCACTCCCTTGTCCTATCCCCGTAAACCTGTAACCCCACCTAACCTGCATATCTTTGGACACTAAAGGGCAATTTAGCATGGCCAATCCACTTAACCTGCACATCTTTGCACTGTGGGAGGAAACAGGAGCACACAGAGGAAACCCACGCAGACACAGGGAGCACGTGCGAACTCCAGTCAGTCACCAAAGGTTATAATTGAACCCGGGTCCCTGGCGGTGTGAGGGACCAGTGCTAACCACTGTGCCACCGTGCCGCCCTACAGGACATCTTTCTTTGGGTACCCATTTTGTTTCCAATTTTGCGGAAAGTATCCTGGTATAGATGGAATAGGATGACCTCCTGTATCAAGCTTCAGCCTAGAATCTTTGGTTGTGGGCTTATTTCTCACCCTCTTCCTGGTCTGAATGGTTGTGTGAATTTCTTTTTTCTTGGAACTGTCACATCCAGATATTCTTGCAGTTGCATCATTTCAATGAGTAGTGTACCCTCTGTCATGTCAGAGTACCTTTAAGAAATGGGTGTTTATAAATGGGTGGGTATATAAATATCTGTCGCGAGAGTACCTTTAAGAAATGGGTGTTTACTACTGCAGTGATGTCAGAGAGTGGGTGGAGCTGGGCTGTCTATCAGCTTTTTACTTTTGTTTTTGAGTAGGCTGCAGGGTGTGTTTTAGTTTTGTTTTCAGTGTTGGAGCTGAAGCCAGACCAAACAGGTGTACTGCTGTTCTCTCTGCCATCAAAAGACTATCTCTTGATCATTTGGTGAATTCAGAATTATAAATGTTTTCAGTAGTGACTTTAACCTGATGTGCTTCTGATAAAGGTTTTGTTTTTAAGTCGTATAGACGTTAAAAAGGAAAGCTTAAAGGTTTAATAGGTGTTGTAGTCTTTGGGGGTTGTATTTGAATTAATGGTTGCTAAGATGTTCACTGTATGTTTTAAAAAGGTTAACTTGAGTTCATAGAATAAACATTGTTTTGCTTGGAAAAATACTTTTCCATTTCTGCTGTATCACACCTGTAGAGTGGGCTGTGTGCTCCCCATACCACAATCTATTAAAGGTTTTGGGTCAGGTGAACTCCATGATACACTTTGGGGTTCTCTAAACCCTGGCCCATAACACCTCAAAAATAGATTTTCGCAGTAACTTCATTGCTCTGCCCGCTGCCCACCAGATGCACCAGGGACAGTATGGGGGGTGGGGGTGGGGGGAGTCCGAGGTGGTGCAGTATTCCAGGACCTCCCCTGAAGGAGTCACTGGTACGTTCTCCAGCACCTCCTCCTCCCTCGGGGTGCCCAGTGACCCCTGGCTTCTCCATGGGACGGGGGTGTGAGCGGAGCCCTCCCTGAGGCACCCCTGACATCTGGCGCTGCCAGTCCTGGAGTCTTCGTCGTGGCTTCGACAAGGGTCTGGATGTTAGTGGCTGTGGCGCCCAGGGAGTGGATCATTCCTGACTGGGAACGTGACACGACATCTCCCACTGGGACTGTGCCAACTCCCTCTGGGACTGCGCCATCTCCCTCTGGATCTGTGCAACGCTGGCCAGCACCTGCGCAATGGCCTGGATGCTCTCAGCCATGGCCTGCTGGGACTGGGCCATGGCCTGCTGGGACTGGTCTCTGGCCTGCTGAGACTGGGCATGGCCTGCTGGAACTGGGCTCTGGCCTGCTGAGACTGGGGCATGGACTGCTGAGACTGGGGCATGGCCTGCTGAGGCTGGGCCATGGCCTGCTGAGACTGGGCCATGGCCTGCTGGGACTGGGGCATGGCCTGCTGAGACTGGGGCATGGCCTGCTGAGACTGGGCCATGGCCGGCTGGGACTGGGCCATGGCCTGCTGAGACTGGGGCATGGCCTGCTGGGACTGGACCATGGCCTGCTGAGACTGGGCCATGGCCTGCTGAGACTGGGGCATGGCCTGCTGAGACTGGGCCACGGCCTGCTGGGACTGGGCCACAGTGAGGAGCGCCACCGTGATCTGCATATGGCTCTGGCACATGGCTGCCTGTGAGTGGGTGGGGGGGGGTTGTGGAGAGGGGGGTGGGGGGTTGTGGTGAGGGAGGTTGGGGTAGGGGGCTGTGGTCAGGGGTTTGTGGTGAGGATGGGTGGGGTGGAGGTGGGGAGGGCCATGGCCGGCTGGGACTGGGCCATGGCCTGCTGCAACTGGGGCATGACCTGCTGAGACTGGGCCATGGCCGGCTGGGACTGGGCCATGGCCTGCTGAGGTTGGGGCATGGTCTGCTGAGCCTGGGGCATGGCCTACTGAGACTGGGCCATGGCCGGCTGGGACTGGGCCATGGCCGGCTGGGACTGGTCCATGGCCGGCTGGGACTGGGCCATGGCCTGCTGAGACTGGGGCATGGTCTGCTGAGACTGGGCTATGGCCTGCTGAGGTTGGGGCATGGTCTGCTGAGACTGGGGCATGGCCTGCTGAGACTGGGCCATGGCCTGCTGAGACTGGGGCATGGCCGGCTGAGACTGAGCCATGGTCTGCTGCGACTGGGGCATGGCCTGCTGAGACTGGGGCATGGCCTGCTGAGACTGAGCCATGGTCTGCTGCGACTGGGGCATGGCCTGCTGAGACTGGGCCATGGCCTGCTGAGACTGGGGCATGGCCTGCTGTGACTGGGCCATGGTCTGCTGAGACTGGGCCATGGCCTGCTGAGACTGGGGCATGGCCTGCTGGGACTGGGGCATGGCCTGCTGTGACTGGGCCATGGCCTGCTGAGACTGGGCCATGGCCTGTTGGGACTGGGCCACAGTGAGGAGCGCCACCGTCATCTGCATATGGCTCTGGCACATGGCTGCCTGTGAGTGGGGGGGGTGGGGTTTGTGGAGGGGGGGTGGGGGGGGTTTGATGAGGGGGGTTGGGGTGGGGGGTTGTGGTCAGGGGTTTGTGGTGAGGATGGGTGGGGTGGGGGTGGGGTGGGATGTGGCACAAATGTGTTGTGAGGGGCCACGGCCAGGCAGAGGCACTTCTCACTTGGTCGGACGCCTCCGTCTTCGGCATCGGCAACCTCCCTCATGAGTCACAAGAGGTTAGTATGTAGATACAGTATGCAATCAAGAAAGCTAATGGAATGCAATGGGGGAAGCAAGGGGGCTAGACGGCGGTCTAGCTGGGAGGGAGGGGTGCGGGGTGGGGGGGGTGGTGTGGGGTGGGGGGGTCTAGGTTGCTGCTGCACTGACCGAAGGGCAGCTGGAGGTAAAAGGGAGAGTCGGGGCGGGGGTTCGCCGCCTGGGGGGGGGGGGGGGGGGGGGGCGAGTAGCCCCCTGATCCGTCTGATAACATGGAATGTGAGGGACCTAAATGGGCCGGTCAAGAGGGCCCGGGTGTTCACGCACTTAAAGGGACTGAAGGCAGACGTGGTTATGCTCCAGGAGACGCATCTGAAGGTGGCAGATCAGGTTAGGCTGAGAAAGGGATGGGTAGGGCAGGTCTTTCATTCAGGGCTGGATGAGAAGAACAGAGGGGTTGCAATACTGGTGGGGAAGCGGGTGTCGTTCGAGGCGCTGAATATTGTGGCGGATAATGGGGGTCGATACGTGATGGTGAGTGGTAGGTTGCAGGGGACCCGGGTGGTACTGGTGAACATATATGTCCCGAATTGGGACGATGCAGGGTTTATGAGGCGCATGTTGAGTTGGATCCCGGATCTGGAAGCGGGGAGCTTGATAATGGGGGGGGGGGGACTTTAATTCAGTACTGGACCCAGCATTGGACCGATCCAGGTCAAGGACGGATAAGAGGCCAGCTGCGGCCAAGGCGCTAAGGGGTTTTATGGACCAGATGGGGGGAGTGGACCCGTGGAGGTATGTCAGGCCGGGGGCCAGAGAGTTCTCTTTTTTCTCCCATGTACATAAGGCCTATTCACGGATAGACTTCTTTGTGATGAGTAGGGCACTGATCCCAAGAGTGGAGGGAGCGGAATATTCGGCTATCGCGATTTTGGACCGCGCCCCGCACTGGGTTGAGTTGGGGTTGGGGGAGGAGAGGGACCAGCACTGTGGCGCCTGGATGTGGAACTGTTGGTGGGTGAGGAGGTTTGTGGGCGGGTCCGGGGGTGCATTCAGAGATACATAGAGGCCAATGATAATGGGGAGGTGCAGGTGGGTGTGGTTTGGGAGGCTCTGAAAGCGGTGGTTAAGGGAGAGCTAATTTCAATTAGGGCTCACAGGGATAAGAGAGGATGGAGAGGGAGAGGTTGGTGGGGGAGATAGTATGGGTGGACAGGAGCTATGCAGAGGCCCCCGAAGAGGGGCTGCTGAGGGAGCGATGGAACCTCCAAAGGGAATTTGATTTATTGACCATGGGGAAGGAAGGGGCTCAGTGGAGGAAAATGCAGGGGGCAGTATATGAGTATGGGGAGAAGGCGAGTCGGATGCTGGCGCATCAGCTACGTAAGAGGGAGGCGGCAAGGGAGATTGGAGGAATCAGGGATAGGGGGGGAATACGATGCGGAGTGTGGTTAAAATAAATGAGGGATTTCTATTTGGACATGTACAAGTCAGAGCCCCCGGAGGGGAGAGAGGGAATGCGGCGGTTCTTAGATCAACTGAGTTGCCCAAGGGTGGAGGAAGAGCAAGTGGCTGGCCTGGGGGCCCTGATGGGGCTGGAGGAGCTGGTTAAGGGATTGGGGAGCATGCAGGCGGGCAAAGCCCTGGGACCGGATCGGTTCCCGGTTGAATTTTATAGGAAGTATGTGGATCTGTTGGGCCCGTTGCTGGTGAGAACCTTCAGTGAGGGAGGAAGGGACTCTGCCCCCGACAATGTCTCGGGCGCTGATCTCACTGATTCTACGAACCGGCGGAGATTGGAATATTTCAGATTGTACCGGGGACGAGACAGGAGTGTCCCCTGTCCCCATTGCTGTTCATGCTGGCAATTGAGCCGCTGGCCATGGCATCAAGGGAGACTAGGAACTGGAGGGGGTTGGTCCGTGGAGGGGAGGAACACCGGGTGTCGTTGTATGCTGATGACCTGTTGTTTTATATTGCAGATCGTGGAGGGGATGGCGGAGGTCATGCGGATCCTTAGGGAGTTTGGGGACTTCTCGGGCTACAAGCTCAACGTGGGGAAGAGTGAGCTCTTTGTCGTGCATGCAGGGGGCCAGAAAAGGGGGCTAGAGGAGCTGCCGTTGAAGAGGGCGGAGAGGAGCTTTCGATACCTGGGTATCCAGGTAGCTAGGAGCTGGGGGGCCCTGCATAAGCTTAATTTGACATGGTTGGTGGACCAGATGGAGGAAGACTTTAGGAGATGGGATGTGTTGCCACTTTACCTGGTGGGTAGGGTGCAGTCGGCCAAGATGACGGTCCTCCCGCGGTTCTTGTTCGTGTTCCAGTGCCTGCCCATTCTGGGGTAGATCCTATCAGGCCCTGGGGACTTGTCTACCGTAATATATTTCAAGACGCCCAACACCTAGTCTTTTTGGATCTCAATGTGACCCAGGCTATCTACACACCCTTCTCCAGACTCAACATCTACCAATTCCTTCTCTTTGGTGAATACTGATGCAAAGTATTCATTTAGTACCTCGCCCATTTCCTCTGGCTCCACACATAGATTCCCTTGCCTATCCTTCAGTGGGCCAACCCTTTCCCTCGCTACCCTCTTGCTTTTTATGTATGTGTTAAAAGCCTTGGGATTTTCCTTAACCCTATTTGCCAATTACTTTTCATGACCTCTTCTAGCCCTCCTGACTCCTTGCTTAAGTTCCTTCCTACTTTCCTTATATTCCACACAGGCTTCGTCTGTTCCCAGCCTTCTAGCCCTGACAAATGCCTCCTTTTTCTTTTTGACGAGGCCTACAATATCTCTCGTTATCCAAGGTTCCAGAAAATTGCCGTATTTATCCTTCTTCCTCACAGGAACATGCCGGTCCTGAATTCCTTTCAACTGACACTTGAAAGCCTCCCACATGTCAGATGTTGATTTACCCTCAAACATCCGCCCCAATCTAGGTTCTTCAGTTCCCACCTAATATTGTTATAATTAGCCTTCCCCCAATTTAGCACATTCACCCTAGGACCACTCTTATCTTTGTCCACCAGCACTTTAAAACTTACTGAATGCTCCCCTACTGAAACTTCTACCACCTGGCCGGGCTCATTCCCCAATACCAGGTCCAGTACAGCCCCTTCCCTAGTTGGACTGTCTACATATTGTTTTAAGATGCCCTCCTGGATGCTCCTTACAAACTCCGCCCCGTCTAAGCCCCTGGCACTAAGTGAGTCCCAGTCAATATTGGGGAAGTTGAAGTCTCCCATCACCACAACCCTGTTGTTTTTGCTCTTTTCCAAAATCTGTCTACCTATCTGCTCCTCTATCTCCCGTTGGCTGTTGGGAGGCCTGTAGTAAACCCCCAACATTGTGACTGCACCCTCCTTATTCCTGATCTCTACCCATATAGCCTCACTGCCCTCTGAGGTATCCTCCCGTAGTACAGCTGTGATATTCTCCCTAACCAGTAGCGTAACTCCGCCACCCCTTTTACCTCCCCCTCTATCCAGCCTGAAACATCTAAATCCTAGAACGTTTAGCTGCCAATCCTGCCCTTCCCTCAACCAGGTCTCTGTAATGGCAACAACATCATAGTTCCAAGTACTAATCCAAGCTCTAAGTTCATCTGCCTTACCCGTAATACTTCTTGCATTAAAACATATGCACTTCAAGCCACCAGACCCGCTGTGTTCAGCAACTTCACCCTGTCTGCTCTGCCTCAGAGCCATACTGTCCCTATTCCCTAGTTCTCCCTCAATGCTCTCACCTTCTGACCTATTGCTCCCGTGCCCACCCACCTGCTATACAAGTTTAAACCCTCCTGTGTGACACTAGCAAACCTCGCGGCCAGGATATTTATGCCTCTCCAGTTTAGATGCAACCCGTCCTTCTTATATCGGTCACACCTGCCCTGGAAGAGCTCCCAGTGGTCCAGATAACGGAAACCCTCCGTCCTACACCAGCTGTTTAGCCACGTGTTTAGCTGCTTTATCTTCCTATTTCTAGCCTCACTGGCATGTGACACAGGGAGTAATCCCGAGATTACAACCCTCGAGGTCCTGTCTTTTAACTTTCTGCCTAGCACCCTGAACTCCTGCTGCAGGACCTCATGCACCTTCCTGCCTATGTCGTTAGTACCAATATGTACAACAACCTCTGCCTGTTTGCCCTCCCCCTTCAGGATGCCCTCTACCCGTTCGGAGATATCCTGGACCCTGGCACCAGGGAGGCATCATACCATCCTGGAGTCTCTTTCACGTCCACAGAAGTGCCTATCTGTGCCCCTGACTATAGAGTCCCCTATTACTATTGCTCTTCTGCGCTTTGACCCTCCCTTCTGAACATCAGAGCCAGCTGTGGTGCCACTGCGCTGGCTGCTGCTGTTTTCCCCTGCTAGGCTATCCCCCCCGACAGTATCCAAAGGGGTATACCTGTTCGAGAGGGGGACAACCACAGGGGATTCCTGCACTGACTGCCTGCCCTTTCTGGTGGTCACCCATTTCTCTGCCTGCACCTTGGGTGTGACCACATTTATATAACTCCTATCTATGACGCTTTCCGCCACCTGCATCCAACTGCTGCTCCAACTGAACCATGCGGTCTGTGAGGAGCTCCAGTTGGGTGCACTTTCTGCAGATGAAGCCATCTGGGACACTGGAAGCCTCCCGGACCTGACACACCTCACAGTCAGAGCACTGCACCCCTCTAACTGACACTGCGTCAATTAATTAGTAAATTAAAGTTAAAAGTTTTTTAAAAAGTTACTGTTAACTATATGTTTCCTAGCACTAGATTTCTACTATAAATGTGAAAGCTAAATACAGTACTCTCCGATCTCTGGCTCAGATACCCCTCTAAATTATAATTATGTAATTATGTTTAATTAGTTTACCAATGCTTAATTTTTTTAATTTAGTGTAGATTCCCAACCAGCCAATCAGGTCACAGCTTTTCTGTGATGTCACTTCAGTCCCCCCCCCCCCCCCCACCACACACACACACAATTTGAAAAGGTAATAAAAGTAGAAACGAGTGAAAATCACTTCCTTACCTTCTGAGGGTCTCAGATGCTCTCAGGTTCTCTCCCTGCTGATTAAAAGTTACAGGCCAGAAGAAAGAGAGAGGATGAGTGACGGCACCGTTGCTGCTACCACCGACGCGGTACACCACGAGCCCGGTGATGGCGGCAACATTGAAGATCTGGGGGCAGTGGATGTGACATAGGGGTGAGGTGGGGGCCTCAATTTGGTCCCCGATACGGGATAATCATAGGTTTGTGCCTGGCAGGATGGATGGGGGGTTCCTAAGTTGGCATCGGGCAGGAATTAAAAGGATGGGGGACCTGTTTATAGATGGGACTTTTGCTAGCCTGGGGGCGCTGGAGGAGAAATTTGGGTTGCCTCCCGGAAACGTTTTTAGATATATGCAAGTGATGGCGTTTATGAGACGGCAGGTGAGGGAATGTCCGCTACTTCCAGCACAAAGGATTCAGGACATAGTGATTTCGGGTGTATGGGTTGGAGAAGGCAAGGTGTCGGCGATTTATCAGGAGCTGCAGGAAGCGGAGGAGGCCTCGGTGGAGGGGTTGAAGGGCAAGTGGGAGGAGGAGCTCGGGGAGGAGCTGTATGAGGGTCTGTGGGCTGATGCCCTGGGCAGGGTCAATTCCTCCTCATGCGCCAGGCTCAGTCTAATACAGTTCAAAGTAGTACATAGTGTGCATATGACAGGGGCGAGGATGAGTAGGTTTTTTGGGGTGGAGGACAGCTGTGTGAGATGTTTGGGGAGCCCAGCGAATCACGCCCATATGTTCTGGACCTGCCCGGTGCTGGAGGGGTTCTGGAGGGGGTTTTGCGAGGACTATGTCCAAAGTGGTGAACACCCGGGTCAAGCCGAGCTGGGAGATAGCATTATTTGGGCAATCGGACGAGCCGGGAGTGCAGGAGCCGAAAGAGGCCGGAGTTCTGGCCTTTGCGCCCCTGGTAGCCCGGCGGAGGATCCTACTAATGTGGTGAGATGCAAAGCCCCCGAGTGTGGAAGCTTGGATTAACGATATGGCAGTGTTCATCAAGCTGGAGAGGATAAAGTTTGCCTTGCGAGGGTCTGTGCAGGGGTTTTCCAGGCGGTGGCAACCGTTCCTAGACTTTCTCACGGAACGTTAGGTGGAGGTCAACAGCAGCAATCTGGGGGGGGTGGGTTTGGTTTATGTTTTTGTTAAAAGGGGGCGTTTTCCCCACTTTTGTATTTATTGGTTAAATGGGGTTAATGTATCCTTGTTTGATTTCCTATGTACAATTTTGTTTTTCTTTCTTTCTGGAGTGTTTGGTCGAAAATTTTGAATAAACATATTTTTTAAAAAAAGAAAGCTAATGGAATGCTCTAATTTATTATGAGAGGAATTGAACATAAAAGTAAGGACATTGGGCGGGATTCTCCGTCTGCATGATCTTCTGCGCACTTACGGCGGCGGATTTCCCGGTACCGTGGGGGGGTGGCCACAACGGGAAATCCTGTTGGCCGGCTGCAGGGACGGAGGACCCTGCTGCCAGTGGGGGCACGCGGGGCACAAACGGGACAGAGAATCCCACCCGTTACGTTTCAGTTATACAGGGCATTGGTGAGACCACATCTTGAATACTGTGTGCAGATTTGACCTCCTTATTTAAGGAAAGATGTAAATGTGTTGGAAGCAGTTCAGAGGAGATTTACTAGACCGATACCTGGAGCGAGCAGGTTGGCTTATGAGGAAAGGTTGGCCAGGCTGGGTTTGTTTCCACTGGAGTTTAGAAGAGTGAGGGGGGGGTGACCTGATTGCAATATTCTGAATGTCTTGCCAGGGTGGATGTGGAAAGGTTGTTTCTTCTTGTGGGTGAGTCCAGAACTAGGGGACACTGTTTTAAAATTAGGGTCACCCTTATGGGACAGGGATGAGCAGGTTTCTCTCAGACGGTCGTGCGACTTTGGAACTCTCTACTTCAGAAGGCGGTGGAGGCGGGGCTATTGAATAGTTTTAAGGTGGAGGTAGATAGATTCTTGTTAGGCAAGGGAAGCACAAGTTATTGGAGGTAGATGGGAATGTGGAATTCAAAACACAAACAGATCTGCCATGATCTTATTGAATGGCGGAGCAGGCTCGAGGGGCCGAATGGCCTACTTCTGCTCCTATTTTGTATGTTGAAATGCTGTAATAGCCCGTTGTCTTTTTTTGCTGCATTGGCAAGTGTGATATTGAGGTATCCTACTGTAGAGAGGCTGGATGCTTCATTAACATGTTTAAATTGGGCTCCCTCAGTACATTTAGAAGGCTTATTTAAAATTGAAGTGATGGCAGTGAAAGGAGGTGGAAGCTGCTAACTCTGCATAAATGTTCCCTCAGCATTCCTTGTGGGCCAGGAGGAGCAAGCTGCTCTTCCAGCCCAGCAAGAAAATCTTCAACCCCCCACCCTCTCTCTTGATGCTAAATTGCCCTTAGTGTCCAAAATTGCCCTTAGTGTTGGGTAGGGTTACTGGGCTATGGGGATAGGGTGGAGGTGTGGATCTTGGGTAGGGTGCTCTTTCCAAGAGCCGGTGCAGACTCGATGGGCCGAATGGCCTCCTTCTGCACTGTAGATTCTGTGATAATCTATGGTTAAATTCTATGATAATCTATGATGGCCAACCTTCTCCTCTCCTGACTGCCAAGGACTGCCCTCCTGTTCTTGGCTTTCCCTCTTCGCCATTGGCCAGACTGTCCACCTGACTGGTTGCCAGGCGGGCAATGATCAACGACCTGATAATGAGGTCCAGCCTCATTCGCTGGCCTACTGTGTATATCAGGGCCATTAAATTTGCATTTATCCCTCTTAATATTGACCATTTTTTGGTTGTGAGGTGTGAGAACAAGATAAATGCTTAGGTCCCAGATGCAAAACCCAAATGTTGATATCACAATATAGGAATGAATGCGTTCAGTTTGAGAGTTTGAGCATCCAGGGAAGCACAATAGTGCACGTGGAAACAAAATTGGTAGTGTGGGTTGGTCTCTTGTTATTTGGATTTATGGAAAGAATAAGACCACTGATTTTGTTGAAATGGGAATTTTGTAAATAAATATGGAGCTTTTACCATAAAAAGATCAGATACAGGAAGGGTGAGGTGCACACAGACACTAAGTAGTTGCCTCAAAAGATGAAAAACACACTAATTGGGAAAGTATATTAAATTAGTATTAGCAGTTCACGCGAGATAATTAGTAAACTGAACATGGGTTCTAATGATCACTGCTTAATGAGAACCAAGGTAAAGTCTAATAAATCGATAGAAAACAAATATTTGAGATAAATGAGCAGCTTATTACATTAAAATGTCTCAAAATGTTTCACACAGCAACATTAATATTTTGGAATATCATTGTAAAACTCATTAACCAGTAAATCAGGAATATACTGTAAATAGTAGTTACGCAGGTGAGCAGTTAATCTTTCTTTTTAATGATATTAGTTGAGAAAGAATGTTTCCCGCAATAAAACTCCTTGGGGTTGATTTAGGTCTCGGCAGGAATATAGCCTAAAAAACAACTAGTCTGCCAGGAAATGGCAGCCGATTTCTGGTGCCCCTCCAGTCTTCTCTCTTTTTCCCTGCAGTTGTGGACCACCATCTCCTGAGGGGGACAGACAATGCAGAGTATGAGATACTCGGTGCTGCTGGCAGCACAGGGGGTGGGCAGCGAGAAGCCTTTGTGTCCACACAATCTGGCCATGGCGGCTGGTATGGATGCTGACATGTGGTGCAGGGTGGGGAGCGAGCATACTGCCGGCAGTTGGGGTTTGTTTGCCCTCCGGGTTGGGGGGGGGGGGTGTTACGCATGCATGGGACGGAGGTTGATGCCAGGGGCATGGTGCTGCCTACACACCCTGGCCACCCTGGGGAGATTGTGCATCTTCTTTCGGCACTGCTGGCGGGTCCTGTCCGTGGGGCCCACAGCACTTTCGGCCTCTGCCACCTGCGCCCAGGCCCGGTGTACGCCAGCGCGTGGCAGCCTACTTCCCACCCCGGGGAGCAGGGTGGCCCGCCTCTCCTCCACGGTGTCCAGCAGGCTCTTCAGCTCAGCCTCTGCAAACTGGGGTGCCGCTCTCTGTGCTGCCAACTTGTTGGCTGGGATGAGTGTGTGTGGGAGTGGAGTGCAGCTTGTCAGCCTCTCAAGTGGCAATCCCGACCCCGGCGAACCGGATATCGGTTTTCACCGGTGCTACCCCATTAACTTTTAGTCATAGGATTTACAGTGCAGAAGGGGGCCATTCGGCCCAGCAAGTCTGCACCGGCTCTTGGAAAGAGCACCCCACTTAAGCCCACTCTATCCCCGTAGCCCAGTAACCCCAGGTAACCGTTTTGGACACTAAGGGCAATTTAGCATGACCAATCCACCTAACCTGCATGCCTTTGGACTGTGGGAGGAAACCGGAGCACCCGGAGGAAACCCATGCAGACACGGAGAGAACGTGCAGACTCCACACAGACAGTGACCCAAGCTGGGATTCGAACCTGGGACCCTGGAGCTGTGAAGCAACTGTGCTAACCACTGTGCTACCGTGCTGCCCTATTGTTGTTATAGAACACCACCGAATCATTCCTGTGTCAACACTTAGTTTCTGAGACGGAGAATCCTGCCTGTATTGTTTGTTCCTTTTTGGAATAAACAGGGAAGTGGAATAAAAAAGCCCACTGTAGACCTGTTCTCTATGTAGGGGTGGCACGGTGGCACAGTGGTTAGCACTGCTGCCTCACAACGCCAGGGACCCAGGTTTAATTCCAGCTTGCGTCACTGTCTGTGTGGAGCCTGCACGTTCTCCCCGTGTCTACATGGGTTTCCTCCAGGTTCTCCGGTTTCCTCCCACAGTCCAAAGATTAGGGTTAGGTTATGGGGCTATGAGAATAGGGGAACGTGGACATATTTAGAGTTGTTATTTGAAGGCACGGTGCAGACTTGATGGGTCAAATATCCTCCATCTGCACTGTAAGGATTCCATTATTCTATAATAGATTGTCCTGGTATCGGGGGTGCATCATTGTTTCCTTACGGAAGATGTTTTCGACCTGAATGTATCTCAGGTTGTTTCCTCTTGGTAATTGGAACCAGTCTGTGAGTTCCCCCCACAGTCGCTACGATATCGTCCTTGCACATGCCCCTAACCGTCAGTGTCCCCTCGTCCTGTGTCCACCTTTTGAAGGTGGCATCCATTATTGTGGTTGTTGCAGATGGAGGCCATGGTGGACATTTTGGTTAGGCCGAAGTGCTGCTTCATTTCGTACCACATCTGGAAAGTGGCTACTGTTATATTACTTGGGAGTAATATATGTTACTCATTTGTTTATGCCGAGTTAAACTGAATACTCAAAGTTGCCCAGTGATAACAAAATAATTTATTGAGTAACTAATCAATTTACTTGTGATTTCGATTCTTCAATACTTTTACCAGTAGTCAAATTAAACAAGATAGAATTAGATTGACTATGATTATTATACTGTATACTGTACACTCTGAGCTTACTAAACATCTGTTCCCTAGCTCCAACACACCCGAAGAGAGCGGGAAAACAGATTGAGCTTGTTTATATATTCTTTGTTAGTGTTGCCCTCTAGTGATCATCTGACTGTACTGACTGCACATTAACCCTTCATGTATTTACATATACAGAGATCACTACACCCCCTTTTTTTGTTTTACATATTTTCTATATGTTGTAAAGAAAATTGTACATAAAGAAACAATGCAGTTAGTCACGCATTACACAGAGGTCATGAATCAATCTGTTCAATGTTCACAAGTTTAAACGATTGGGTTTATGTCATTCGTCTACTTGATCTTCTCAGTTGACTTGGAGTGGTCAATATTTTAATGTCCTTCTGAGCAATGTCAGCTGGTTTTCTGATATTCAAGTGCTGGTGATTTGGCGATTGATGTAAATCCAACGTTGGAAATACAGGTTGAGGAATTTGTATTTTTAAAAGGTCCTGCAAATTTTGTCGAATTACAAAGAACAACAAAGAACAAAGAAAAGTACAGCCCAGGAACAGGCCCTTCGGCCCTCCAAGCCCGTGCCGACCATGCTGCCCGACTAAACTACAATCTTCTACACTTCCTGGGTCTGTATCCCTCTATTCTCATCCTATTCATGTATTTGTCAAGATGCCCCTTAAATGTCACTATTGTCCCTGCTTCCACCACCTCCTCCGGTAGCGAGTTCCAGGCACCCACTACCCTCTGTGTAAAAAACGTGCCTTGTACATCTACTCTAAACCTTGCCCCTCGCACCTTAAACCTATGCCCCCTAGTAATTGACCCATCTACCCTGAGGAAAAGCCTCTGACTATCCACTCTGTCTATGCCCCTCATAATTTTGTCGACCCCTATCAGGTCGCCCCTCAACCTCTGTCGTTCCAGTTAGAACAAACTGAGTTTATTCAACCGCTCCTCATAGCTAGTTACACCCTTTGCAGTCTTGATAGTATATGAACGTGGTGCTGCTTGTCAGATTACTGTGGCAGTTTGAGACCAGCCTCCTTCTGGATGTCGAATTCTTTTAAAAAATAAATTTAGAGTACCCAATTATTTTTGTTCCCAATTAAGGGGCAATTTAGCGTGGCTAATCCACCTAACCTGCACATCTTTGGGTTGTGGGGGTGAAACCCACACAGACACGGGGAGAATGTGCAAACTCCACACAGACAGTGACCCAGGCCGGGATCCGAACCTGGGTCCTCAGCGCCGTAGTTCCAGTGCTAACCACTGCGCCGCGTGCTGCCCCTGGATGTCGAATTCTCACAATATCATCTGTTGTTAGTGGTTTCAGTGGTTTTGCATGTAGATCATAACAATGTCGTTGTTTGTCACGTTGTTGTTCAATCTTATTCAGTACACACGATTGATCTGGATTATTGCTTTGTATTTTGGGTAGCGTTCTCACATCACGATTGAAAAGCATTTGAGCCGGTGATAGCCCTGAACTTAATGGTGAGGCTCTATATGAAAGTAAAGCCAAGTGAATGTCGGATTGCGAATCACTCGCCTTGCTTATTAGTTGCTTTACAACGTGCTCACCTTTCTCTACTTTGCCGTTTGACTGAGGAAAGTACGGACTCGAGGTGATATGGTTGAAATTGTATCTTTTGGAGAACTCTGTCCACTCCCAGCTTGCGAAGCAAGGACCATTATCTGACATAACGATTTGCGGAATGCCATGTGTCGCAAATGTCTCCCTACAAGCCTTTATCACTGACGTGGAAGTGAGATCTGGAAGTCTCATCACTTCAGGAATATTGGAGTAGTAGTCCATGAGGAGAACATAGTCTCTCCCTTTAGCATGGAACAAGTCAATGCCTACTTTCATCCACGGTGGTGTAGCAATGTCAAGCTGCTGGAGTGTCTCCTTACATTGTACCGGTTGATGTTTTTGACACATGGAACACATCATTACCATGTTGGTTATCTCTTTATTTATCCCAGGCCAATATACAGCTTGCCATGCTCTTCTCTTGCATTTCTCAATTCCGAGATGTCCCTTGTGAATCTTGCTGAGCATCTCTGACCTGAGAGTTAGCGGAATGACGATCTGGTTATTTCTGAGTAGCAGTCCATTCAATACAGTTAGTTCTGCTTGTATATTTTGGAACGAGGATCATGTCCCTTTGGCCAACCATGCTGGAGATGATGCATTACTCGGAGCAAGGTCGCATCTTTTTGTGTCTTAAGACGTATTTGCTTCAACTTTTCGTCAGATGCCGGAAGATTCTCCTTGTACAACTGCGGTTGAGCTTCTATATCGTCAATGGACTCAGGAGGTAAGCTTTCAGAATTGATGGATCTAGATAGTGTGTCTGCTATGATGACTCCTTTCCTGGAGTGTATACTAGTGTGAAATCATACCTCCTCAACTTCATCATCATTCTTTGCAGGCGAGGAGTCATATCATTTAGGTTTTTCTCAATTATATTGACTAGTGATCTGTGGTCCGTCTCTACGATGAATGTAGGTAACCCGTACACATAGTCATGAAACTTTGTGATGCCTGTGATCAGCCCAAGACACTCTTTTTCAATTTGTGCATACCTACACTCCGTGACGGTCATCGCTCTGGACACGTATGCGACAGGAACCCAGTCTATTTGGTTGTCTTGTTGAAGTAGTACCGCACAATTCCATCTTGACTGGCGTCGATTGAGATCTTTGTAGGCTTGGTTGGATCAAAAAATGTCAAAATTTGAGCTGTCATCAATTGCTGCTTGAGGTCCACCCATTCTTCCTGGTGGTGTGGAGTCCACTCAAACTCTGTAGTCTTTCTGATTAAGTTTCGTAGAGCTGACGTCGATGGAATTTCCCTAGAAATCCAAGAAATCTAAGCACAGTTTTTTATCTTGTGGGCAGCACAATTGCTTCACAGCTCCAGGGTCCCAGGTTCGATTCTGGCTTGGGTCACTGTCTGTGAGGAGTCTGCACATCCTCCCCGTGTGTGCGTGGGTTTCCGCCGGGTGCTCCGGTTTCCTCCCACTGTCCAAAGATGTGCAGGTTAGGTGGATTGGCCATGATAAATTACCCTTAGTGTCCAAAATTGCCCTTAGTGTTGGGTGGGGTTACTGGGTTATGGGGATAGGGTGGAAGTGTTGACCTTGGATAGGGTGCTCTTTCCAAGAGCCGGTGCAGACTCGATGGGCCGAATGGCCCCCTTCTGCACTGTAAATTCTGTGATAATCTATGATAATCTTTCGGCTGCTGCATGTTCTGTATTGCAGATGTTTTTCCACTATCTGGGCTGACACCTTGAGCTGAAATTGTGTCACCAAGATGAACGTGCAAACGTGCACTTAGATTGAACATAGAACATAGAACAGACAGTGCAGAAGGAGGCCATTCAGCCCATCAAGTCTGCACCGACCCGCTTAAGCCCTCAGTTCCACCCTATCCCCGTAACCCAATAACCCCATCTAACCTTTTTGGTCACTAAGCGCAATTTATCATGGCCAATCCACCTAACCCGCACATCTTTGGACTGTGGGAGGAAACCGGAGCAGCCGGACGAAACACACACAGGGAGAACGTGCAGACTCTGCACAGACGGTGACCCAGTGGGGAATCGAACCTGGGACCCTGGTGCTGTGAAGCCACAGTGCTATCCACTTGTGCTACCTTGATGCCCGTTTGTAACCAAAGAAGGCTCCATACTCCTTGAGGATTGGTTGAGTTTCGGTCCATATTGGTGTATTCTGTGAAACACGTTTCTTCATCTGGCAATATGTTCTTCTTCCGTTGTTGACCAAATGAAAATGTCATCTACATACGCTCTGACAACTTCAATATTCTCTGTCATCTGCTCCATGATTCGGTGAAAAATCGCTGAGGCTGGGATGATCCCTAAATGCATTTGATTAAAACAGTAATGTCCAAATGGCATGTTGAACACACAGAACAGTTTACTTGAACCATCTAGCTGCATCTGCCAGAAACCTTGTGAAGCTTTGAGTTTGGTAAAATGCATGCATTTGCCATCTCACAATTTATCTCCTCTTGCTTGGGAATAGGGTAGTGTTCCCTATGGATGCTCTTGAGTAGATCTTTGGGATCCATACAGATTCTGAGATCATCTGAAGGTTTCTTGACATTGACCAACTAGCTGACCCAGTCAGTCGTTTGCTTGACTCTGGAGATGATTCCTTGAGACTGTAATCAAAGAACAAAACAAAGAACAAAGAAATGTACAGCACAGGAACAGGCCCTTCGGCCCTCCAAGCCCGCGCCGACCATACTGCCCGACTAAACTACAATCTTCTACACTTCCTGGGTCCGTATCCTTCTATTCCCATCCTATTCATATATTTGTCAAGATGCCCCTTAAATGTCCCTATCGTCCCTGCTTCCACTACCTCCTCCGGTAGTGAGTTCCAGGCACCCACTACCCTCTGCGTAAAAAACTTGCCTCGTACATCTACTCTAAACCTTGCCCCTCTCACCTTAAACCTATGCCCCCTAGTAATTGACCCCTCTACCCTGGGGAAAAGCCTCTGACTATCCACTCTGTCTATGCCCCTCATAATTTTGTATACCTCTATCAGGTCTCCCCTCAACCTCCTTCGTTCCAGTGAGAACAAACCGAGTTTATTCAATCGCTCCTCATAGCTTATGCCCTCCATACCAGGCAACATTCTGGTAAAATGTTGTAATGTTATAATCGTTGTAAATCTGCTTTCAGCCTTTCACACAGAGGAGCTGGTACTCTTCTTGGCGGATGTATGACGGGTTTTGCATCCTTCTTGAGCAAAATATTGTATTGGCATGGTAATGTACCCATACCTCGAAATACGTCAGGGTATTCACTAAGCAGTTGCTGGATGTCATCATTCAGTCTTGATGTGTCTTTGGTATTCATGAAGATTCTTTGGGCAAGCCGCAAGTCCTTGTAGGCTTGAGCACCGAACAGCGAAGATTTCTGGTCATCCACGAAACGACGTACTTTCTTGATCTTCTTATTGACTACTTTCAAATGGCACGATCCTTTGGAAAGAATCTGGTTGCCATTGTAATCTTTTAACTTGCTTGCAGCAGGTATCATCTTGTAGTCTCCTTGGATTGATGCAAGATCTTTGCTGGTCATCAAGTTTGCCGAAGCGCCAGTGTCATGTTTGAATAAGGTTGGACAATTATTCACTTGCACTGTCGTGGTCCATTCACTGTTGGAGTCAATGTAATTTATTTGTTGAGGAGCCTTGGTCGCTGATTGAAGTTCCTCTACGGTATCTATGATTCCTACGAAGAACGTGTTCTCCAGGGAAAAATAATCCTTTCATCTGAAAAATCTTTCTTAGATTTGTGGTTCTCCATCTTATCAATGCTGCGAACATTGAAGTGTTGTTGTTTCTTTGTTGGAGTCTGATATATTGCTGTTGACTTGTTTTGGGAAGCAAAGTGGTTAAGGTTGGAGCACTTTAAACATATTTTCCCTTGTGCAGGGCATTTCCCCTTTAAGTGGGCATTACCACATCAGTAGCACATCGTGACGTTGTCTCTCTGACGCACTTCTTCTTTTGAGCCCTGCATTTTTGTACGAACCGCGCATGTCCCGAGTTGGAGCGCGCGCGCAAGATAGCTGTCGTCCTGAATGTGCTTCTTTTTCCCTGCGACACCATTTTAAAACTCTCAACCTCGTGGTGGACTTTTACGCCCTTTTTCCGGTGCTGAAACTCCAAATATTGATTTCTGCTTTGCTCATGTGAAATACATTTTTAGATCATGATTTTGAGCGTTAGATCAATAATGCTTCTCTCAAGCTTTCATCATGAAGTAAACAATTTGATCCCCTATTAATGAATCATGCAAATCAGTGAAATTCTATGTTTGTGCGAGCAGTTTTGAGTTGGTGACAAAGATTCTGATCGGTTTTTTTGCAACCTTTTATGAAATCTGTAACGCTCCAGGATTTCATTAGTCTGCATCTTGCAGCGGTCATCAAATTTCGCAATTATCACACAAAACTTGCTTTAACTTCACCTTCTGAGAATATAAACAAATTATATATCTCTATAACTTGCTGACCTGCCATTGACAGTAGCAGTGCTATTCTTCTGGCTTCAGAGGTAGTATTTAGATCATGAGCTTCCAAATAAAGTTGGAACTGTTGCTTAAAGAATTTCCAGTTTGAATTTAAATTACCAGTAGTTTTCAGCTGATGTGGAGCTTGAACGTGGTCCATTGAGTTGCTTGGTTGTCGAGGATCCGATTGCTGCAAAGTCTTCCACAGTTGAATCGTCAGTACTGGAATTTTCTCTTTTCTTGCCTAATCTTTCGAGTAATCTTTCTTTAAGTTTTTATCCTGGTACCATGTTATATTACTTGGGAGTAATATATGTTACTCATTTGTTTATGCCGAGTTGAACTTAACTTTGATGATGAACACTCAAAGTCATCTAGTGATAACCAAATAATGTATTGAGTAACTAATCAATTTACTTGTGAGTTTGATTCTTCAATACTTTTACGAGCAGTAAAATTAAACAAGATAGAATTAGATTAACTATGATTATTATACTATACACTTTGAGCTTACTATACTTCTGTTCTCTAGCTACACACCCGAACAGAGCGGGAAAACAGATTGAGCTTGTTTATATACTCCCTATTAGTGTTGCCCTCTAGTGATCATCTGACTGTACTGACTGGACATTAACCCTTCATGTATTTACATATACAGAGATCACTACAGATACTACCACAGGGTTCCTCGCGTATTTGGCCTGGGTTGGGGGGGGGGGGGTAGGAGGCGGAATGGGTGAGCGCCTGTTACTAGGGCTCGGAGGGACATCCCTATTCAGGAACTCGTCTCAATCTTACCCATTCTGTTTCTGGGTCCTTCACCATCTCCTCACTTTCTGTGGTGGCCTCCTAGTGGTAGAACTGTAGGTTTGGGAGTGCCAGGCCTCCCACATTTCTTTTCCTTCGTAGGACCTTCTTTTGGATCTTTGGGTTCTAGTAGGTCCATGGGGTATTTCCACTCGACTCTCTTAAAGGCTTTTTCTGCAACCAGGGAGATGATCACGCCTGGTGTTCTCTCCCCAGATGGAGTCATTATCACATTCAGCAGGCGCCTGATGTTGATGTTATCTCCCTCTCTGGTCCTTCGTAACTACCTCTGGCACGCAGATCTCCAGCCACCTTATCAGGGTCTTTGCCAGCATCTTTGTGTCGACAGTGAGCAGTGAGATGGGCCTGTGGGACCCGCCACACTCAGTTGGATCTTTGTCCTTTTTGGGTATCAGCGATATTGAAGGCTTGTACCAGTGTTGGTGGCAGGGTGCCCCTTACTAGCGAGTCTGCGAACATCTCCCGCAGGTGCGGGACCAGTGCTGACGCAAATGTTTTGTAGAAGGCCGCCGGGAACCTGGCTGGTCCCAGTGCCTTCCCCGCCTCCATGGAGTTGATACTCTCCATGACTTCTCATCCTCCATGACAAACCATTGTTTGCAGCAAACTACCCAGCCTTCAGAACAGCGACCACGGCACCACACAACCCTGCCATGGCAACCTCTGCAAGACGTGCCAGATCATCGACATGGATACCACCTTTACACGTGAGAACACCACCCACCAGGTACGCTGTACATACTCGTGCGACTCGGCCAACGTTGTCTACCTCATACGCTGCAGGAAAGGATGTCCCGAAGCGTGGTACATTGGCGAGACCATGCAGACGCTGCGACAACGAATGAACAGACATCGCGCGACAATCACCAGGCAGGAATGTTCCCTTCCAGTCAGGGAACACTTCAGCAGTCAAGGGCATTCAGCCTCTGATCTCCGGGTAAGCGTTCTCCAAGGCGGCCTTCAGGACCCGCGACAACGCAGAATCGCCGAGCAGAAACTTATAGCCAAGTTCCGCACACATGAGTGCGGCCTCAACCGGGACCTGGGATTCATGTCACATTACATTCATTCCCCACCATCTGGCCTGCGAAATCCTAGCAACTGTCCTGTCTTGAGACAATTCACACCTCTTTAACCTGGGGTTACCCCATCTCTGGATCTGTAAAGATTTAATCACCTGCTAATGCTCGCATTCCAAGCATTGTTTGGCATCTTTGAATTTGTCTATATATGTGTTTCTGGAACAGACCTCTTCATTCACCTGAGGAAGGAGCAGCGCTCCGAAAGCTAGTGACATCGAAACAAACCTGTTGGACTTTAACCTGGTGTTGTAAAACTTCTTACTGTTCTCACCTCAGTCCAAACGCCGGCATCTCCACATCATGTCTCCCAATTCTAATAGTGCTTCCAGGCCCCGTCTCTCTTCTTCCCCCACCATTGGCATTTCCAATCCGTCAAGGAGCTGCTTCATTCCCTGCCACCACCTTCCTAAGGGCAATTAGAGTTGGACAATACATTCTGGCCTAGCTAGTGGTACCAACATCCCACATTTGAATAAAAAAAGAGGAAATATTAGGACTGACGACCAAAAGCTTGGTTAAAAAGTAAGCTAAAGGAATGTCTTAAAAGAGGAGAGATTGCTATGAGGTGGAGAAGGTTAGGAACAATTCCACCGCAGATTTGGCCAAGGACGAGAAACCACCACTCCCTCTATATGCTGGCAGCAGACTCATTTTACAGTCAAGCCCGATGACCTTATCTGAACCTGATCTGCATATTTTGGGCTAGTATCTTTGCCACCTACAGTTTTAAGTTGCAGTTGTCTAGATCAGGGCGTGAATGAGTGAATAGGTTCCCCAATCTTTAATGGCCTCCACATTTCCATTTAAATCAATTGGCAGCAGTTAAGGAGAAAAGTTCCTTATTCTGAGGATGCGGGAGGGGGGGAGTTGTGGAGGGGGCAGGACATGCATTAGTATATTTTAAGGATGCCTCTGTTTGCTTCAGGAGGTTACTAGGGGTCTCTAATGAATGACGCTTGCACATATCTGGGGCGAAATTCTCCCGAAACGGCGCAATGTCAGATGGGCATCGCGCCGGCCCAAAGGTGCGGAATGCTCCGCATCTTTGGGGGCCGAGCCCCAACATTGAGGGGCTAGGCCGACGCCGGAGGAATTTCCGCCCCGCCAGCTGGCGGAAATGGCCTTTGTTGCCCCGCCAGCTGGCGCGGAAATGACATGTCGGGGCGGCACATGCGCGGGAGCATCAGCGCCCGCTGAAAGTTTCCCGCGCATGCGCGGTGGAGGGAGTCTCTTCCGCCATGGTGGAGACCGTGGCGGAGGCGGAAGGGAAAGAGTGCCCCCACGGCACAGGCCCGCCCGTGGATCGGTGGGCCCCGAAGTTTGTTATATACAGTGCTTTGTGAAAGGCTAGAATGCTTTGTGTTCTTTGCCTGATAAAGAGAAAATGCCGTTATTTTGAAAGCGCGATTCCAATCAGTAATTTACCTATCCTTGTTTTCACTTTACTCAGTCAAATGTTTTATAGGAGAACACTGTACACCATGTCATTAATAACACAATGCTGACCTATGTTTCCTTAGTAATATGCAAGGTTCTTCAATGACGTTTTTGCATATATGTACTTGCCCTCGTGGGAAATATTTCATTTTGTCAGAGTCGCTCCGATCGTAATCGCAATGATAAGTTCCCTTTAGATAAAGTTTCCAAATGCATGCAACTGCCTTGGCTAAATGCAGAAACAGCTGAAGTACGTCTTGTGCTTTTCCCTTTATCTCATTTATTAATCAAGTAGAATAAGGAAACCTGTCACTTGTTTCCTTTTCAGTTTGTGGTTATTTTTGCTTTATCTTGCCATGTCCGAACAATATGGTGATGTACGATTAATCCATCATCAGCAGGTCTTACGTGAATGCGTAGAATTGATGATTTGAGTAGTGTTGACCCGCACAGATTTTGGGTCAGATTTCTGTCTTTACTGCTTGATTAATAAGCATTGCTCAGCACACAGTGCAGGCAGGAAACTATTGTGGAGGACCTTGCTTTTGTTACAAAGCCCATCCAATCTCCCCTCTATTGATTTCAATGGAGGGAAAGGCAGGGAGGTTGTTTTTACTGCTCACATTTCCTATCTGTGTTGTGCTCAGATAATGCTTAAATTCTGAGTAGTAAAGAACATAAGAACATGAGAACTAGGAGCAGGAGTAGGCCAACTGGCCCCTCGAGCCTGCTCCGCCATTCAATGAGATCATGGCTGATCTTGTGTGGACTCAGCTCCACGTTCCGGCCCAAACACCATAACCCTTAATCCTTTTATTCTTCAAAAAACGATCTATCTTTATCTTAAAAACATTTAATGAAGGAGCCTCTACTGCTTCACTGGGCAAGGAATTCCATAGATTCACAACCCTTTGGATGAAGAAGTTCCTCCTAAACTCAGTTCTAAATCTACTTCCCCTTATTTTGAGGCTATGCCCCCTAGTTCTGCTTTCCCCGACCAGTGGAAACAACCTGCCCGCATCTATCCTATCTATTCCCTTCATAATTTTATATGTTTCTATAAGATCCCCCCGCATCCTTCTAAATTCCAACACGTACAGTCCCAGTCTCCTCAACCTCTCCTCGTAATCCAACCCCTTCAGTTCTAGGATTAACCTAATGAATCTCCTCTGCACACCTTCCAGTGCCAGTACGTCCTTTCTCAGGTAAGGAGACCAAAACTGAACACAATACTCCAGGTGTGGCCTCACTAACACCTCATACAATTGCAGCATAACCTCCCTAGTCTTAAACTCCAGCCCTCCAGCAATGAAGGACAAAACTCCATTTGCCTTCTTAATCACCTGTTGCACCTATAAACCAACTTTTTGCGACTCATGCACTAGCACACCCAGGTTTCATCATTTAAATAATTTAAATAATAATCCCTTTGCTGTTATTCCTAAAGACAAATATCTACCCCCCCCCCCCCACCACCACCACCAATGTCTAATGAGAAATGATTGATTCCAATTAAATGAAATACCTAATAGTGCAAGTTTAGAAGAACGAGAGGTAAGCTTATTGAGACATAGAATTCTCAGGGGGCTTTACAGGGTAGATGTGGAGAAGTTGCTTCCCCTTGTGGGAGAATGGACCGGAGAGTATAATCTCAGAGCATGGGGTCGCCCATTTAAGACTGAGATGAGGAGGAATTTCTTCTCTCAGAGGGTGGTGAATCTGTGGAATTTTTTAACACAGAGAGCTGTAGAAACTGGGTTGATAAGTTTGTTCGAGGCTGAGATAGACAGATTTTTAATCAGTAAGGGAATCAAGGGTTATGGGGTAAGGCGGGAAATTGGAGTTGCGGATTATCAGGTCAGTCACGATCTCATTGACTGTCCGATCAGACTCAATGGGCCTATGGTCTTACACAAACTGTACTATTACCAAAGTCTTATTATGATTTTCCACAGACTCATCATTACCCTTTGGTTATACCTCATATGATTAAACCTAGAATTGTCTAAGCATTTTATTTGAAGTTTAGTCAGACTGAGGTACTACCTTCCATGTCCTGTGGACCAGGAACCCTCCATTCCATTTCCTCTTCTGCACCCAGCCTGTGTCCACCCAGAGCACACTCACCAATGATTTATTGCAAGCAAAGTGCATCAAGTTATACTTTCTATTTCCAAATCAGTTCTCGCTTGGTTTGATACCAATTCCCCCACAGATAGAAGGGACAGCATAATTGCTCATGGACCTTTCAAAAGGCTGCTCCATCACCAGGTGGTGTGAACTACACTGTAGCACCCCAGATTGGCTCAAGGTTTCATTTCTACCCTGCTTTAAATATTTTAAATAGATGAGTTAGAGGCTTTGAAATGGAGCTGTCAACAAGCTCCTGTTCCTTGACCTGCTATTTGAGAAATCTGTTCACAGCAAGCTTCTCTTGGTCAGTAGGTGCATTGGGATTCCTACATTTCCACATGTGATAAGATTGGCTTTATTGGTAACCTGGTAAAGAAGGCCCAAGCCATTTGCTCACGGTGCAAGCTTGATGCTAAAATAGGGCGCATTATAGGCATCCTGTGAGATAATGATTACCCTGATCAGAGTATCGCTCACCGTATATCACGCAAGCTTATGAATGGGCCTAAGGTTACCACTTTCCATCCTGAAAAGTGGCCGGATTACCCTGGAAGGTTAAGGTATCTCAAGAATTAGCACAACAGGTGAAGCTATCCACTGCACCCTGTTCCAATGCAGCAGCAATGTGAGTGGTGTTCTCTGGCTTCACCCCGGCCCCCATTATCCTCGATAAACCCTGAACACCACCTCGCAGAAGCTCTCCAACTTCTCGCAACCCTAAAACATGTGAAAACGATTCGCCGGCCCCCGCCCACACCTCGCATCCATCCGGGGAATAACCCACTCATCCGAGCCTGAGTCATGTGGACGCTGTGCACCACTTTAAACTGAATAAATCTCATTCTGGCAAGGAGGAAGTTGAGTTCACTTGTCGCATCTCTTCACACCAGAGAACCCATCCTATCTCCCTCCCCAACTCCCCTCCCACTTCCATTTAATCCTTTCCACCCACCCCTTATCCTGCTCCCCCAATCACCCGTATATGTCCCCAATCCTTCCCCCACCTCATCTGGGAGCAGCAATTTCTCCAGTAGCGTGTACTCCATATGGTAAACACCACTAGTAACACACATTGTATGTATTACGGTACTGCCACTGTATTACAGGTACCATGGTAAATCCCTGCCTGTGGCTCCTCCCAGCAGGCGGCGTATAAAAGTGTGTGCTCTCCTGCGCTGTTCCCATTCTCGTTCCAGCTACAGGAGGCACAACATCTTGTGCTATAAAGCCTCGATTGTTTCACCATTCTCGTCTCGTGGTAATTGACGGTACATCAATTTATTGCACAAGATTTTAAAAGATGTATTTCCTAATCAAGCCCTCACGCACCTATGAGCCTCAAAGTCCACCTTCGACCACTGGCTAGCCTGCTTTGAAGGCTACCTCAGAGCAGCCACTGAAGAACTCTCGGACCCACAGCAGCTCCAAGTCCTCTACTCACGGGTGAGCCCTGAAATGTTTCCCCTCATCCGGGATGCGCCCACGTACACAGAAGCGATGATGCTACTAAAGGGACATTACGTTAAACCAGTGAATCAAGTGTACGCCAGGCACCTCCTGGCCACGAGACGGCAACTCAAGGGGGAGACTCTGGACGATTTCTTGCGGGCTCTACAGATTCTCGGTAGAAACTGTGACTGCCAGGCAGTTTCGGCAGTCCAACACACCGAACTATTAATCAGAGACGTTTATGTCACGGGCATGAAGTCTACGTACGTTCGCCTGCGACTATTGGAAGGGGGTAGGCTCGATCTTGCAGAGACTAGGCAGCTTGCGAATTCACTAGAAGTGGCCTCCCGTAATCTGGAGGCCTACACCTCCGACCGCGCGGCACCCTCGTGGGCATCGTGGGCCCCACCAGCTGCCAACTCGAGTACACCGCAAGCCTGCGCTGCGCGGCAGCCAGCCAACTCCGGGGGGCCCAAGTGTTATTTTTGCGGTCAGAACAAACATCCCAGGCAGCGCTGCCCGGCGCGGAGCGCGACCTGCAACGGGTGCGGGAAGAAGGGCCACTTTGTTTCCGTCTGCCAGGCCCGGTCGGTCGCTGCTGTTTCCCAGCCCGGCATTGCTACACCCCCCACGTGTGATCCAGGGGCGCCGCCATCTTCCCCACCACAAATCATGTGCGGCCCGTAGGCGCCGCCATCTTTGATGCCGCCCGCCATGTGCGCCCCATGAGTGCCGCCATCTTGGACCGTGCCTCAGGACCCCTGCTCGTCGGGGCGTTCGCTGCCCGCTGATACCTCCGCCACCGCTGATCGGCCCGGAACCTCCCAACATCTTTTGAGCTCGCCTCCATCACCCTGGATCAGTTTCGGCCCCGCAACCTCACGACCGCTACGACAACGGTAAAGATCAACGGGCACGAGACGACCTGCCTCTTTGACTCCAGGAGCACAGAGAGTTTTATCCACCCTGCTACGGTAAGGCGCTGCTCCCTCATGGTACTCCCCATCACCCAGAAAATCTCCCTGGCCTTTGGATCTCATTCCGTGGAAATCCAGGGGTACTGTGTCATGACCCTCACTGTTCAGGGCGTAGAGTTCAGCAACTTCAGGCTCTGTGTCCTCCCCCATCTCTGCGCTGCCCTGTTACTAGGCCTTAATTTTCAATACCACCTCCAAAGCCTTACTTTGAAATTCGGCGGACCCCTGCCCCCCCTCACCGTCTGCGGCCTCACTTCCTCAACATAATTGATGAGTACTCCCAGTCCCCTTTCACCATCCCGTGCCCCGACATGACTTCTGCCACGGTCATCAAAGCCCTAAACAGCATCTTCACTCTGTACGGTTTTCCCATCTACATCCACAGCGATCGGGGATCCTCTTCAATGAGTGATGAGCTGCGTCAGTTTCTGCTCAGCAAGGGCATCGCCTCGAGCAGGATGACCAGCTACAACCCCTGGGGAAACGGGCAGGTGGAGAGGGAGAACGGGACGGTCTGGAAGGCCGTCTTGCTGGCCCTTCGGTCTAGAAATCTCCTCGTCTCCCGCTGGCAGGAGATCCTCCCCAACACGCTCCACTCCATCCGGTCGCTCCTGTGCACCGCGACTAATGAGACCGTTCACGAACGTGTGTTTGCCCTACCCAGGAAGTCCACCTCCGGGTCCTCGCTCCCAAAATGGCTGACAGTTCCTGGACCCATCCTCCTGTGGAAGCATGTGCGGAGCCATTAATCGGATCCCTTGGTTGAGAAAGTCCACCTCCTCCATGCAAACCCGCAGTACGCTTACGAGGCACACCCCGACGGGCAACAGGACACAGTCCACCTCCGGGACATGGCGCCCGCTGGGTCCCCACCTACAACCCCCGACCTGATACCGCACCCCCCCCGGTTGCTTCATTCACCCCTGTGCCACCCACCCTCCCATCAGCGTACATCACCGCAGCCCCCACCCCAGCACGATCCATCCCCTCACTGGATCCACTAAGGGGTGACACGCTCCCGGAGTCCACGTCAGCACCCACATCACCACCAGGACTGAGGCGATCGCAACGGAGGATCAGAGCCCCCGACAGACTCAATCTGTAATGTTTTCTTCACCCCTGCCAGACTTTTTTTTAAACAGGGGTGAATGTGGTAAACACCACTAGCAACACACAGCCCATGTATTACAGGTGCCATGGTAAATCCCTGCCTGCTGGCTCCTCCCAGCAGGTGGCGTATAAAAGTGTGTGCTCTCCTGTGCTGTTCCCATTCTGGTTCCAGCTACAGGAGGCACAACATCTTGTGCAATAAAGCCTCGATTGTTTCACCATTCTCGTCTCGTGGTAATTGACGGTACATCACTCCGGTAGTTGGGGAATGTCGGCAGCTCCTTTCGTACAAAGTCCCTCACCTGCCATTACCTAAACTCACTCCCCCTCAGTAACTCAAAACTTTCCTGCAGTTCATCTAATCCAACAAAATTCCCCTCTGAAAACATATCCTTCACTCACTCCAACCCCTCCTCCCTCCACTACCTATATATCCAGCACCCCCACCCCCCTGGGTAAACCTGTTGTCCCACACAGTGGGATTAACACCGACATTTGATCCAATTTAAAGTGTCTCCTCAGCTGATTTCAAATCTTAATAGTTGACTCCACCACCGGACTCCCCGTATATTTCCTCGGGGCTAATGGCAATAGGGCTGTCACAAGGGCCCTCAAACATGAACCCCTACAGGACTCCTCCTCCAACCTGATCCACTTCGCCCCCCCCCTCCCCCCCCACAACAAGCCCCTAACTCTGCCCATATTTTCCAACGGGTCTGACACAAACAACATGTTGTCCGCATCCAATGATAGCCGCTGCCCCCCCCCTTCCCCCCCCCCCACTCACACAATTCCTCGCCACTCAGCCGATGCCCAAAATATCCTGAACTTGTCTCGTGCGTTCAAACACTAGCCATGGGGGACACATACAACAATCGCACCCATGCCACAAATTTTGGTCCAAACCTAAACCTTCCCGGAACTTCAAACAGGTGCCTCCTCTCTACCTGGTCGAATACCTTCTCCGTGTTCATGGACAGAATCACATATAGCTCCTGTCCCCCTGAGGGGATATTCAGCAACCTTCTAATGTTACTGGAGAACTGCCTCCCCTTCACAAAACCCGTTTGGTCCTCAGAAACCAATTCCGGGACTCACCCTTCCAACCTACAGGGCAACACACCAGGACTTTCACATCCGTGTTTAGCAACAGAATGGGCCTACAGGACCCACACTCAAGTTGGTCCTTCCCCGTTTTTGGGATCAACGAAATAGCCGGCAACTCCCCCTTTTCCACCGCCTCACTAAACATACCCACCAAGTGGGGTGTCAACTCTGTCCCAAACTGCTTGTAAAACTCTGCCAGGAAGCCGATCGGCTCTGGGGCCTTCCCCAACTGCATAGGGGCTGGTTTAGCACAGGGCTAAATCGCTGGCTTTCAAAGCAACTCTGCACATAAGTGGTAAAGCAAAACGTGCAGAGGATACTGGAAGTCTGCAGAGGGATTTAGATAGGCTAAGTGAATGGGCTAGGGTCTGGCAGATGGAATACAAGAGGATACTGGAAGTCTGCAGAGGGATTTAGATAGGCTAAGTGAATGGGCTAGGGTCTGGCAGATGGAATACAATGTTGACAAATGTGAGATTATCCATTTTGGTAGGAATAACAGCAAAAGGGATTATTATTTAAATGATAAAATATTAAAACATGCTGTTGTGCAGAGAGACCTGGGTGTGCTAGTGCATGAGTCGCAAAAAGTTGGTTTACAGGTGCAACAGGTGATTAAGAAGGCAAATGGAATTTTGTCCTTCATTGCTAGAGGGATGGAGTATAAGACTAGGGAGGTTCTGCTGCAATTATATAAGGTGTTAGTGAGGCCACACCTGGAGTATTGTGTTCAGTTTTGGTCTCCTTACTTGAGAAAGGACGTACTGGCACTGGAGGGTGTGCAGAGGAGATTCACTAGGTTAATCCCAGAGCTGAAGGGGTTGGATTACGAGGGGAGGCTGAGTAGACTGGGACTGTACTCGTTGGAATTTAGAAGGATGAGGGGGGATCTTATAGAAACATATAAGATTATGAAGGGAATAGATAGGATAGATGCGGGCAGGTTGTTTCCACTGGTGAGTGAAAGCAGAACTAGGGGGCATAGCCTCAAAATAAGGGGAAATAGATTTAGGACTGAGTTTGGGAGGAACTTCTTCACCCAAAGAGTTGTGAATCTATGGAATTCCTTGCCCAGTGAAGCAGTTGAGGCTCCTTCGTTAAATGTTTTGAAGATAAAGATAGATAGGTTTTTGAAGAATAAAGGGATTAAGGGTTATGGTGTTCGGGCCGGAAAGCGGAGCTGAGTCCACAAAAGATCAGCCATGATCTCATTGAATGGTGTAGCAGGCTCGAGGGGCCAGATGGCCTACTCCTGCTCCTAGTTCTTATGTTCTTATTACACAATGTTTGTGACTCCTCAGACACCTAAGCAGTCCATGTCCAATAGCAGCAAGACACGGACAATGAAATGAATATCACTTTGAGAGAGAGCTGAGTGGTGGTGATTTAACCGGAGGGTCACCACACCTCAGGTGAGGGGTAAGGCTTAGAAAGTTCATGGATTACCTCAGCCGGAACGGGAATTGAACCAGCATTGCTTCCATATTATGAACCAGCCATCCAACCAACTGAGCTAACTGATAATATTCAGGCTTGGGCTGTCAAGTGGCAAGTAATATTCGAGCCACACAACTGCCAGGCAATGACCATCTCCACCCAGAGAGAATCAAACCATTCTCCCTTGACATTCAATGGCATTGCCATTATTGAATTCCCCACTATCAACATCCTAGTTACCATTGAACAGAAACTGAACTGGACTAGCCATATAAGCACTATAGCTACAAGAGCAGGTCAGAGGCTCAGAATCCTGTGGCGAGTAACTCAGTTCCTGACTCCTAAAAACCTGTCCAAAATCTACAAGGCATAAGTCAGGAGTGTGATGGAATGCTCTCCGCTTGCCTGGATGAGAGCAGCTCAAGAAGCTCAACACCATCCAGGACAAAGCAGCCCACTTGATTGAAACCCCATCCAAACAAATATTCACTCCCCCCACCACTGATGCACAACCGTGTGTACCATCTACAAGCTGCACTGCAGGAACTCACCAAGAACCTTTCAAATCCAAAACCATTACCATCCAAAGGCTACGGCAGCAGACACATGGGAATAACATCACTGGAGGTTCCCCTTGAAGCCACACACTTTCTGAATTATATCACCATCCCTTCACTGTCACTGGGTCAAAATCCTGTAACTCTCTCCCTAACAGCACTGTGGGTGTACCTACACTACATGGACTGCAGTGTTTCAAGAAGGCAGCTGGCCACCACTTTCTCAAAGGTAATTATGGATGGGCAATAAATATTGGCCCAGTTAGTATTGCCCACATCATGTGAATGAGTTAAAATAAACAATCCGTTGTCTTTTTCTGCTGCCTATGAGGACCCAGTGTTATGAGGACCCAGTGTAGCCATCTGGGATGGCCACTTACAAAGGGAAACATGGCCACTTACAAAGGGAAACATGGCCACTTACAAAGGGAAACATGGCCACTTACAAAGAATCACGGGAAATATGGCCAATGCAGGATCCAGACGAACTCAGAGCTTAAGTGTATATTGGCCACTAGATAACCAGACACAATCGAATCCCCCAGCGATTTGCATTCTAATGGCCCATTTCCACAGAATAAAAGACTTGTACTCAGGTATCAGATACAGATACAGACTCATCGGCGCCAGTCCCTTCACCCAGGAAGCCCAAACAGCCAAGGTCAATGACCGCTCAGGACAATCCCAGCCATCAAGGCACCGGCCCCTTTATTGGCTAAAATCGAAGGCAGTAATCGAAGCCTGCCGAATTATTGGGTCCAAAGCTAATGACCGCCCAAAAGAACACGAAACCCCCGAAGGATAATGATAAAAAGAGACACTGCCATGTGTTCTGTCTCTTTTGGCCCCGGCGCACCGGCACTCTCTTGGCCCCGGCTTACGCCTAAAACCAATTGCAGCATCACGACCAGAAGCAAGTTCAAGGCCAACGATCGCTACCAGATGGATGAGCCCAGCAGAAACGAAGTCACTTCTCCAGACCCAGCCACGCAAGATCCGAACAAAGGCCTTGTTCCTCTGCATAAAGCCGGGTGCCTGAAGTTAAGTACAGGTTGTTGTAGTGTTAGGTGTAATTTAGCTTGTAGTGTTTTATGTTGCATGTCGAAGTAATTCTTGTGCATAAATAAACTATCATTGATCTTGAACTAACTAACTGGTTGTTTGGTCTTTGATCGATATCCGGTAAAACCTTGTGATGGTATCATTTGATACCTGGCGACTCTGAAAAGCAATATTATCATTAATAACTATCAGTATCCAGTTAAAAAGAGCAACAGTATTGGTGACTCCGGTGTGAATTGGCAACACCAGCACTGTGAAGTCTGCTGACAAGCATATCTTGAGTTGCAAGTAGCTGTATTCTATCAAGTGAGCACAGCAATCCAGCTAAGGAGCAGCTCCCTACACTCAGGCCTCTATTGTTTAATCCCTCACACAACCCAATCCCTACACCCTCAACAGAGGAGGTCAAACCCTGAGTATTCTCCTGTCTAATACCAGCCTTCATCCCAAGGTAATGTGCTTCTCCAGGAGTTCTGTCTCCTCAAAGCATTGCTGCACAGTGTCAATGCATGCTACCCTAGCACTCACAAAGTAAGGCTGAGGCCACCAAGCCTTTACATGTCAAACCCATCATTGGTATTTAGATCACAATATACCATCCCCCTCACTGTCACGTCGTTGTCCCAAGCCAAGATGGCTGAACGAGGAATCAGGCAGGTGAGCCAGGCATCGCCAGCTTCATTCTTCATTAACTGCAACCGTGACCCTGTGAAGGTGGTCAGCAACAGGCTACAAACTGTTCCCCCATCATGATCAAAAGGGCATGGACACAGATTGTCCGTGTTGTTCAGTGCCTCGGACGAACACCGATAGACTCAGGTGAGGTGCTGCAAGTGGTCCAGCGACCCCGGTGCTCTGACAAGGTGAGTGTGACTCCTGCCTACTCTGAGTCACCCCATGGATCGCAGCACGTAGCACTAAGGAGGCTGTGTCCTGGTCACCGATGCACCTAGTGCTTCTGGGTAAGGCTACTGAAGAAATGCTCTTTCAAAGCATGTGGGAAGTTTCCCTTCCTCATGCAGTACTGCATCACCTCATCTCCCTCTCTGGAGCAGCAGAAATGGGAGCACAGAGCTCATGAAAGGGTGAAGACCAGAGGTGGCGCACCATTGCTGAGGTCCATATGGGCCCTGGAGAAGAGGGCTGAGGATATTGCTGGGACCCCATCGTGAGAGCGTTTTGGTGATCATGAATCACTCATTCCAGGTGCATAGGAATTCTCAGGTGGTGGCTGTCACAGTGGTGGATCTTAAGGAATGCTGGTGTTTGGGTTGGGGTGGCAGAGGGGGTGGGGTTGGTGTTGGACAGTGGAAGGGTAGTTCTGAACCTATGAGGAAAGCTCGTTTGACAGCAAGCCGAGCACTTGGTGTTGTTCGAGATTGGTCAATGAGGAATGATGAGAGTCTCCTTGTCTTCATCTCATGATCTTCTCTTGCATCTCTCATTGTGGTCCAGCCCCCAGGAGCTGAGCCACACCTTGGGCAGGAAGAGGGGGGAATCATGTCCGAGGAAACAGCATCACTGGATCACCAGCTGGCAGGACAAATACTTGCACGTCGGTTGTTTTATTTTAAAGTTGGAGACACTGGGTGAGGATCACACCACTCATGTGCAGGAGGAGTTGTCAGAGGCAGGGGCATCTGTGGACAGTACCCCTTTGAGGGGAGAGGTCTGTTTCACTGATTTTCCAAAAAGCGAAATCCTGTCAGTAATTTCCTCATTTGGGGGTTGTTTGGTAAAATTGGTTATTTTGGTTTAGAATTACACCACAGGGATCATAGCAACACAAAATAGTTGACGATCCCTTTAAATAGTCTGGTTTGGGGTCCTTCCTATTGCTGAACATGCATTCAGCAGTACAAGATTAAGATAAAGATCATCAATCTAAAATATTACCTCATGAGTTAACTGCAGCTTTTGTCTCTCCACAGATGTCACCAGATCTGCTGAATGTTTCCAGAATTTTCTGTTTACATTAGCTAAATTAGAGATGAGAGCATGAGAGGCAAAGCAGAGTCACTGACACATAAGGTTGGTGAGAGAAAAAGCTGGTCAACACCAGAGCTCCAGGATCTCCTGCCGATGATATGCGGATCCCCATCCCAAACATCAACCCGCTTCCTCTCTGTCTCTTGAAGTGTTTGTGGCTATCTGCAACGGGAAATACAAGAACATGAATTAGGTGCAGAAGTAGGCCATTTGGCCCCTTCACCCTGCTCCAACCACTCATGGCTAATCTGTTTGTGTTTCGATTTCCATGTTTCCATCTACTCCTGATAACATTTAATTACCTTACCGAATGAGAATCTATCTACCCCCGCCTTGAAAATATTCAATGACCCCACCTCCATCACCTTCTGAGGCAGAGTTCCAAAGTCACAAAACCCTGGGAGAGTAAAAATTCTCCTCATCACTGTCCTAAAAGGGTAACTCCTAATTTTAAAACAATGTCCCCTCCATCTAGACTCCCCAGAAGAGGACACATCCTTTCCATGTCCACCTTGTTAGTACCGTTCAGGTCTTATATACTTCAATCAAGTTGCTCGTCACCCTTTAAAACTCCAGTGGAAACGGGTCCAGTCTGTTTAACCCTTCCTCATAAGGCAACCTACTCATTCCAGCTATCATAGATTATCATAGAATTTACAGTGCAGAAGGAGGCCATTCGGCCCATCGAGTCTGCACCGGCTCTTGGAAAGAGCACCCTATCCAAGGTCAACACTTCCACCCTATCCCCATAACCCAGTAACCCCACCCAACACTAAGGGCAATTTTGGACACTAAGGGTAATTTATCATGGCCAATCCACCTAACCTGCACATCTTTGGACTGTGGGAGGAAACCGGAGCACCCGGAGGAAACCCACGCACACACGGGGAGGATGTGCAGACTCCGCACAGCCAGTGACCCAAGCCGGAATCGAACCTGGGACCCTGGAGCTGTGAAGCAATTGTGCTATCCACAATGCTACCGTGCTGCCCAATCAATCGAGTAAACCTCCTCTGAAATGCCTCTAACACGTTTATGATTGGGAGCTGTGCCTTTGACCTGAAATGAAGCTACTGAAGCCAACAGTAAGGACAGATAGCTGCCAGGTAGGAAGAAGATTAAGTATCATGTGATCCAATGTCACGTGATGAGATCTCCAGGAATACTTCCAACTAGAATTGGTGTCCTTACCAGTCATCGATCTACCATTCATGGGCCAGGCAAGCTGAACAATACCAGCATTGTCCTGGAGTACTGCACGACTGCTTGACTCAGATATCCAATTAATGAGTCTGCCACGGAGAATAGGTTTACGATTTCACTGCACCTAATTCATCTTGCTCAAGTTTGTTTTTAATTAAACACGTATGACAGGCTTGTTCGACAAGACTGTAAGCTAAAGTGATGTTTCAGGTGCATGTGTAGTAATTTGTAAAGTGGTTGTTATTTGATGCCTAAGGGTATGCTAATGTTTCTATTAAAGCATTGAGGTTTTTTTGGCATCAGAAGAAAGACAGGAATGTACTCATCCATTTTCCATCCCCCTCCTTTGTTCAGTTGCTTGTGTGTCTGCCGGTGATAATGATTCTAAGGAAATGTCCAGATTTATCGCAGCAAACAACTACACGCATCCCACCCTTGTATCTATCAACCTTCTGGCCAGCCTGCTGATTTTATGAGCAGTCATTCTCTGATTATGTTTTCAAAATGCTGGAGACATAACTTTCCACCATTGAGGAGATTTGTGAGCGCACTACCAGCCCATTAGTGCATTCATTAGAGTCACAGTTAAGTGAGAAATGGCTGCAGACAGACAACTGCCTAACAGCTCCGTAATGGCATTGTTCATGAAGGGAATGATTTCTTGCTTCTTTGCTTTCATTATGACTGAAATGGCTTAATTACTGGGATGTTTGCACGCACTGATCTATCTCATTATTTGCTGTACTTAAAATTCTGATGCATTCAATAACTGCTGGAACAGCGATTGCATTTCCCCTTTATCCATTGGATGATTCATCAAACACTTAAAGAATCTTGGAAATTTCAGCCCAGAACAGAGCTATTTGACATATAGTACCAGCGCTAACTTCACATCAAAGGCATTCTAATCCCATTTCCCTTATCCTTAGGTAACTGGCTGTATGTTACCTTCTCATGAGGGCATGGACCTTTCTTCTGATCGCCTCCCTTAGTTCCCTTCAAACATTTTTTTATCTTCTCAATACCCGCCTGCACCGCCCATTGATTGTCTTTTCTAGAAATTTCTTCTGGGCTGGAGGCCATTTATGCCCAGAAGGCAGTTTGAGTAAATGACAATATCATGAAGGCTCTAGATACAGAATTTAAAAAAAAATTCATTGAATGTGGGTGTCGTACTGCACATCCCTAACTACCCTTGAACTGTGTGGGGGCATTTCAGAGGGTGTTTAAGAGTCAACCACATTGCTGTGGGTCTGGAGTCACATGTAGGCCAGACCAGGTAAGGACGGCAGATTTTCTTTACTAAAGGACATTGGTGAACCAGATGGGTTTTTACGACAATCGACCATGGTTTCATTCGACTTTTGATTTCAGATTTTTAATGAATTCAAGTTCCACCATCTGCCATGGTGGGATTCAAACTCAGGTTCCCAGGACATTACCCTGGGTTTCTTGATTACGAGTCCAATGACAACACTACAGTGCCACACCTCCCAAATAAAGAGAAATGTTTTCAAAGACAGGGGGTCGATAACGCGAAAGCACAGATTTCAGGTGGTTGGCAAAACAAGCAGAGATGACTTGAGGAAAAGATTTATTTTATACCTCGTGTGATTGTGGGATTTAATAATAATAATCTTTATTAGTGTCAAAGTAGACTTACATTAACTGCAATGAAGTTACTGTTTTAATCCCCGAGTCGCAAACTCCGGCGCCTGTTTGGGGACACAGAATTCAGAATGTCCTAATCACCTAACAAGCACATCTTTCAGGACTTGTGGGAGGAAACCGGAGCACCCGGAGGAAACACACACAGACACAGGGAGAATCTGCAGACTTCATGGAATTTCTTAATACTGTACATTCTGTATTTATTGCCAAATATGATCTTTGTTGGTGCATTGACAGGAGGCAGCCAGAACTACTCCAATAAGAGCAAGTTGAGAACCTGAGAACCGGCAAGTTAAAGACATTTCATTCCAATGGGAATTGAACCTGGGACCCTGGCGCTATGAATTTGGAATATGCTGTCATAGAACATAGAACATACAGTGCAGAAGGAGGCCATTCGGCCCATCGAGTCTGCACCGTCCCACTTAAGCCCTCACTTCCACCCTATCCCCGTAACCCAATAACCCCTTGTAACCTTTTTGGCCACGAAGGGCAATTTATCATGGTCAATCCACCTAACCTGCACGTCTTTGGACTGTGGGAGAAAACCGGAGCACCGGGAGGAAACCCACGCAGACACGGGGAGAACGTGCAGATTCCGCAGAGACAGTGACCCAGCGGGGAATCAAACCTGAGACCGTGGCGCTGTGAAGCCACAATGCTATCCACTTGTGCTACCGTGCTGTCTGATAGGTTTGTGGATATCAATTCAATAGTGGCCTTCAAAACATAAGAACATAAGAACATAAGAACTAGGAGCAGGAGTAGGCCATCTGGCCCCTCGAGCCTGCTCCACCATTCAATGAGATCATGGCTGATCTTTTGTGGACTCAGCTCCGCTTTCCGGCCCGAACACCATAACCCTTAATCCCTTTATTCTTCAAAAACCTATCTATCTTTATCTTAAAAACATTTAATGAAGGAGCCTCTACTGCTTCACTGGGCAAGGAATTCCATAGATTCACAACCCTTTGGGTGAAGAAGTTCCTCCTAAACTCAGTCCTAAATCTACTTCCCCTTATTTTGAGGCTATGCCCCCTAGTTCTGCTTTCCCCCGCCAGTGGAAACAACCTGCCCGCATCTATCCTATCTATTCCCTTCATAATCTTATATGTTTCTATAAGATCCCCCCTCATCCTTCTAAATTCCAACGAGTACAGTCCCAGTCTACTCAACCTCTCCTCGTAATCCAACCCCTCCGGCTCTGGGATTAACCTAGTGAATCTCCTCTGCACACCCTCCAGTGCCAGTACGTCCTTTCTCAAGTAAGGAGACCAAAACTGGACACAATACTCCAGGTGTGGCCTCACTAACACCTTATACAATTGCAGCAGAACCTCGCTAGACTTAAACTCCATCCCTCTAGCAATGAAGGACAAAATTCCATTTGCCTTCTTAATCACCTGTTGCACCTGTAAACCAACTTTTTGCGACTCATGCACTAGCACACCCAGGTCTCTCCGCACAGCAGCATGATTTAATATTTTATCATTTAAATAATAATCCCTTTTGCTATTATTCCTACCAAAATGGATAATCTCACATTTGTCAACATTGTATTCCATCTGCCAGACCCTAGCCCATTCACTTAGCCTATCCAAATCCCTCTGCAGACTTCCAGTATCCTCTGCACTTTTTGCTTTACCACTTATCTTAGTGTCGTCTGCGAACTTGGACACATTGCCCTTAGTCCCCAACTCCAAATCATCTATGTAAATTGTGAACAGTTGTGGGCCCAACACTGATCCCTGAGGGACACCACTAGCTACTGATTGCCAACCAGAGAAACACCCATTAATCCCCACTCTTTGCTTTCTATTAATTAACCAATCCTCTATCCATGCTACTACTTTCCCCTTAATGCCATGCATCTTTATCTTATGCCAGAATTGGATAAGGAGAGAAAATTGCAGGGGTATTGGGTAAGTGGGGAGATACTGGGACAACTGGGGTGCTTCTTGATAAAGCAGTCTCGATGGGGTGAATTGCCTTCTTTTGTGTTGTACTACCTATGACTCCATGACTTGCATTTTAATAGCACTTTTCATGTCGTAAATTGTCCTAAGGCACTTAAACCTGCTCTTAAACGACTGCCACTGCACTAGCTGTCTAATTTCTCCCTTCTCCCTACATGAAGAGTACTTCGAACTGGTGCATTCCACTTGGTTCATGTAAAATCTGAAGCTCAAATACAGCGCTGGGATTGAACGTTCCTCTTACATTTTATGGTGTCATAACCTGCCACACCACCTCTTTGTTTTCTCATGAACTGATGTCTAATGATTCTCACCTTTGGCAATAAAATGTGTGCAAAGTTGTGCTAGAACATGGAAGTGATGGATTAAATGGCATGTTTCTGGCATCTTTAAACCAGAGATGCATCTGAAGTGCCCACACTGGATATCAATCATTTTTAACACTTCAGTGTCTGTGATGAATCCATATTTGCAACAGTTGAATCAGTGGAATTTCTTAGCACTATACTTTCTGTATTCATTACCATGTCTTTGTTGGTGCATTGACAGAGGCAGCCAGAACTACTCCAATAGGAGCAGGTGCCTGAGAACCGGCAAGTTAAAGACATTTCATGCCAAAAAGCAACCTGTAGCAATCTTACTGAGGCAACCCGTATGTTTAATAACCTCTGTTGAAAAGATTGATTTTTTAAGAAGTCTTGGTGAATGCCATGAGCAAGGCTCTAATCTTCTCATATGGAGCAGTCACAACACTTGAGATGGAATTCATTTTTAGAAGCACTTTCAGATATCTGACACACTCATCCTAGTATTGTTATTGCTCGTTTTCAATGATCGGTCACTCTATCTGAGTGCCAGCCTAGATTAGATTGCTGAAAAATCTGGAAGAGGGCTTCAAACGCACAACATTCTGAATTAGAGAGTGCTACCAGAGAGACAAGGCTGACGCCCTCAGCAATTTAGTCAATAGCTTTGAATTGTTGACCACTTGCCATTGTTTAGCAAGGATGGTTTCTTTGCCAGGGAACTCTTCTATTTGGTCTTTATGCCAGATGTGTGAATTATGGTGGAGACTGGAGTTACTTTGATGTCCAGTCTCAGTCCTAGTCAGTCCCAGTGCTGCTGGTGAGTGAATTATCACCGGATTAGAAGCACAAAGACAACCTGTCAATTAGTTCTTCATGCGCCTTGCAGGCTTAGCTCAATATAGCTGGGAATAAAAATAAAATAAAATTTAACCTTGCAGAATCATGATCTTCTTTGATCAACATATTTAATACAATGTGTAATGCACACAGCCTGCTTGCACTCATATCCATTTGGAGCACTGTGCCTTGACAGTAAGTTATCAAATCTTCAATTTTATTTATATTTCCTGCCCCCAACTAAATTTATTTTCCCCTGCTCTGATCCAGAGGTTGGGTATGGTTCTATCTGAGCCCCTACAAATGGATATCGGGCTGGATTCCTCTGCCCTGCTCGCCACGGGCGGGACACAGTCCACTGAATTTGGGTGGGAATTTCCGGTCGCCGGGCGGGATTCTCCTTATAATTTGGAATTGAAAAGCTAGTATGATGGTGATCATAAAACCCATCTGGTTCACTAATGTCCGTAGGGAAGGAAATCTGCCGTCCATACCTGGTCTGGCCTATATGTGACTCCAGACCCACAGTAATGTCCTTTGGAATGGCCTAGCAAGCAAGCTAGTTGGTTCACGGGCAGCTAGGGATGGGCAACAAATACTGGCCTTGCCCGCCCGCGTCCCATGAAAGAAAGTAAAATCAGTTATTTGTCCAAGAAGGTGAATGTTGTCAGACTATTCAATAATCAGGAAATTGTGCTGACAATACCCACACACAATGCATTATAGATATTCTTCTTCAAGCAGAGAATGACAACCAGGTCTGGGACTTTTTCCCCCCAGTTGAGGAACACTGGCCAATTGTAAAGCCGCAGGAGTTGTTTTGGTCGGCCTCAGTTATTTTAGAACACGCTGATCTTCAGCTGAGCCCACCCTGGCCCGCATCGGTCAGTACCACCCTCTGCATGAACTGAATAAATCGGAGGAAGCTAATTACTCTTCTTTTCATACTCAAAGCGAGAACGAGTCATTGAGCTTGAAAGATAAGCAAGCGTTTTGACAACTAATTTAAATGCATTGCATGGTGATCAACTTCAGATATCACCTCAACTCTGGGAGACAGCTCATATTGTTTTGTTCTTTGAAGTTAGCAGGCCAGATTCTATTGCCCAGTACCTACAGCTGCTAAGAGCAGCAAGATTCTGCAAAATGTCATTGTCAGAATGTTAAGTGTCGTCCTGACAACCGTCTCCAAGTGCATCCTTCCCAGCCTGGTAATTTTATTTCCAGAATATTGAAAGGAACGAGGACAGCAGAAGTTCTAATCTTGGGAGTTTTCATTTTCACACAATGAAGAGGCTCGAACACCACAGATAAACTTCGCTGAGACATCTTGTCATTATCATTTACATACAGCTGTTGTGATGTTCTTCTGTTTTTAAAAACCAGAGTCCTGGCCTCCAACAGTCCAATTACAGAAGAAAGCATAAAGCTGTGAAAGGGAGATGTTTGACAGCAGGTTGATCATCGGCTCAGTTTCTGGATTTGGTTATTACAGTGGTCTATTTTTGGATTTGACATTAGTGTAGTTATCATTCTCATTCGAAATCAAATGGAGGACAATTTTCAGCAAGTTAAAGGCATGACCCAGGCACATTATCTACAGACCTAAAGAAAACCAAGTATCAAATTCCTTGGAGTAATCAATGGGTGGGTGTTCATAAGCATTTCAATTTTGTACATTATCCTAGGCATTTTCAAAGTCGGGGGCGCGACTTGCGGGTGGGTCACGGGCGGGTGTCAGGAGGGTCGTGGCGCCGTCCGTCGCGGCGCCGTCCGTCGCGGCTCTCCCGGTTGCTCAGATCCGACCTTCCAAATGGCTGCGAGCATATAAAACAAATGCGGCCGCACTGCGCAGCAATGAGCAGGCACTCATGCGCAGAGCGGCCGCATTTGTTTTATATGCTCGCAGCCTTTTTGAAGGCCGCAGCAGCCGGCATTGTTAAAAGCCGGCTGCAAAAAGTTTGGGGAGAATGATGTGATTGGTTGCTTCCTGAACTTTGATGCTGATGAAGCGGAAGTCTCTTACTCCAAGAATGGTCAGGATCTGGGTGTCGCATTTAAGATTGGGAAAAGACAGTCTCACTGACAGAGCCTTATTTCCACATGTTCTGTGCCACAATTGTGCCATGGAGCTTAACTTTGGGCAGATGGAGACTCCATACTTTCCGACACCGGAATGCTTCACCTTCATCCAACAGGTTCCATTGGAGGAGCGTGTACGAGAGCCAAAGGGACCCAAAACCATTTCCTCCATTTTGTTAGCAGAAAACAAGATAAGAGAAAATGGTGGGTTGCGAAGGTCGACCGGCGTGGGTCGCGAAGGTCGGCCGGGTTGGGTCCCGAAGGTTGGCCGGTTGGTAAAAATGGGTTCCCGGAAAAAAGTTTGAAAAACACTGCGTTATGCTGTACATTTGACGAATAATGAAATGAAAATTGCTTATTGTCACAAGTAGGCTTCAAATGAAGTTACTGTGAAAAGCCCCTAGTTCCAGTTCGAAAAATATATGTATTTACCCAGGCATGTCCTGCCCTCAAAACGTAGTGTAAGTTCAATTTGACCAAATACTGCCCCATCTGTTTATTCCCAATCACCTGCAAAGTGATGGAAGATGTCATCGACAATGTTATTAAGCACATTCACCAATAACCTGCTCATCGACATTTAGTTTGGGGTCTGCCAGAGTCACTCCCGGCACTTGGTCCAAACATGGCCAAGGAGGTTAATTCAAGAGGTGAGGTGAGAGAGGCTGTTCTTTGACTGAGTACGGTGAAGGTAAAGTCATCTTAGTCCCAGATGACTGTAGGCTGCTTTCCCCTTTGAGGGGCAGAGCTGGCTTGTGGAAATTTAACCTGAGGGTCACCACTCCTCAGGCAGGAGCCGAGGCTGAGAAGGCCTTCATGAATAACCTCAGCCGGTAGCGGGGATTGAACCCGCACTGCTGGTCTTGCTCTGCATCACGAACCAGCGTCCAGCCAAGTGAGCTAAATGCTGTTGCTGAGTTTGAGCTTCTCCTCATGAACTTTTGCTTCCATCATCTTTGTCTTCATCTCTAATTTTTTCTCATGCATTCGAACCAGAGTCTGCTCATTGCAGAATGTGTTAACATTTCCCAGACTTGCTTTTGGTAAAATCGGAGACAGGGGTATCGATTTCTCCCGTAAATATCTTCTCCAAAGATGTTGGCATTCTATTTAGGTCACATCTCAGCCTGCTTCTTTCAGTAGCAAAAAGTCAATTTCTCCAGACTTGGCTCTTGATTAGGCTTCCAACACGACAGAATTGATCTCTTCCCTTGTCAAAGGAAATGCTGTACTCCTTCGGTATTGAAGGTGATAGAAAGTCATTTTGTGCCACAAGAATACAGCACATCCTTGAGAACTCTGGAGCGAAGCCTTTTCCCAGTCATTCCAGCCTTTTCCCATGTTCTGTGGGTATTACATACCTTTTAGCATTTCCCCAAAGTCAATCCAAAGTTAGTTGATTCTGTAATTCAAACTGCTCTTGCTCCAGTTCCTCTACAACATTGTGTAACTTTCTCTCCCAGTCATTTTTAAGGAGTCAACACTCTGCTCACACATCTGCTCAGCTCAACAATCTGGTTCTCTTCACTTTCTCGGATAACCTGTGATTCACAAATCAGGCTCTGAACTCTCTTTTCCAGCTTATTATACATCTCTGCTTCCTTTTGGTTATTTCTATACAGCGCCTTCAGCTTTCCAAACTCCTTTTCAACCTGTGCCAAATTAAGTGGATTCAATCTATATGATGTTTCTTAATTGGAGCATAGAATCATAGAATTTACAGTGCAGAAGGAGGCCATTCGGCCCATCGAGTCTGCACCGGCTCTTAGAAAGAGCATCCCACCCAAGGTCCACACTCCACCCTAACCCCATAACCCAGTAACCCACCCAACACTAAGGGCAATTTTGTACACTATGGGCAATTTAGCATGGCCAATCCACCTAACCTGCACATCTTTGGACTATGGGAGGAAACCGGAGCACCCGGAGGAAACCCACGCACACACGGGGAGAACGTGCAGACTCCGCACAGACAGTGACCCAAGCCGGGAATCGAACCTGGGACCCTGGAGCTGTGAAGCAACTGTGCTATCCACAATGCTACCGTGCTGCCGAGCAGAACTTCCCACATCTACATCATGTACAATCGCCTTTGTGCTTCCTAGTTTGATCACACATATATCTCTGTGTGATTCTAACAGCTCTTTTAGGTCACTCTGATTTTCCTCTGGAAGGTAACTCAGTAATTTATCCCAATTTCTGATTACTTCTTCATTGCCCAATCTAATTTGAGGAATGTCAAATTCAGAATCCCCTTGGTTTATCTCTTCCCCCAAGTTATAACTACTGACACATCCTCCTGCTCTCCTTCCTTATCAAAGTACCTTTTTAGCATATTACCAGGACATATGCTAAATTCAACTACCTCCTTATGCAGTCCAGGCTAATAAAAATATTTTTGCATTTCCGCTGAGCTTTCCTTACTCCTACATGTCTCCCTGTTGGAACCTCATGCGCTACCCACAACACTTTGTTTCTGTAACCCACTGGTAATATGACTCGATGAACGTCTGCCCATTTTTCATCTGCCTGAATATGAAAAGGTCTCCACTTCCTCATTAACACATCATTGCTAATGTAAAAACACTTCGGTATACACGCAAATTCTATTTCTGTACAGGCTTTCTCTCTGAATCCTTCCTTTGTAACTTTACAAACTTTCTTGAACTAAAGATATCAACTTTATCCTCCACCTGCTCTTGTCCTTTATCAATAATCTGGTCAAAGATTATTCCCAATAGCTGAACCTCAGCCTCCCTATCTTTACTCCTTGATTTCTCCTCCTCCTACCTCAATCTGTGGCTTTGTGATCTTGTTATCACACGATCTAGAATCACCATAGGAAATGCTTCTTACAACATCTCAGTTGTTTGACTTTCACTGGCTTTTCAACCATAGTAGGCATCACTCCTACCTGTGATCCAGCTATATCATTACCCAGGATAAATTGTACTCCTGAAAAATGATCATTTCTCTTTTACTCCTGCCACCACTTTTCACCAGACTCTCTAACCTTGCCTTATATAATGGGATACTACATACTTTACCATTAATTCCACATATTACCACCTTTCCTGGCAATACTCTGGAACTACATATGTCCTTATCTCTCAGCATTAAAGATTGACTTGTATCCCTTAAGATTTTAACTTCCTTACCTACTCCACCTTGTATAAATGAGTATACCTTACCCATACAAATAAAATCTTAAAAAATATCTGACACCTGCTTATCAAACAACCTCTCAACAGGCTGTACACACTTTTAAACCTCTTCAGCTGCAACCATGGTTTTGTTTGCCACTTTAATAAACCTCACTGGTTTATCCTGTTTCAACAAGTCTATCTTCCCTGTACTTTATTTACGCCACCAACACTGCAACTTTGTGTGTCCAACTTTATTACAATGAAAACATCTGAGTATTCCTATCTCTGTTTCACTCTCATAGGTTTCTTTTTTAACCTGAGGCAACATCTCTATAATAGCTCCGACTATACCTCCTTTGCCTTGACCACCTGTGGATTTCATTTCCCAATTTCTATCCTTCACAGACAGAAAGTAATGTCGAAAACCAAACCGTGATTAAATTCAAAGTGGTCGGCCACTTCTGCTGCCTAACAATCGTAACCCTTTGCTCCCCACATGGTTTCTCACTATTGCAGGATGTCAATCTTTAAATTCCTCCAGAATATTCATTTCCCTAAGAGCTTTATATGTTAGGCCTATTTTTCAATGCTCTTATCCACCCATCAAAATAATTTTGTTTGATTCTTTCAAATTCTATATACGTCTGACCTGATTCTTTCTTTATATTTGTAAATTTCTGTCTAGAGGGTTCTGGCACTAGTTCATATGGACTGAAAATGGCTTTTATTGCCTCATCATAATCCCTAGGAACCCCCTCTGACAACAATGACACTTCATTAGCTCTACCTACGAGTTTTGATTGAACCAACAATAATCACATGGTTTTTGACCAATTCAATTGTTCAGCTACTTTCTCAAAAGAGCTAAAAGGTGCTTGCATTTCTTTCTTGTCAAGCCTTGGCAGTGCTTGAAAATATTATGGGGACGATTCTCCAAAATGGAGACGAAATGTTCGTGCTGTCGTGAACGCCGTCGCAAAACGGGCACGGGGACGACCGATTCTGTCCCCCACAGGGGGCCAGCATGGCGCTGGAGCGGTTCACGTGTTCCAGCCTCCCTTCTCTGCGTCAAATGGGCGCCGCGCCAACCTGCGCATGCGCGGGGGACTTCTTCAGCGCGCCGGCCCCGACACAACATGGCATGGGGATTCAGGAGCTGGCCACGCAACAAAGTAGAGCCGGGGGGGGTAAGAGGCCGGCCCGCCGATTGGTGGGCCCCGATCGCGGGCCAGACCCCATCGGAGGCCCCCCCTGGTGAAGGAGCGCTTTTTCCTGCCCCACAGGCCGCCCCCCGACCCTTCGAGCAGAGTTCCTGCCGGCAGCGACCAGGGGTGAACGGCGCCAGTGGGACTCTGTCTATCCGCGCGGCCGATAGGCCCATTCGGGCCAGAGAATCAGCGGTCCCTTACCCCCCCCGGCGGAATCAAACGCGCCGCCGCAGATTCCGCCGATTCTCCGCACCTCGGAGAACTGTATGACGCCATTGTGTTGCGGTTGCGGCAATTCTCCGGCCCGGCGCAGGGCTCGGAGAATCGCCTCCTATAAGTTCATAAGATATCGGAGCAGAATTAGACCATTTGGCCCATTGAGTCTGCCCCACCATTCTATCATGGCTGATATGTTCCTCATCTGCTACCTACAATGTTTCAGACCAAGAACTGGATTGTGAAATCAGCCAGGGCGTTTCCTCCCTAGAAAACATGACCGAGGAGCGGGAGTAGGCAATTTAGCCTGCCGGGCCTAACACCCTCAATGTGACCATGGCTGATCCCAGCCTGGCCTCAACTCCACCGTCTTACTCATTCCCCATAACCCTTCAACCCATTACCAATTAAAAATCTGTCTAACTCCTCCTTAAATTTACTCACTGTCTCTACATCCACCGCAATCTGGGGTAGCGAATTCCACAGATTCACATCCCTTTGTGAGAAGAAGTTTTTCATCAAATCTGTTTTAAATTTGCTACCTCTTATTCTAAGATTATGTATGACCTCTCGTTTTAGAATGGGGCAGCACAGTAGCATTGTGGATAGCACAATTGTTTCACAACTCCAGGGTCCCAGGTTCAATTCCGGCTTGGGTCACTATCTGTGTGGAGTCTGCACATCCTCCCCGTGTGTGCGTGGGTTTCCTCCGGGTGCTCCGGTTTCCTCCCACAGTCCAAGATGTGCAGGTTAGGTGGATTGGCCATGATAAATTGCCCTTAATGTCCAAAAGTGCCCTGAGTGTGGGGTGGGGTTACTGGGTTATGGGGATAGGGTGGAGTTGTTGGCCTTGGGTGGGGTGCTCTTTCCAAGAGGCGGTGCAGATTCGATGGGCTGAATGGCCTCCTTCTGCACTGTAAATTCTATGATCTATGATCTATGAATGCTCCACAAGAGGAAGCATCTGCTCCATGTGTACTTTATCCATACTTTTTAGCATCATGCATATCTCAATTAGATCTCCCCTCATTCTTTAAAAAAAAACATTTTTATTCAAGATTTTCCACAGATTATCACAACAGAAAAATAGAAACTCCCCCCTTTACACAAATAATAAAACAACAAGAACAAAAGTGCATAAATAAACAATAACCCCCCCCGCGCCGGAGTTGCTGTTGCTGCTGACCATCTCCTAACGCTCCGCAAGGAAGTCTAGGAACAGCTGCCACTGCCTGAAGAACCCTTGCACAGATCCCCTTAAGGCAAATTTCACCTTCTCCAATTTGATGAACCCTGCCATGTCGTTAATCCAGGATTCCACGCTTGGGGGCCCTCGCATCCTTCCACTGAAGCAGATTCCTTCGCCGGGCTACCAGGCACGCAAAGGCCAGAATACCGGCCTCTTTCGCCTCCTGCACTCCCGGCTCGTCCGACTCCCCAAATATTGCGAGCCCCCATCTAGGCCTAACCCTGGAATTCACTACCCTTGACACCGTCCTCGCTACACCCCTCCAGAACTCCTCCAACACTGGACATGCCCGGAACATGTGGGTGTGGTTTGCTGGGCTCTGTCCTCACTCCCAAAAAAACAGCTTAGCCTTGCCCCGGTCATGTGCAGCACCTTCAATTGTATCAGGCTGAGCCTCGCGCAAGAGGAGGAAGAGTTTACCTTTCCCAGGGCATCCACCCACATACCCTCGTCGATCTCCTCCCCCAGCTCCTCCTCCCACTTACCTATTAACTCCTCCGCCGAGGCCTCCTCCTCCTCCTGCATCACCTGATAAGTTGCCGAGATCCTACCCTCTCCAACCCACACCCCCGAAAGCACCCTGTCCTGGACCCTGCGCGCCGGCAGCAGCGGAAACTCCACCACCTGTCGTCTAACGAGCGCCCTTACCTGCATATATCTGAAAGCATTTCCAGGGGGAGCCCGAATTTCTCCTCCAGCTCCCCAAGGCTCGCAAACTTCCCGTCTATGAACAGGTCCCCCAACCTCCTAATACCTGCCCTGTGCCAACTCAGGAACCCCCCATCCATTTTCCCCGGGTCAAACTGATGGTTCTCCCATATCGGGGACCACATCGAAGCCCCCACCTCCCCCCTGTGGCGTCTCCATTGCCCCCAGATTTTGAGGGTCGCCGCTACCACTGGGCTCGTGGTGTACCTCGTTGGAGGAAGCTGCAGCGGTGCCGTCACTAGCGCCCCCAGGCTCGTGCCCACACAGGACGCCATCTCCAGCCTCTTCCACGCCGTCCCCTCCCCCTCCATTACCCACTTACGTATCATCGCCACTTTGGCAGCCCAATACTACCCACATAAGTGGCAATGCTAACCCCCCCCTGTCCCTGCTCCGCACCAAGAACACCCTTCTCACCCTCTGGATCTTTTTCGCCCATACGAACCCCATAATACTCCTGTTAACCCGCTTAAAGAAGGCCTTAGGGATCAGGATGGGGAGGCACTGAAACAAAAACAAAAACCTCAGGAGCACCGTCATTTTAACCGACTGCACCCTACCCGCCAGGGAGAGCGGCAGCATATCCCACCTTTAGAACTCCTCCTCCATTTGCTCCACCAGCCTCGTTAAGTTGAACTTATGCAGGGCCCCCCAGCTCCTAGCCACCTGAACCCCCAGGTATCTAAAACTTCTTTCTGCCCTTTTTAGCGGAAGCTCACCCTTTCCTGGTCTCCCGGGTGCACCACGAACAGCTCGCTCTTCCACATGTTGAGCTTATACCCGGAGAAATCCCCAAACTCCCTGAGGATCCGCATCACCTCCGGCATTCCCCCCCACCGGGTCCGCCACATACAATAGCAGATTGTCCGCATACAACGATACCCGGTGTTCCTCCCCTCCCTTCACCAACGCCCTCCAGTTCCTAGACTCCCTCAAAGCCATGACCAGGGGCTCAATCACCAGCGCAAAGAGCAGGAGGGATAGAGGACACCCCTGCCTCATCCCTCGGTATAGCCGGAAATATTCCGACCTCCTCCTGTTCGTGGCCACACTCGCCACCGGGGCCTCGTACAGTAACCTCACCCAGCTGACGAACCCCTCCCCGAACGCAAACCTCCTCAACACCTCCCACAGGTACCCCCACTCCACCCTATCAAACGCCTTCTCCACGTCCATAGCCGCCACTATCTCCGCCTCCCCCTCTACCGCCGGCATCATAATTACATTCAGGAGCCTACGTATGTTGGTATTCTACTGCCTCCCTTTCACAAAACCCGTCTGATCCTCGTGTATGACCCCCGGAACACAGTGCCCAATCCTCATGGCCAATACCTTTGCGAGCAGTTTCGCATCCACATTAAGGAGTGAAATCGGCCTATACGATCCGCACTGTACAGGGTCCTTGTCCCGCTTCAGAATTAGAGAAATCAGCGCCCTAGACATCGTCGGGGGCAGGACCCCCCCTCCCTTGCCTCGTTGAAAGTCCTTACCAGCAGCGGGCCCAACAGGTCCACGTACTTCCTATAGAATTCCACCGGGAACCCATCTGGTCCCGGTGCCTTCCCCGCCTGCATACGCCCCAGTCCCTTGACCAGTTCCTCCAACCCAACCGGCGCCCCCAGCCCCGCCACCTGCCCCTCCTCTACCCTCGGGAACCTCAGCCGGTCCAGAATGCGACCCATCCTCCCCTCCTCCGATGGGGGCTCAGACCGATAACAGTCCCTCGTAAAAGTCCCTGAAGACCCCATTAATACCCACCGCACTTTGCACCGTGCTCCCCCGTCCATCCCTAACTCCCCCGATCTCCCGCGCTGCCTCCCGCTTCCGAAGCTGGTATGCCAGCATCCGGCTAGCCTTCTCTCCGTACTCGTACACCACCCCTTGCGCCTTCCTCCACTGCACCTCCGCCATCCTGGTGGTCAACAGGTCGAACTCGGCCTGGAGGCTCCGTCGCTCCTTGAGTAGTCCCTCCTCGGGGGCCTCTGAGTACCTCCTATCCACCCTTACCATCTCCCCCACTAGCCTCTCCCTCTCTCTCCTCTCCTTTCCCTCTCTGTGGGCCCTAATGGAGATCAACTCACCCCTGACCACTGCCTTCAGTGCCTCCCAGACCACCCCTACCTGCACCTCCCCATTATCATTGGCCTCCAGGTACCTTTCTAAGCTACCCCCCCCTCCCCCTTCTCATTCTTCTAAACTCTAGAGAGTATAGGCCTAAGCTGCTCAATCTCTCTTCAGCGACAAACTCCTCGGGCTGGATTCTCTGATCCCCTATGCCAAAATTGCGTTCGGCGAGGGGGCGGAGAAATCCCGATGATGCCAAAATTGGGCTCGGGCCACTTTCACGAGGCTCCGCCCCCTGAAAAGCGGCATACTCTAGTATGCCGCACACTGTATCCATGGCCTCAGGCCATTGCCTGAGGCCCGCCCTGCGATGGTCCGTTCCCGACCGACTGAGTTCCTGATGGCGTGGGACACGTGTGGTCTCACCCGTCGTGAACTCAGCGTGGCGGTTGCGGACTCAGTCCAGCGCCACCACAGTCGGGGGAGGGCCGATCTGCGGGTAGGGAGGGCTTCATTCAGGGCTGAGTGCACTGTGGGGGGGGGCGGTCCGGGGCGCGCGAGCAGCCGAAAGGAGACGACGACTATTTTTTGCGATCCGGGTCTGTGGGCTGGATCCGCCATGAAGCACGGCATGGCTGCTGCAAGCCGCCGCCCGTGCGCATGCGCTCCACGGACCCGGCAATGCTCCGGGTCATTTCGGCAGCTAGAGCTGGGAGCTGCTTGGCTGCTAGCCCCTCACCCGGAGCAGGGCATTGGTGGCCGTTTTGCGCCAGTTTTCCTGGTGTAAAACTCCACCGTTTCCACGCCGCGTGGGGACTTAGTCTCCCAAACAGAGAATCCAGCCCCTCATCTCTGGAATCAATCTAGTGAACCTTCTCTGAACTGCCTCCAATGCCACTACATCTTGCCTCAAATAAGGGGACCAAAACTGTGCACAATACTCCAGGTGCGGTTTTACCAATGCCTTGGATAGTTGCAACAACACTTCCTTACCTTTATACTCAATTCCTTTTGCTATAATTGCTAACATTCCATTTGCTTTCCTTATTATCTGCACACCTGCATGCTCGTTTTCTTGTGTCACATGCACAAGGACACCCAGATCCCTCTACATTGGAGCACCCCGAAGTCTCTCCCCATTTCGATAAAAAGTTGCCTTTCCATTTTGTTGACCAAAATGCATGACCTCACACTTATCCACACTAATCTCCATCTGCCACATTTTGGCCCACTCTCCTAACCTAATATCCATTTGTAAGGTTCTTATTTCCTCATTACAGCTTACTGTCCCACCTATTTTTGTGTCATCAAACATATTCCCAGTAGGATTTGGACTGGGAAGGGTTACTCCTTCCTCTTGACTTTCCTCAACTTCTGCATTTAACTCCAACCTTTTAAATTGATTTTCTCTCTCTCTCTCTCTCCTTTTCCCTTGCTACATTTCCACATCAAGTTGCCTCATTTCAATTTCCCTTTGAAAAGCTGTTTCTCTTTCTTTTTGCTGCATTTCTAATTGTTTCATTTGTAATTGAATTTAAGCTAATTCCACTGATTCTTGCCGCAGCTCAGTTGCTGGCATCTCTTCTAAATTTAAATTATTTCTACCTTCCTCAACCCTGCAAATTAATTCAACTGCGACTTGCCTGCCAATTCCAAAAGTTTTGTTTTAACCAACTTTTGTAACGCATCTCACATTATTTCCTCCACACCCAGGAAACTCTTGACCTCTGAAGGAGCCATTTTGTGAGTCACTCCCTATTAAACTGACACCGTAAGCAACAGTTCCCCAAACTCGCTGTCTTTAGATTCAATAATCCCAAGGCAAGCAAGGAATTGTACTTTTGAAACCCGCCAAAAGAGCCCCCAATTATTATGGGTCTGGATCAGAACCCCAATTTACTTTTTAAGTCCCTGGACTAGAACCCAATGGTTATCGGTCCAAGAATGAGGATCCCAATTTGTTACAGGAATTTAAACGAGAACCCAACCTTTTACTTCGGAAAACTGTGAGGAAATGTTACTGCGTCAGAGGAGTGATAACACTGGCCAGCAGACAGCTTTTATGGTCAAACAAACTTTAATTTGAACACAGAATTGAACACATTAGCAACTAGCTTATATTTAACAGTTATAACGGGCGCGATTTAACGGAAAAATTTCTAAGTGTCATTTCGGGTGGGTTTGTCTCGTTTCCCACCAGCTCTGTCAGGGAGATCCACACACCATTTAACCACACCCAGCTATTTAACGGCTCCTGGTTAGATAGGGGGCCTCAGCGGGGAACGTGCGGCCGAGGCCACACATCGCCCCATTTCCTGCCGAGGAGCTCTGCCCGCCGGAACTCTTTGGAGCCCCCGACGCAACTCCTGACTCTGCCCCCCCAACTCACCATGAGGGCTCTCCAGGTCCCCTCGCACCCCTACAGCACCCGCACATGGCAATCCCGGCATGATTTCCACTGTGTGAAAAATGCCAGCTTGGCACCTTGGTAGTGCCAGCCTGGCAGTGCCCCGGACACATGGCAGTGCCACCTAGGTGCCAGATTGACACTGCCAGGCTGGTACCAACAGTGTCAGGGTGCCACCCTGCCCAGAGGGAAAAGACCTGGGGGCCTCCGATCCCCTGGGAGATCCTCACGAGTGCCATTCCGTCTGGTCCCCGATTGTGTACTGAATGGCGCTCGCATGAAGTCCCCAAGCAAAGGAGCTAGATACCAATGCCTCGGATGCCTCAGGAAACTGCGTATTAAAGTGAGACTAGCTGTCTCGCTCTAATATGCAGATTTGCCGCAGTGACCCCACCCACAATGGCCGGGATTCACATTGCAACGTCTCGCAAGATCGCGTTTGAACTCGGGAGGCGTTGCAAGCCGGGTAGATTTGAGGAGCAGGGTCTTCCGGCTTTTATTGGCCATTACTGGTCACGGCCGCCGGAGATCTCGAAAGAGGCTTCTCCTGGCATTTACCGGCCGCATGCCGTCTCGATTCCGGCGGGACGCGGCCAGTAAATCGTGCCCAACATTCTACTTGCTTTCTAGCCCTGCCTCTATATATTTTCCAATTAAGCACACCCTGAATTCCACTCATGGATACAAACAACATCAAGGGTTTCTACTTGCTTATATTGATACAAAGTCTTTTAGAGAGAGATTTCTTTAATAGCAAACTAAACCCTCCTGCTTGGTGTTTCAGAAGATGCACATAAACCTGGCCCCTCTCATTAACTATGCCACCTGCAACCCAAAGCACACCACATTCTTATTACAAAAGGTTACATTGCCCCTGCAAAAATCAATGATTCTCTCCTCCACAGCAAAAATACTAAATGCTGTCATGATATGCAAACATGCAGCTAATGAACACATAGAATAGGACACGACCAATGAGCAGTCAGGACACTCAGGGGTGGTATCTCACTATAAAAGGGATGAGGCACCACACCCCGCCTCTTTCCACAGACCAGCATCTACAGAGTGAGACAGGGTGTATCCTCAGCATCACACCCCAGCACGTGGCTTAGAGCAAGGCTGGTTCAGTTAGACTAAGTTACTACATTTAGATTAGCAGAGAGTCGAACTCATTGAGAACTGTGCTAATAGTTCAATAAAACACATTGAACTCACTTCAAAGTCTGGAGCATCTTTTGCTAAAAATTGCATCAAGTGCAGGGCAGCACGGTGGCGCAGTGGGTTAGCCCTGTTGCCTCACGGCGCCGAGGTCCCAGGTTCGGTCCCGGCTCTGGGTCACTGTCCGTGTGGAGTTTGCACATTCTCCCCGTGTTTGCGTGAGTTTCGCCCCCACAACCCAAAAGATGTGCAGGCTAGGTAGATTGGCCACGCTAATTTGCCCCTTAGTTGGAAAAAATGAATTGGGTACTCTAAATTTTTTTATTTTTTTTTAAACTGCATCATGTGGCAGCTTGTGTTATTCCAAATTACTTAGCACAACATGGTACCAGCAGTTGGGTGCAATCTAGTTAGTTCAACTCAGCAAGATCCATGATGACCAGTGAATGTATACCGGCACAATGAAAAAGATTCAGGCTCCTCACCAGCTCAGGAACTCCGGCAATCTGAGTGCCAACTGGCGGATATTCAAGCAGAAATTTCAGCTTTACGTAGAAGCATCCGACCTCAGTGGTGCGTATGATGCACGGAAGAAAGCTCTTCTCCTCACCACAGCAGGTAATCACGCCTTGGAAATATTCAACTCCTTTCACTTCGCCAAAGACCAGGACAAGACAAAGTTTCAGACCACCCTGGACAAGTTTGACAGCGACTGTGAGGTGGACACCAACGAAATCTTCGAGCGCTACATATTCAATCAGCGATTGCAAGGTCCTTCAACTCATATTAACTAACCTTAGACTGCTAGCACAATCCTGCAACTTCGGTGATATCACTGACTCCATGATCAGAGACCAAATCGTTTTTGGAGTTCACTCTGATCCACTGAGAGAGCAGTTACTGAAGATCAAGCATATGACCCTGCCAGTCGCAATTGAAACATGCACAGTGCATGAGCACGCTAAAAATCACTATTCCCAGTACAAAACAGCAGAAGATGATAAACTAGCCTTCCACGAGGCGGAGAGTGTGCAGGCCATCTCCCGGATGCAGCGTCTCAACATTGACGAAAGCGAACATTTTGCGCGCTCTTCCCGGGTCCCGACGCATGCGCGATGCGAACGGGATAATGAAGCGGCCGAAACCCGCACTGCACAGGTGCAGACATCTGAGAACCGTACTGCGCATGTGCAACGATGTCCGGAGCGTCAGGACGCCGATGTCATGACGTGTTCGAACTGTGGCACCGCCCATTTAAAGAAACATTGCCCTGCAAGAGGCAGACGCTGTTTAACCTGCGGGAAGCCAGGCCACTATGCAGCCCTGTGCAGATCTGCACCACCAGTCAGGAGCCAGCGCTCCCAATTCTGATGACGGCGCATCTGGAGTGTGCAACAACGCCTACAGGATTCTGATCCTGGCAGTGCAACGGATCCAGATGCTGAATGCCTGGACAACGCCTACCGTGTGGGCATTATTACAAAGTGTGAATATGCCACATCAGACACATCACAAATCCAATCAATCCTAGCTGTGAATTCCGAGGACAAATGGCGAGCAGTGATGAAGGTCAACCACTGCCCCACCCAGTTCAAGCTGGACACAGGTGCCTCTGCCAACCTCAACTCACAGGCAGACTTCAGATGCATTAAGAAGCCCCTCACGGTCCTTCCAGCTGCCTGCAAGCTCCTGGATTACAACGGGAATGCCATCACGGCACTGGGATCCTGCCATCTGCACGTATCCAACCGACACACACAAGAACATAAGAACATAAGAACTAGGAGCAGGAGTAGGCCATCTGGCCCCTCGAGCCTGCTCCCCCATTCAATGAGATCATGGCTGATCTTTGTGGACTCAGCTCCACTCTCCGGCCCGTACACCATATCCCCGAATCCCTTTATTCTTTAGAAAGGTATCTATCTTTTTCTTAAAAACGTTTAAAGAAGGAGTCTCAACTGCTTCACTGGGCAAGGAATTCCAGAGATTCACAACCCTTTGGGTGAAGAAGTTCCTCCTAAACTCGGTCCTAAATCTACTTCCCCTTATTGGGAGGCTATGCCCCCTAGTTCTGCTTTCACCCGCCAGTGGAAACAACCTGCCCGCATCTATCCCATCTATTCCCTTCATAATTTTATATTTTATATTTTATAAACAAGCATGGTTACGCTTTGAAATTTTTAAGCCGGACAGGGCATCCCTACTTGGTGTGCACGCGTGCAAGCAGCTGAACCTCATTTAAAGGGTTTACACCACAACATCCTTCCATGTGGATCTTCAGGCCGGCATCAACGACATCCTCGCCCAGTATCCTGATGTGTTCGACGGGATGGGCACGCTGCCGTATCGATACAAGATTCTGCTATGACCTGATGCCAAGCCAGTGGTCCACGCACCACGACGAGTCCCTGCTCCACTGAGAGAGCGCCTGAAGGCACAGCTCAAGGATCTTCAGCAACAAAGCATCATATCCAAGGTCACCGAACTGACTGACTGGGTCAGCTCGATGGTGTGCGTAAAGAAGCCTTTGGGGGACCTGCGCATCTGCATTGATCCCAAGGATCTCAATAAGAATATCATGCGGGAACACTACCCCATCCCGAGATGGGAGGAACTCACGAGTGAGGTGGCACATGCATGCTTCTTCACCAAATTGGACGCATCACAGGGATTTTGGCAAATCCAGCTGGAAGAGTCCAGCAGAAGGCACTGCACCTTCAATACACCTTTTGGCAGATACTGCTACAATCGCATGCCATTTGGCATCACCTTGGCATCAGAGATATTCCATCGCATCATGGAGAAGATGATGGAGGCATTGAAGGGGTTCGTGTGTACGTGGACGACATCATCATATGGTCCACGACCCCTGAAAAACATGTGTCCCGTCTCCAGAAGGTATTCCGCGTGTACATGCCAACGGCCTAAAGTTAAACAGGTCCAAATGTTGTTTTGGCACATCGACGCTCAAGTTCCTAGGCGACCAGATCTCCCAGCATGGTGTGCGCCCGGACACAGACAAAATCAAGGCCATCGAGGCGATGAAGGTCCCTGAGGAAAAAAAGGCGGTGCTGCGCTTCTTGGGTATGGTCAATTTTCTGGGCAAGTTCATTCCAAACATGGCCACACACACCACGGCCCTACGCAACCTGGTGAAAAAGTCAACTGCCCTTGAGTGGAAGGCGGCACATCAGGCAGAGTGGCTGGAGCTGAAAGCCAAGCTCACCGCTGCACCAGTCCTGGCATTCCTCAACCCGGACCGGGAGACAAAGATATCCACAGATGCGAGTCAGGATGGCATCGGTGCGGTGTTGCTTCAATGAGATGACGCATCATCCTGGGCACCAGTAGCCTACTGAAACCAGATATGCTCAGATTGAGAAGGAGTGCTTGGGTCTTCTCACCGGCATCCTCAAATTTCATGATTATGTCTACGGCCTGTCGACATTCACTGTCGAGACAGATCATAGGCCCCTGGTTCACATCATCTACAAGGACCCGAACGACATGACGCCTCGGTTGCAGAGAATCCTGATTAAACTTAGGAGGTATGACTTCAACTTGGTGTACACACCTGGCAAGGAGCTCATCATTGCTGATGCATTGTCCTGCTCCGTCACCTCGCCCAGTGAGCCGCTGGAGATCATCCAACACTTCGAATCACAGGTGCAGCTGTGTGCTAGCACTCTCCCGGCGACAGATGAGAAGGTAGTTCTCATCCGTGATGAGACAGCCAAGGACCCCCTCTTGCAGCGCATCGTCCACAACCTCACCAATGACTATCAGAAAGGGCAGTGCCCACAATTCTACAATGTGAAGGACGACCTGACGGTGATTGATGGTATCCTCCTCAAGCTGGACAGGATTGTCATTCCGCTCAGTCTCCAGAGCTTGGTGCTGCACCAGATTCATGAGGGACACCTGGGCGTCGTGAAGTGCAGACGCAGAGCCTGGCAAGCTGTCTACTGGCCCGGCATCAGCCAGGACATCACGAACATGGTCCTGAACTGTGCTACCTGTCAGCGGTTCCAGCCAGCGCAGAGCAAGGAGACGCTCCAACAGCATGACATAGTGACCTCTCCGTGGTCCAAGGTTGGCATCGACCTCTTTCATGCGAATGGTCGTGACTACGTATTGATCATCGACTATCTCTCGAATTACCCTGAGGTGCTGAAGCTCCCGGACCTCACCTCTCGGACCGTCATCAAAGCCTGTAAGGAAACGTTCTCAAGGCATGGCATCCCAATCACCGTCATGAGCGACAATGGCCCGTGCTTTACCAGTCGAGAATGGTCCACGTTTGCCAGGTCATACAATTTCCAGCATGTCACCTCCAGTCTGCACTATCCGCAGTCCAATGGAAAAATCGAGAAAGGGGTGCATATTGTGAAACAACCCATCTGCAAGGCCGCGGACTCTGCTTCCGACATACACCTTGCACTGCTCGCGTACAGGGCGACTCCATTGTCCACTGGCATGCCGCCGGCTCAACTCCTGATGAACATGGACCTGCGGACGACGCTTCCAGCTACACACCTGCCCAACCTGGATCACCTCCCGGTGCTGCAGAAGATGCAGCAGCTCAGAGACCGTCTCCCATTATGACAAGTGGTTCTGGTGGCACCTTTCCTGCTGACCAGAATGGCGGGATCCCATGTCAGATTCTGTGCTTGGAACCTCATTAATTATGCACAGGCGAGTTCACCTCCGAACCACCTGGAGGCCCGCCAGCTGATTTGTCTGCCTGGCGTCAGCTGGCGGGTTCAAGGCCCCGGTGCCAGTCCAGCAATCTCACATCACTCTCTCCAGCCCACCTGTCTTCACCAGACCGTGCAGGACGTCAACATCCCAGAAGCAAAAGGCGAGTAGCCTCAATACGAAAGCAGCAGCTGCTTTCACTGCCAAGGCCTTGAGGAATCCGGGCCCACCAGCATGTGCACGACCCCAGGGACGCCTCGAGAAAGCAGACAAACGCACCCCTCCGGCCTGGGAGGCCATTGTCCAGGAGGTCAGCGCGGCTGCAACCTGCCCACGAAGTGCCATCTAATGCAGGAAGTGGATAACTAATCTCATCCACTTCGCCAGTGTAAATTCTGTCTCAGCTCCCTCCACTATCAAACTCTCGGCATGGCATCAAGAACTTAAACAGCTATTCTCTTCAGGGTTCGCACACGTTCAGTCACGGGGGACACATATCAACAATTACTCATTCAACAAGATTTTCACAGCACCACCATCCCATCTGTCTTTTGGCTCACACTCCATTCTCCATCCCTTCTGGGTAGGGCACATGCATTTCACCCAACCTCTGCTACATCTCCTCTGAGAACATCTCTTTCTTTTGTCTCCATACAGGCCAAATGTGCGCACAACAAGTGAGTATGATCCTAGACTAGGGGAGGGACAGCAGGTATCATCACCCTCACTGAATTTGTCCACCAAGGACAGGGATCGCTCTTGTGGCAATGCAGAGCTTAGCCTCTCGCAACAGCCTAGTATGGGTTTCAGCCCCTGAAGCCTCACTCCACCAAATCCTGCCATTCACACTGAGTGCCATGTACTCAGAAATAGCTTCAGCTCATCCAAAAGTGTCCTTTTGCATTTTTCAGGTACCAGCAGACCACGGCCAGCAAGCCAGCCAGCAGCTCCCCGAGCCCGAGAACACACCTCAGGATGAACTGTCACAGCGCTCACCCCCACCCTCCACGAGGGTAGAAACACACTGAGGTTTAGTTCAAGGTTAGACTCTGGAGAACACCTCATAAACACGTCCTTGCAGTGGTTGACGGCAGGGACAGCCCAGGTCTCCCGCACTCAGAGAGCTGTGGAGACCAGCCACCTGCTCAGTCCCAATCAGATGATGAGTTTCTGGAAGCAGCTGTGACAGATCACTGGTGGAGATGCAAAGAGACAGCAGAACTGGGCAGAGCTTCAAGAGTGTCTCATCAGAGTAGAGAGCTCGATGGAGGAGCCCCTCCGCAGTCTATCCGATGTCATGGCACTGATATGTGAGCGCCTTCTGGCCATCAGGGAAAGATTGGTGACTACCATCGACACCTTGGCCCAGCAGATCCTGCTGGATTTACACTGGATCATTCACTCCATGGCCACGCACTCTGGTGGGCACCATCAGGGTGTAGACCACATGGGGACAAGGCACTTTGATCGCCCACCTGGTGCCTATCTCCTACAGGGGTCAGGTGAGGTACCTCTGGTACCCACAGGGAGTATCTGCGTCAGTCAGACACCCCAGGATCCTCCACTCAGGACACTCCCAAGTGTGTGCAGCTACCCAGGGTTCCCTCTGTCTGTGCCCACACCGCCTTCAGCAGCACAAGCCACCGATGGTTCTTTTGCCCCTAAGCAGGAGACCCTTATGAGGCCGGAGCCCTGTAGTTCTCGGGCCACCAGAAGACATCCATCAAGATCATCACAGGCATCATGATGTAACAGTCAGCAGGCTGCCTCTACCCCTGCTGCGGATGTCGGGGCTGCTCTAAGGCCTAGTGGTAGGGTTAGGAAAGTTAAAAAGTTTTGATGTCACCTCAGTGTCCTGGGTGCTCTACAATTGTGAATAAATTGCATCATTCCATGGGTGTGTGAATGTTACAGTCGAATGATTTGAATCTTTGCAATCCTCTTATTCCGAAGTTCAATTTTTCTCACACTCAGAGTATCCCCTTTTAAGATTGACATTCATGTGGTGTCAACCTCAGTTCCACTTGTTACTGGACCTTTGTGTGTTGTCAGGGAGATATATATAATTCTTTATTCAGAGTGTTTGATTGCTGAATTCTCAACCCTTAATCCTGGAGGATTGCAATGGCTGAGGAAGGCTCATCAACAAGGTGACTCTGGGTTTTCTAACTGATTGCGGCCCAAACCAAGACATTCACTACTTGAGGATGAGAGCTCTACACTGGTTCGCAATTACTTTGTGTTAGTGTTTGCATCCTTTAATGGCATAGGAAGCGCCAAGCACATCGATGTATTTACTTGCTGGACTTTAGCTGACAGAGTGAGCGCATTAGCAGGGCACTGGTGACCACATCTGACCTAGAGAGTCGTGAACACTAAAGGGCCGAGTGTGAATGCAGGACCCGTCCTCTTGGCAATGGTTCAGCCATTCCCTCAGAAGTTAGAAGGATTGGAAGAGCTATTTCCTGACAATCAGACTTTGTTTTATTCCTCCTGGAACCTGTCAACTATGAGGGTATAGTATTGTAGCAGTGGCTGCATGGATCCCACAGCACAGTACTGTCCAGATAGACGTTTGTGTGTGGCACCAGGGGGAAGGAGACCCCAGACTTCCCCAATCCTAGGCGCTGTACTGATCTGACTCAATGACACATGAGTCCAGCAGCACGGTGCTGTCCATGAAGACCAGCTCGGCATGGAGATGGAGGCAGAAACCGGTCTGCCCTGGCAGAGTGACGTGCAGCGTATCAGGAACAGGGCAGCACTTTGGCTGTTCGGCTTTGTTGCATTCACCTCAAAATCTCTGGAAAACTGACGGCCATCTTGTGCATGCCACTCATTATAAATCAGGTTTCCAACCAAATTAATTTCAAACTGGCGTGACACAAGATTGAAAGGCCTGATGGAATTCCAGTGGGCAGCTGTTTTATACTAATAATAATCTTTATTAGTGTCACAAATAGGCTTGCATTAGCGCTGCAATGAAGTTACTGTGAAAATCCCCTTGTCGCCACATTCCGGCGCCTGTTCGAGCAGATTGAGGGTAATTCAGAATGTCCAATTCACATAACAAGCACCTTTTTTGGGACCAGTGAGCGGAAACCGGAGCAACCGGAGCAAACCCATGCAGACACAGGGAGACTGACAGACTCCGCACAGATAGTGACCCAAGCCGGGAATCAAACCCGGGTCCCTAGCGCTGTGAAGCAACAGTGCTAACCACTGTGCTACCATGCCGCTCATGATAATGTGCAACACGCAGCAGGAGCAATCACTGGAAACATGGTGTATCCCAGCTGTAGGGAAGGGCAAGGGCTGTGTGCTTCACAGGAAAAATGCATGAACAACCCCTACCTGCCATGGTGCTGCGCGGTTCCTGAAACGCTATACACCACCCTGCCGGGGCAAACCGGTTCCTGCCTCCATCTCCGTGCTGAGCTGGTCTTCATTGAGCATTCATCAGATGCAAATGGATGCAAATGCCGTTCAGACCACCAGCCAGTGGTAAGATTGACCCACGGTTTACTTTTTAAAATTAATTAACGGGATGTGGGCATCGCTGGTTAGGCCAACATTTATTGCCCATCCCTTGTTGCAGTCCTTCAGATGTAGGTACACCCTGTGGTAGTCTGTGTTAGAAGAATTACGGTACCTGGTAATGCCGGAATGCCATTGGTGGAGAATGTACTTGTTCCCATTGGTTAAGCTTGTATGTTAGCTCCGCCCTGGAAGGCGGGGTATAAGAGCCTGTGCCGCCCCAGCAGCTTTCTTCTGTACCTGCGCTGCTGTGGGAAAAATCTAGCGTATTAAAGCCTTCAATTGTCTCCAACCTCAGTTCTGGAGTTATTGATCGTTCATTAATTTAATACGCTAGTTTTTAAAGAATGGAGCTCCGAATCAAGCCGGACTGTCTGCAACTCAGTCCCCACGCGGCAAACTCAGTGGCAACCTTCAAGCACTGGCTGGCGTGCTTCAACGGATATCTCGGGACAGCTGAAAACACACCCACGGGAGAACAGAAACTACAAATTCTGCACTCGAGGGTGAGCCCAGAAATCTACACCCTCATCGAGGACGCGGTCGATTTTGATGCCGCAATGGAGCTGCTGAAAGGACATTATATTCGCCCTGTAAACCAGGTCTATGCCCGACATCTACTAGCGAAGAGGCGACAAATCTCTGGGGAATCACTGGAAGAATTCTACTGTGCGCTCCTGGTGTTGGGGAGAAACTTCAGCTGCCCGCAAGTTTCAGCAAACGACCACACAGAACTTTTGATTCGGGACGCTTTCGTTGCAGGTATGCTGTCCTCCCAAATCCGCCAGCGATTGCTGGAGAAAGAGACATTAGGCCTCAAGGAGGCACGGGCCCTTGCCGGCTCCCTGGATGTGACCTCCCGAAACGTCCGCGCTTACGTCCCCGACCGCACGGCAGCCCTCTGGGCAGCGTGGAACCCCGCCGCGGCCGACCCCGAGACATCTCCCATCACCCCACAAGCTTGTGCTGAGAGACGGCCAGGCAACCCCGGGGGGACCCGCTGCTATTTTTGTGGGCAAGCCAAGCACCCCCGACAGCTGCGCCGGCCCGTTCATCCAAAAAGGACCACTTCGTGGCGGTATGCCAGGCCCGGGCGGTTGCTGCGGTCTCCGGAGGCGAATATGGATCGCCACCACAACCCTCTCCACGGACACTGTGAGGTCAGCGGGCGCCGCCATCTTTCTCCTCCAGGGCCACGTGTGGCCTCCGGGCGCCGCCATCTTGTCCCGCGGACGCCACGTGCGATGGATGTGCGCCGCCATTTTGTGCACCCCCAACCATGTGCAACCAGTGGGCTCCGCCATCTTGGATGGACTCCCAGGACCCCAGTTCAGTTGACCACACACCGCCCGAAGAGAACTTCCAACTGCTGCCATGATTAGCCTCGGTGACCCTGGACCAGTCTCGGCCCCAAACACTCTCGACTGCTACGACGACGGTGCTTATCAATGGGCATGAAACGTCCTGCCTAATCGACTCTGGGAGCACGGAGAGCTTCATACACCCCGACACGGTAAGGCGCTGTTCTCTCCCCGTCCACCCCGTTAATCAAAAAATCTCCCTGGCCTCCGGATCTCACTCAGTAGAGATCAAGGGGTTTTGGGTAGCTAACCTCACGGTCCAGGGAAGGGAGTTCAAAAACTACTGAATCTACGTCCTTCCCCACCTCTGCGCAGCCACACTCCTAGGGTTGGACTTTCAGTGCAACCTCCAAAGTCTAACTTTCAAATTCGGCGGCCCTATACCCCCCTCACTGTCTGCAACCTCGCTACCCTCAAGGTCGATCCGCCATCCCTGTTTGCGAACGTCACCCCGGATTGCAAACCAGTCGCCACCAGGAGCAGACGGTACAGTGCCCAGGACTGGATCTTTATTAGGTCAGAGGTCCAACGGTTACTGAGGGAAGTTGTCATTGAGGCTAGCAACAGCCCGTGGAGAGCTCAAGTAGTGGTTGTAAAGACCAGGGAGAAGCATAGGATGGTCATCGACTACAGTCAGACCATCAACAGGTTTACGCAGCTTGACGCGTACCCTCTCCCCCACATATCCGACCTGGTCAACAGGATCGCGCAATACAAGATCTTTTCCACGGTGGATCTTAAGTCCGCCTACCACCAGCTCCCCATCCGCACTAATGACCGCAAATACACTGCTTTCGAAGCAGATGGGAGGCTCTACCACTTCTTAAGGGTTCCCTTCGGTGTGACTAATGGGGTCTCAGTCTTCCAGCGAGAGATGGACCGAATGGTTGACCGGTACGGTTTACAGGCCACATTCCAGTACCTCGATAATGTCACCATCTGCGGCCACGACCAACAGGACCACGACACCAACCTCCGAAAATTCCTCCAGATTGCAAAAATCCTTAACCTCACGTATAACAAGGATAAATGCGTGTTCAGCACCGACCGCCTAGCCATCCCCGGCTACGTAGTGCGTAATGGAGTTATAGACCCCGACCCTGAATGCATGCGCCCCCTTGTGGAGTTCCCCCTCCCGCATTGCTCCAAGGCCCTGAAGCGCTGCCTAGGTTTTTTTTCCTACTATGTCCAGTGGGTCCCCAACTACGCGGACAAGGCCCGTCCACTGATCCAATCCACAGTTCTTCCCCTGTCGATAGAGGCCCACCAGGCCTTCAGCCGCATCAAAGCAGACATTGCAAGGGCCACGATGCACGCCATCGATGAGTTCCTCCCTTTCCAGGTCGAGAGCGACGCGTCCGACGTAGCTCTGGCGGCCACCCTCAACCAAGCGGGCAGACCCGTGGCCTTCTTCTCACGCACCCTCCACGCTTCCGAAATCAGCCATTCCTCAGTCGAAAAGGAGGCCCAGGCCATAGTAGAAGCTGTGCGACATTGGAGGCATTACCTGGCTGGCAGGAGATTCATTCTCCTCACTGACCAACGGTCGGTTGCTTTCATGTTTCATGTTCGATAATGCACAGCGGGGCAATATAAAAAACGACAAGATCTTATGGTGGATGATCGAACTCTCCACCTACAACTATGTGATCTTGTATTGTGCCGGGAAGCTAAACGAGCCTCCTGATGCCCTGTCCCGTGGCACATGTGCCAACGAACAAGTGGACCGCCTCCGAGCCCTCCACGAGTACCTCTGCCACCCAGGGGTCACTCGATTTTTCCATTTCATCAAGACCCGCAACCTGCCCTACTCCATCGAGGAGGTCAGGACAGCCACCAGGAACTGCCAAATCTGCGCGGAGTGCAAGCCGCACTTGTACAGGCCAGAGAAAGCGCACCTGATAAAGGCTTCCCGTCCCTTTGAATGCCTCAGCATGGATTTCAAAGGCCCCCTTCCCTCCACCGACCGCAACACGGACTTCCTGAACGTGATTGACGAGTATTCCTGGTTCCCATTCGACATCCCCTGCCCCGACATGACCGTAACCACCGTCATAAAAGCCCTCCATAATATCTTTACGCTGTTCGGTTTCCCCGCCTGCATACACAATGATAAGGGGTCCTCCTTTATGAGCGACGAACTGCGTCAATTCCTGCTCAGCAAGGGCATTGCCTCGAACAGGACGACCAGTTACAACCCCCGCGGAAATGGACAGGTAGAGGGGGAGAACAGAATGGTCTGGAAGACCGTCCTACTGGTCCTGCGGTCCAGGAATCTTTTAGTCTCCCCTGGCAGGAAGTCCTCCCGGATGCTCTCCACTCCATCCGGTCACCGCTCTGTACCACGACCAACCAAACCCCTCATGAATGTCTCCTTATCTTCCACAGGAAGTCCTCCTCTGGGACCTCGCTCCCGACCTGGCTGGCAGCTCCTGGACCCGTCCTGCTCCGAAAGCACGTGCGGGGGCACAAATCGGACCCATTGGTTGAGAGGGTCCATCTCCTCCACGCTAACCCTCAATACGCCTACTTGGCGTACCCCGACGGCCGACAGGATACGGTTTCCCTACGGGACCTGGCGCCCACTGGATCCCCACACACACCCCCGCCACCAGTCCCACCCTCCCTCCCACCGCCGCCCCCTTCCCAGGTGTATCGGTTCTTCCACTGGCCCCGTCTAGGCCCTTCCGCCCACCGGAGCACCCCACAGCCGCCCCCTTCCCAGATCAGTCGGCCCTTCCACCGGCTCCGTCTAGGGGTGATGAAGCGGCCACAGAAGCCGAAACCACGCTCCCGGAGTCACAGACGCCCGAACCTCCCCCAGCATCACCACCAAAGCTATGCCGATCGCAGAGGACAACCAGGGCCCCCGATCGACTAATTGCTTCATTTTGAAATGTACATTACTGTTGTAAATAGTTAAGATGTAATAAGGCAAAATGCTGTATGGAGGTATTATGGTACCTTCATAACTGTAACTTCTACCACTTTACCACGTTGTAGTACGGAGCCACCACCCCCGCCGGACTCTTTTTTAACAGGGGGTGAATATGGTAGTCTGTGTGAGAAGGATTATGGTACCTGGTAATGCCGGAATACCATTGGTGGAGAATGTACTTGTTCCCATTGGTTAAGCCTGTATGTTAGCTCCACCCTGCAAGGTGGGGTATAAGAGCCCGTGCTGCCCCAGCAGCTTTCTTCTGCACCTGCGCTGCTGGGGGAAACATCGAGCGTATTAAAGCCTTCAATTGTCTCCAACCTCACTTCTGGAGTTATTGATCGTGCATCACACCCACTGTGCTGTTAGGGATGGAGTTCCAGGATGTTGCCCCAGCGACAGTGAAGGAATGGCAATATATTTCTAAGTCAGGGTGGTGAGTGACTTGGAGGGGATCATCCAGGTGATGGGGTTCCCAGGTATCTGATGCCCTTGTCCTTCTAGATGGTAGTGGTCGTGAGTTTGGAAGGTGCTGTCTAAGGAACCTTGGTGAGTTCCTACAGTATATCTTGTAGATGTTACACACGGCTGTCACTGTTCGTCGGTAGTGGAGGATTTGAATGTTTGTGGAAGGGGGAGCAATCAAGCAGGCGGCTTTGTCCTGGATGGTGTCGAGCTTCTTTAGTGGTGTTGGAGCTGCACTCATCCATGCAAGTGAGAGTATTCCATTACACTCCTGACTTGTGCCTTGAAAATGGTGGACAGGCTTTGGGGGGTCAGGAGGTGAGTTACTCACCGTAGGAATCCTAGCCTTTGACTTGCCCTGGTAGCCACAATATTCCAGTTTCCACCCCTCTACCACTTGCACCTGGTCCATCTCAGACACTTCCCTTCCCTTCCTTGATCTTTCTGTCTCCATTTCCGGCAATAGACTATCTACAAATATCCACTACAAGCTCACTGACTCCCACAGCTATCTGGACTACAGCTCTTTGCACCCTACACCCTGTAAGGATTCCATCCCTTTCTCTCAGCTTCTTCGCCTCCGTCGCATTTGTTCCAATGATGCCACTTTCCAAAATGGTGCTTCGAAAATGTGTTCCTTCTTCTTCAACCGTGATTTCCCAACTACAGTTGTGGACAGGGCCCTCAACAGTGTGCGGTCCATCTCCCGCGCCACTACCCTCGCCCCCTCCCCTCCCTCCCACAACAAGGATAGAGTCCCCCTCATTTTCACATTTCATCCCACCAGCCTCCGTATGCAAAGCATAAACCTCCTCCATTTTCGCCAACTCCAGCGTGATGTCACCACCAAACACAGCTTCCCTTCATTCCGTCTGTCAGCATTCTGCAGAGACCAGTCCCTCCGAGATAATCTAGTCCACTCCTTCACCATACCCAACACCTCTCCCATCACCCATGGCACCTTCCCATGCAATCGCAGAAGCTGTAAAACCTGCCCCTTTACCTCTTCCATGCTTAACATCCCAGGCACAAAACACTCATTCCAGGTTAAGCAGCGTTTCACTTGCACCTCTTTCGATTTGGTCTATTGCATTCGCTGCTCCTAATGTGGTCTCTATATTGGAGAGACCAAACAGACTGGGTGGTCGCTTTGCTGAGCATCTTCGGTCTGTGCGCATTCAGGACCCTGACCTCCCTGTTGCTTGCCATTTTAACACAAGGCCCGACTCCCATGTCCACATGTCTGTTCTTGGCCTGCTGCAATGTTCCAGTGAAGCGCAACGCAAACTGGAGGAACAACATCCGGTCCCAACATCGAATTCAACAACTTCAGATGATTAGCACTATCCCACCTCAACCCATTTGCCTTCATCCCATTTCATTTTAACTGTCTTTTACCATTTCTTTCTTTCTTGTCTTTCGTTATATATATTTACCCCTGCCCCCAACTTATCAACCTTTCCTTACCCTTTCACCCCTTTGCTTCCCCCTTCCCCACCCCCAACATCTACATCTGTCACAGCTTACTCTCTGATGTTAGTTTCTCTTCTGTTTGGTCTTTCACACATTTTGTTCTCTCTGGAGACTGCCATTAGCACTCTTTCCCCTTGGTTTCTGTGGCTATTAGCACCCCATTTCCCTGGGTTTCTGTGGCTCCACAATATAAATCTCACTCCACAGTATAAATATTTCCCACTTCCTCTGTCTTTTAGCTTTGACAAAGGGTCATCTGGACTCGAAACGTTAACTCTTTCCTTTCCCTACAGATGCTGCCATATCTGCTGTGATTTTCCAGCATAACCATAAGACAGAGAAGCAGAATTAGGCCACTTGGCCCATCGAGTCTGCTCCACCATTCAATCATGGCTGATATTTTCTCATCCCCATTCTCCTGCCTTCTCCCCATAACCCCTGATCCCCTTATTAATCAAGAACCTATCTATCTCTGTCTCAAAGACACTCAGTGACTTGGACTCCACAGTGAATTGTCCTCCACAGCCTTCTGCGGCAAAGAGTTCCACAGATTCACCACCCTCTGGCTGAAGAAATTCCTCCTCATCTCTGTTTTAAAGGATCGTCCCTTTAGTCTGGGATGGTGTCCTCTGGTTCTAGTTTTTCCTACAAGTGGAAACATCCTCTCCATATCCACTCTATCCAGGCCTTGCAGTATCCTGTAAGTTTCAATAAGATCCCCTCTCATCCTTCTAAACTCCAACGAGTACAGACCCTGAGTCTTCAAACGTTCCTCATTCGACAAGTTCTTCACTCCAGGGATCATTCTTGTGAACCTCCTCAGGACCCTTCCCAAAGCCAGCACATCCTTCCTTAGATACGGGGCCCAAAACTGCTCACAATACTCGAAATGGGGTCTGACCAGAGCCTTATACAGCCTCAGAAGTACATCCCTGGTCTTGGATTCTAGCCCTCTTGACGTGAATGCCAACATTGCATTTGCCTTCTTAACTGCCGACTGAACCTGCACATTAACCTTAAGAGAATCGTGAACAAGGACTCCCAAGTCCCTTTGTGCTTTTGATTTCCGAAGCATTTCCGCATTTAGAAAATAGTCTATGCCTAAATTCCTCCTTCCCAAAGTGCATAACCTCACACTTTGCCACATTGTATTTCATTTGCCACTTCATTGCCCACTCTCCTATCTTGTCCAAGTCCTTCTGCAGCCCCCTTGCTTCCTCAATACTACCTGCCCCTCTACAGATCTTTGTATCATCTGCCTTCAGTATCTTCTTCCAGATCATTAATGTATATTGTGAAAAGTTGTGGTCCCAGCACCGATCCCTGAGGCACACCACTAGTCACCGGTTGCCATCCGGAAAAGGACCCCTTTATCCCCACTCTCTGCCTTCTGCCAGTCAGCCAATCCTCTATCCATGCCAGGATCTTACCCGGAACACCATGGGCTCTCAGCTAATTTAAAAGTCTCCTATGCGGCACCTTGTCAAAGGCCTTCTGGAAAACTAAATAAATCACGTCCACTGGTTCTCCTTTGTCTAACTTCCTTGTTACCTCCTCAAAGAACTCTAACAGATTTGTCAGACACGACCTCCCTTTGACAAAGCCGTGCTGACTCAGTCCTATTTTATCATGCACTTTCAAGTACTTCGCAACCTCATCTTTAATAACAGACTCTAAAATCTTACCAATGACCGAAGTCAGGCTAACCGGCCTATAATTTCCCATCTTCTGCCTCCCTCCCTTCTTAAACAGTGGTGTTACATTAGCCACCTTCTCGTCCTCTGGGACCCTTCTTGCCTCCAGCGATTCATAAAAGATCATCACTAATGCTTCCACAATTTCCTCAGCTATCCTTTTTAGGATCCTGGGGTGTAGTCCATCCGGTCCAGGTGACTTACCCAGCTTCAGATCTTTCAGTTTCCCCAGAACCTTTGCCTTAGTAATGGTCACTGCACTCACCTCTGCCCCCTGGTTCTCCTGGAGCTCTGGCATCCCACTGGTGTCTTCCACAGTGAAGACTGATGCAAAGTAACTATTCAGTTTGTCTGTCATTTCTTTGTTTCCTCTTATTATTTCTCCAGCTACATTTTCCAGTGGTCCAGTGTCTATTTTTGCCTCTCTCTTACCTTTCATATATTGAAAAAATCTCTTCCTATCTTCCTTTATATAGCTAGCTAGCTTGCATTCATATTTCATCTTCTCCCCCCTTATTGCTTTTTTAGTTGTCCTCTGTTCGCTTTTAAAGGCTTCCCAATCCTCTGTTTTCCCACTAATCTTGCCACTTTGTATGCTTTTTCTTTAGCCTTTTTGCTGTCCTTGACATCACTTGTCAGCCATGGATGCCTTGTCCTCTCCTTAGGATGTTTCCTCCTCTTGGGATGAATTTCTGTTGTGCCTCCCTCATAGCCCCCTAAAACTCTTGCCATTGCTGTTCCACTGTCTTCCCTGCTAGGCTCCTTTTCCAATCAACTCTGGCCAGCTCCTCCCTCATTTTCTCTTTGGTTTCAGACTCCAGCATCCACAGTAATTTTCTTTTAGCCACAGTATTAATATGGCTGAGTGACCCGGGCGGAACCCAAACTGAGCGTCCGTGAGCAGACTGAGCATCCGTGAGCAGGTTATTGCTGAGTAAGTGTCGCTTGATAGTCTTGTTGATGACTCCTTCCATCACTTTGCTGATGATGGAGAGTAGACTGTACAGGATACACCTGGGCAATTTTTTACATTGCCGGTTAGATGCCAGTGTTGTAGCTGTGCTGGATAGCTGACGCATTGCCACAGATATTTAATAATTCGCTAGAAAATGTTGGAGTGCCAGGAGACTGGCGAATAGCTAATGTAGTTCCTTTATTTAAGATGGGCAACAGAGCATGTCCACAGAATTACAAACGAGACAGGTTAACATTGGTGGGGGAAAATATCATGGGATCATTCTTTAAAGGAGAGAAACATCTGAAAATCAGAAATATAATAAATAATAGTCAGACGATTTCAAAAGGGTAAGTCTTGCTTGGCCCACCTTATTCAATTCTTTGAGCAGGTAACAGAGAGGATAAACAATGGTAATGCAGTAGATGTAATTTACCTGAATTTTCAGAAGGTCTTCGATAAGGTGGCCCATACTAAGTAAAGTCACCATAGTCCTAGATGACCATAGGCTGCTTCCCCTTTGAGGAGGAGAGCTGACTGATAGTGATTTTAACCTGAGGATCACCACACCTCAGGGCGAGATTGAGAAGGCAGGACCTTTATGGATAACCTTATTCTATACGGAAATTGAACTCCCCGCTGTTGGTCACAAACGAGTTATCCAGCCAACTAAGCTAACTGAGCTAAACTGGCCCCAAGGTCCCTATAATAGCCTAATGAATAAGGTGGAGTCAGGGGACATATGACAGAATGGATAGTTAGCTGGCTTCCAGACAAAAAGCAAAGACTGGAAATAAAGGGTAGTTATTCAATGTGGCAGAATGCGGGAAGTGGGCAGCATGGTAGCACAGTGGGTACACAGTGTTGCTTCACAGCTCCAGGACCCCAGGTTCGATTCCCGGCTTGGGTAACTAACTGTGTGGAATTTACACGTTCTCCCTGTGGCTGCGTGGGTTTCCTCCGGGTGCTCCGGTTTGCTCTCACAAGACCCGAAAGATGTGCTGTTAGGTGAGTTGGACATTCTGAATTCTCCCTCTGTGTACCCATACAGGAGCCGTAGTGTGGCAACTAGGGGATTTTCACAGTAACTTCATTGCAGTGTTAATGTAAGCCTACTTGTGGTACTAATAAAGATGATTATTACCTGGCAACAGGGACAGTCGCCAGGGCTAGAGGCCCTCACGGTGCCGGGCACTGACGGGGCCAGGGGTGTGGAGAGCAAAGTGCCAGGGGGAACAGCCAGGTTGGGTGTGGGGATGGGGGAGGATGGTGGGGGGGGGAGGGGGACATACGAGGGCAGGGTCTTCAGTGTTGACCAGGGCCACCATGTTGTCCAGTGGACCTGGTTGGGCACGGGGGTTTGGACCATGCTAACATGTCTGACTTTCACCCTCTGCAGACAATGGACCTCGGAATTCAACCAGGAATGGTGGCCTTCATCCCAGTCGCCGCAGCCCTGCGGGATGCACTGAGGATGTAGAAGCTGGATGCTTGAGGAGGACCCTGCAGCGGCGGAACCCATCCCAGAGGAACAGGAGCCAGCCGGTGGGGACGGAGAGCCAGCCACCCAACAGGTCAAGGAAGAGGTAGAAAGGAGGGATTACATGAGGCCTTTTGTGTACCGGCAGTGCCTGTTAATCGAGGGTCTCCTGGACTGAGAATTCCGTTGAAGACTCCAGCTGAGTAGAGGGACAGTGTGACATATCTGCCAGATCATGGCGTACCTGACACTGTGGGGTTATGGGTGTCATGATATTCAAACACACACATCATGATAGACACACCAACAGACAAATCAGCACACACAACATGACAACCAATCATAGACAAGGACAGAGACAGTATAAGATAAGAAACACGACACCTGGTGGCCAGTAGATCTGGAGACCAGGACAAGGACAGGACCTGATTAACATCACACACAGGGAGTCACCACGTGCAGAGTATCAAGACAGAACTGTAAATAACAAGTTGAAATAAAACAGCGTTGTACCAAATACAACCGTGTTGGTTCATCTGTACATCAGAACACCCAACACTACATGGTACAGGAGTGGATCGATACCTGCCGGCAAACCTGCCATCCTGAGATATGGACATCACCAACAAACCGCAGCCGTTGCAAGTCGCTGGGAACCTTGGCGCCAATTGGAAGCTTTTCAAGCAGCGATTTGAACTGTACATGCGAGCCAACGAGAAACAGAGTGCCTCGGACGAAACAAAGATTGCGATGCTCCTCACCACCGCAGGTCAGCACACCATCGATGTATTCAACTCACTGGTGTTCGCGGAAGGCGAGAACCAATCCAAGCATGACACGGTCCTCCTCAAGCTAGACCAGCACTTTAACGTTGAAGTGAATGAAAGTTTTGAAAGGTATATCTTTCAGCAACGCCTGCAAGGTAAGGATGAGCTCTTTCAACCCTTTCTGACGCACCTCCGCATACTCACGCAGTCCTGTGGTTACGGCAACACCTCAGAGTCCATGATCCAGGACCAGATTGTTTGTGGCGTTGCCTCCAGTGTCCTACGCCAGCAGCTTCTTAAAATTAAAGGCCTGACCTTAGCGTCTGCGGTGGAAGCTTGTGTCCTCCATGAAAATGCAACCAGCTGTTTTGCCCAATTTCAGGGGACCGAATCGGCACGGAGAGGGTCCCTAGCCGTTGAATCGGCAAGCCAGGCTGCCCACGAGGCCGAACGCATCCAGGCAATTGATTATCTCCCGGCCCGCGGCCCGGACGAGGGCGGCCGTTTCCCGCGCTTTTCGCGGTCTCCCGCGCTTGTGCGCGCCAAAACCAACGGCAACATCGAGGGACGCACTGTGCAGGCGCGCCCGATGCAAGACCGAACTGCGCATGCGCAGTGGCGTAACGAACGCCGTGACGTCATGACGTGCGGCAACTGTGGAGCTGTACATTTAAAAGGGCAATGTCCTGCTAAAAACCGACAATGCCTACGATGTGGCAAGATGGGCCACTACGCTGCCTACTGTCGAGCGGTTCAACCGATGGATCCTACACATCTCCGACAACCTCGCAGACACGTCAGGACCGTCCAGCCCGTACATCAGGACATCCAGCCAAATGACACAGATAACCAAGATGCCTTCCGGGTTTCAGTCATTGATGTGAACAGGGTCAACACCATCAATCCGGCCGATGAATGGAGTGCCACCCTGACGGTCAACCGATCGCCGATCACTTTCCGCCTGGACACTGGCGCATCCGCCAACCTCATAGCATATTCAGCATTCCATGCCATGAAGGTCAAACCACCTATCCAGCCATCCCGGTGCAAGATGGTTGACTATAACGGGAACGTCATCCCGGCTGGGATCTTGCCAGCTCCAGGTGACACACAAAACGCACACGGCCACACTCCCCTTTGAAATTGTTGGCTCATCGAAAGATTACTTGCTGGGCGCACAGGCATGCAAGGCTCTTCACCTTGTACAGCAAATTATGTCTCTCTCTCCAGACGACACATCCGACTTCCTGGATACTGATTTCAACGCAAATCTCCAATCCCTCCTTGCTCACAACCAGGAGGTATTTGAAGGCATGGGGACATTGCCATACACATACAAAATTTGCCTCAAACCGGACGCCATCCCGGTCGTTCACACATCTCGCAGGGTTCCTGCGCCACTTAAAGACCGCCTCAAGTTGCAGCTGCAGGATCTCCAGGACCAAGGGGTCCTATCCAGGGTCACGGAGCCCACGCCATGGGTCAGCTCCATGGTGTGTGTCAAGAAGCCCTCTGGCGAGCTCCGCATCTGTATAGACCCTAAAGACCTAAATAATAACATTATGCGGGAACACTATCACATACCTAAACGAGAGGAAATCACCAGTGAGATGGCCCAAGCCAAAATATTCACCAAACTGGATGCTTCCAAAGGATTTTGTCAGATCCAACTGGACCCGTCCAGCTGAAAGCTATGTACTTTTAACACCCCTTTCGGCAGATTCTGCTACAACCGGATGCCATTTGGCATCATCTCGGCATCCGAGGTCTTCCACAGAATAATGGAGCAGATGATGGAAGGCATCGAAGGGGTACGCGTATATGTGGACGATATCATCATCTGGTCCACCACTCCGCAGGAGCACATACATCGTCTCCAACGCGTTTTCATCCTCATACGAAACAATGAGGAGTTAGTAATGGAGAGGGATAGGTACGTGCAACAGGGCAAGGTTTACAATTGGGGGAAGGGTAAATACGATGTTGTCAGACAAGAATTGAAGTGCATAAGTTGGGAACATAGGCTGGCAGGGAAGGACACAAGTGAAATGTGGAACTTGTTCAAGGAACAGGTGCTACGTGTCCTTGATATGTATGTCCCTGTCAGGCAGGGAAGAGATGGTCGAGTGAGGGAACCATGGTTGACAAGAGAGGTTGAATGTCTTGTTAAGAGGAAAAAGGTGACTTATGTAAGGCTGAGGAAACAAGGTTCAGACAGGGCATTGGAGGGATACAAGATAGCCAGGAGGGAACTGAAGAAAGGGATTAGGAGAGCTAAGAGAGGGCATGAACAATCTTTGGCGGGTAGGATCAAGGAAAACCCCAAGGCCTTTTACACATATGTGAGAAATATGAGAATGACTAGAGCGAGGGTAGGTCCGATCAAGGACGGTAGCGGGAGATTGTGTATTGAGTCTGAAGAGATAGGAGAGGTCTTGAATGAGTACTTTTCTTCTGTATTTACAAATGAGAGGGGCGATATTGTTGGAGAGGACAGTGTGAAACAGATTGGTAAGCTCGAGGAAATACTTGTTAGGAAGGAAGATGTGTTGGGCATTTTGAAAAACTTGAGGATAGACAAGTCCCCCGGGCCTGACGGGATATATCCAAGGATTATATGGGAAGCAAGAGATGAAATTGCAGAGCCGTTGGCAATTATCTTTTCGTCCTCACTGTCAACAGGGGTGGTACCAGGGGATTGGAGAGTGGCGAATGTCGTGCCCCTGTTCAAAAAAGGAACTAGGGATAACCCTGGGAATTACAGGCCAGTTAGTCTTACTTCGGTGGTAGGCAAAGTAATGGAAAGGGTACTGAAGGATAGGATTTCTGAGCATCTGGAAAGACACTGCTTGATTAGGCATAGTCAGCACGGATTTGTGAGGGGTAGGTCTTGCCTTACAAATCTTATTGAATTCTTTGAGGAGGTGACCAAGCATGTGGATGAAGGTAAAGCAGTGGATGTAGTGTACATGGATTTTAGTAAGGCATTTGATAAAGTTCCCCATGGTAGGCTTCTGCACAAAGTAAGGAGGCATGGGATAGTGGGAAATTTGGCCAGTTGGATAACGAACTGGCTAACCGATAGAAGTCAGAGAGTGGTGGTGGATGGCAAATATTCAGCCTGGATCCCAGTTACCAGTGGTGTACCGCAGGGATCAGTTCTGGGTCCTCTGCTGTTTGTGATTTTCATTAATGACTTGGATGAGGGAGTTGAAGGGTGGGTCAGTAAATTTGCAGACGATACGAAGATTGGTGGAGTTGTGGATAGTAAGGAGGGCTGTTGTCGGCTGCAAAGAGACATAGATAGGATGCAGAGCTGGGCTGAGAAGTGGCAGATGGAGTTTAATCCTGAAAAGTGTGAGGTTGTCCATTTTGGAAGGACAAATATGAATGCGGAATACAGGGTTAACGGTAGAGTTCTTGGCATTGTGGAGGAGCAGAGAGACCTTGGGGTCTATGTTCATACATCTTTGAAAGTTGCCACTCAAGTGGATAGAGCTGTGAAGAAGGCCTATGGTGTGCTCGCGTTCATTAACAGAGGGATTGAATTTAAGAGCCATGAGGTAATGATGCAGCTGTACAAAACCTTGGTAAGGCCACATTTGGAGTACTGTGTACAGTTCTGGTCGCCTCATTTTAGGAAGGATGTGGAAGCTCTGGAAAAGGTGCAAAGAAGATTTACCAGGATGTTGCCTGGAATGGAGAGTAGGTCTTACGAGGAAAGGTTGAGGGTGCTAGGCCTTTTCTCATTAGAGCGGAGAAGGATGAGGGGCGACTTGATAGAGGTTTATAAGATGATCAGGGGAATAGATAGAGTAGACAGTCAGAGACTTTTTCCCCAGGTGGAACACACCATTACAAGGGGACATAAATTTAAGGTGAAAGGTGGAAGATATAGGAGGGATATCAGAGGTAGGTTCTTTACCCAGCGAGTAGTGGGGGCATGGAATGCACTGCCTGTGGAAGTAGTTGAGTCGGAAACATTAGGGACCTTCAAGCAGCTGTTGGATAGGTACATGGATTACGGGAAAATGATATAGTGTAGATTTATTTGTTCTTAAGGGCAGCACGGTAGCATTGTGGATAGCACAATTGCTTCACAGATCCATGGTCCCAGGTTCGATTCCAGCTTGGGTCATTGTCTGTGCGGAGTCTGCACGTCCTCCCCGTGTCTGCGTGGGTTTCTTCCGGGTGCTCCGGTTTCCTCCCACAGTCCAAAGATGTGCGGGTTAGGTGAATTGGCCAATGATAAATTGCCCTTAATGTCCAAATTGCCCTTGGTGGTGGGTGGAGGTGTTGAGTTTGGGTAGGGTGCTCTTTCCAAGAGCTGGTGCAGACTCAAGGGGCCGAATGGCCTCCTTCTGCACTGTAAATTCAATGATAATCTATGATTAATCTAGGACAAAGGTTCGGCACAACATCGTGGGCCGAAGGGCCTGTTCTGTGCTGTATTTTCTATGTTCTATGTTCTAATGGCCTGCGCCTCAACCGCGCCAAGTGTGCCTTTGGCCAGACCGAATTGAAGTTCCTGGGGGACCACATCTCCCGATCAGGGGTCGGTCCCGATGCGGACAAGGTAAGCGCCATCACAGCCATGCCGCGGCCGGCCGACAAGAAAGCTGTACTACGATTCCTGGGCATGGTCAACTTCCTCGGGAAATTCATTCCCAACCTTGCTTCCCACACAACGGCTCTGCGCCATCTCGTAAAGAAATCTACAGAGTTCCAGTGGCAACATACACACCAGCTGGAATGCAAGAAGCTCAAACACAAACTGGCCACGGCACCAGTGTTGGCGTTCTTCGACACGTCTCGTCCCACCAAAATCTCAACTGATGCCAGCCAATCTGGTATTGGAGCAGTGCTCCTGCAGAAAGATAACACGTCGTCATGGGCCCCGGTTGCCTATGCATCACGGGCCATGACCCCTACGGAACAGCGCTACGCGCAAATTGAAAAAGAATGCCTGGGCTTGCTAATTGGTTTGGACAAGTTCCACGATTATGTGTATGGTCTTCCACGATTCACGGTAGAAACTGACCACCGCCCCCTGGTCAACATAATAAACAAGGACCTGAACGACATGACCCCTCGCCTCCAGCGCATCTTACTTAAACTCAGGAGGTATGATTTCCAACTGATCTACACTCCAGGGAAGGACCTCATCGTGGCGGATACCCTATCCCGAGCAGTGAGTACACCACCAGATGCGGAGGGGTTCGTATGTCAAGTTGAGGCACAAGTGGCCTTGACAGCGGCAAATCTGCCGGCTAACGACCCCAGTCTGGCCCGCATACGCGCAGAGACAGCGGCCGACCCCCTTCTACAGCGAGTGATGCGCCACATGATGGAAGGTTGGCTCAAAGGGCAGTGCCCGCAGTTCTATAATGTGCGAGATGACCTAACCACCATTGACGGGGTCCTTATGAAGTTAGACAGGATTGTCATTCCGCACAGCATGCGCCAGATGATTCTCAATCAAATACACGAAGGCCACTTGGGAGTCGGGAAGTGCAGACGGAGGGCCCGAGAGGCGGTATATTGGCCGGGCATTAATGACGATATTGCCAACATGGTACTCAATTGCACAACCTGCCAGAGGTTTCAGCCGGCGCAACCTCCTGAGACGCTTCTGCCCCATGAGCTGGTGACGTCCCCCTGGGCGAAGGTGGGTGTCGACCTATTTCACGCGCTTGGCATGGACTATATTATCATCATAGACTACTTCTCCAATTAACCGGAAGTCATACCCCTACACGATCTGACATCGTCTGCAGTCATCAGGGCCTGCAAGGACACCTTTGCTCGCCACGGCATTCCGATGACTGTCATGTTGGACAATGGGCCCTGTTTCGCCAGCCGTGAATGGTCGTCCTTTGCCGCATCATATGGTTTCACACACGTAACATCCAGCCCTCTACATCCACAGTCAAATGGAAAGGCGGAAAAGGGCGTTCACATTGCCAAGCGGCTCCTCTGCAAGGCTGCTTCTGCCGGATCGGACTTTCACCTCGCCCTGCTGGCCTATCGATCGGCCCCGCTAGCCACGGGTCTCTCACCAGCACAGCTACTGATGGGTCGCACCCTCAGGACAACTGTGCCTTCCATCCTGACACCAACAACGGACCATGCTAAGGTACTGCACAAGATGCAACTGCAGCGTGATCGCCAGAAGAGTCTGTACGATACAAGGGCGACTGATCTTCCCCCCCTGTCCTCCGGGGATAAAGTCCGTATTCATCTGCCAAATGGTGGCTGGTCAGCACCTGCCGAAGTTCTCCGACGTGTGGCTCCCCGCTCGTTCCTGGTACGCATGCCGGATGGATCAGTGCGTCGCCGCAATCGGCGAGCCCTTCGCCGCCTTCCACGCTCGCAACCGAACAGTGCACACACGCCGTGTCCTCCACTGGTTCCCGAGGATGACTTCGTGGAGCTGCCACAGATCATGCCCCTTCCATCGCCACCAGTGGCCAGGCTCGCACCTCAGCCGGTGGTTCTCGACCCACCCTTGAGACGGTCAACCCGAATTCGTCGCACACCTACTAGATTGGACTTATGAGACTGTTCACACGTTAAAGTTGAAACACTATTGTATTGTAACATGTTACTGTTTTATCATTCCAGATATCGTTTGACCGGACCACACTTCAAAGTTTTTTGTCTTCCTGTTTTGTTATGGTACAACCTCGTTAGCATGACACACCCGACATCGCCCCATGTATATAGTTACGTCACATGCACCTGCTGTAAATATCACACACACACACTTTTAGATGCACTCACGACACATTCGTATTTATAACCACATAGGCACATAATTTTGTAAAAAAAAGGGGGGATGTCATGATATTCAAACACACACATCATGATAGACACACCAACAGACAAATCAGCACACACAACACGACAACCAATCATAGACAAGGACAGAGACAGTATAAGAGAAGAAACACGACACCTGGTGGCCAGTAGATCTGGAGACCAGGACAAGGACAGGACCTGATTAACATCACACACAGGGAGTCACCACGTGCAGAGTATCAAGACAGAACTGTAAATAACAAGTTGAAATAAAACAGCGTTGTACCAAATACAACCGTGTTGGTTCATCTGTACCTCAGAACACCCAACACTACAATGGGGAGGACACCTGCTCCCGGTGGACATCAAGGTGACGGTCGCCCTGAACTTTTAAGCAATGGGATACTTTGAGACGTCAAGTGGGGACCTGGCCAGAATCTCACAGACCTTGATGCACAGGTACATGTGCGCGTGAAGGAGGGTGGCATGGTAGCACAGTGGTTAGCACTGTTGCTTCACAACTCCAGGGACCTTGGTGCGATTCCCGGCTTGGGTCACTGTCTATGTGGAGTCTGCACATTCTCACCGTGTCAGCGTGAGTTTCATCCGGTTGCTCCGGTTTCTACCCACAAGTCCCGAAAGACGTGGGCTGGATTCTCCGTTCCTGAGACTAAGTGTTGACGCCGTGACAGGATTCGTGGACTTTCACGACAGCAAAATTGGCACCAAACCTGGACTGATTCAGCGACTGTGGAGGGGCTAGCACCGGGGCCACATGGAACACAATCGATTCCAATGAGAAATGGTGCGGGAGTCACCAGGTCCATGAATGATATTCGGGAGGCTGACAAGCTGCAGCTGCATATACACATTACAATCCCCACACACACTCATCCCAGCCAACAAGATGGCATTGGTTGCACTGGACGCGTCCATACAGCTGATGGGCCAGTTGGGGCCAAAGAGCACCTAGAGGGGTGGCCTGGGAGGACACCTATACGACTCATGGCCCTAACTTCACAGTGGGCTGTCAACAGCGTGTGCAGCTCCTTTCCGCTTGTGGCAGTGGTGTCCCATGCCCGTCCACCCTGAACCCACAGCCCACCTCCTGGACACCCCCCGCTACTCCCCCTGGCACTGACAGAAGATCCCCTGCCAGTGGCACAACTGTCAGCGAACGATGGTTTCCATACCCCCTCTCCCTCATCAGCCAGGTCGCCGGTTTCACGATTTTTAAAAGCACAAGTGAACCGCGCCGTCGGGAACTCGACCCATCGGAGTTGGAGAATCACAGAAGCCCCGGAGAATACTGGGTCAGGACCGCTAATGATATGCAAACTATGTCTACTGAACGTGCGTTCCGGAATGCATTGACACTGCTGTCGAGGTGATGGACAATTGTGATTTGGCTTCAAATCGGTGCCCGCCACGGTTTTGGCTTCAGTACCGATTCTTCGCCCAAACGCGTTTCCCGATTTCGGCGTCAGCCAATGGAAAATCCCGGCCGTGCTTTTTAAGTGTATTGGACATTTTGAATTCTCCCTCCGTGTACCCGAACAGGAACCTTAGTGTGGCGACTAGGGGATTTTCACAGTAACTTCATTGCAGTGTTAATGTAATCCTACATGTGACACTAATAAAGATTATTATTATTCTATGGCTGGTCGGCGCAATACATCAAATTCAATGTGGACCGAGCCCAGCAGGATGCAGCAGGGTTCGCCACTATCGCCGAGATGCCCGGGTCCAGGGCGTGATCAATGGGATGCATGTTGCCCTACGAGCACCGGCCCATGACAGGCTGGTCTTCTCAAACCAATAGGGGTTCCAATCGATGAACGTGCTGCTGGTGTGTGACCATCAGATGCACATCTGCGCCCGACACACAGGCATGTGCATGATGCCTTCATCCTGGCACACCCGATGGTTCCTGACCTCTTTGAAGCACACCCCTGGCAGTGGGGTTGGCGTCTGGGCAACAGGGGTTACCCGCAGCAATCGTGGCTGATGATGCCTATCCGCAGGCACAGACTGATGTGGAGACCCGCTACAACGACGCCCGTGCCGTGACCAGGGGCATGATCGAGTGGTGCTTTGACCTCCTGAAGATGCGGTTTAGGTGTGCGGACCACTCTGGAGGAATCCTCCCATATGACGTTAGGTCTGTCTCCCACATCATGGTAGCCTGCTGCGTCCTCCACAACATTGCGCAACAAAGGGGCGACGTGCTGGAGAAAGAGATTGAACACCAGGCCTTGTCCGACGAGAAGGACCCGGAAGAGGGGGAGGATGGGCAGGACATGAGGCCCGGGCAGACACAGGAGGCCGCACAACGTGTACGCTATGGCCAATGCGCATGGGTGCCCTAATCGCCTCCAGCTTCACCGATTAGGGAGCTCGGCATGCGGCACAGGCATCCCATCCCACCTCCACACCCCACTCGACCAACCGTGCCCTCCTATGAACATCTTACCTGTGCCCCTTCCGCCCCCTTGATTCCTTGATTCCCATCTGCCTCACTGTGGAGTGCGGGCCCTGGGTTGGCACTAAAAGCACGTCTGGTCCACAGAATGGAGGATGATGACAGCCCATTCTGGGATGAGCTCTGGTGCTTTGTGCCGTTTGACAACATCTGACTCTTGGTAGCACTTTCCACCATCCATACATTCCTTGCAATGATCGGATGCTGGTTAGAAAGGTCACTCTGGGTGGGGAGGTCGGTGATATAAACTGTGCCCTGGATGTGTAGCTGACAAGCTGCACCTCCCTGGTGTACCCGATCGACTCAAATACATTTTATATTACCACGAGAGCCTTTGATTTGCATAAAGGATTCCAGCCATGTCTCTTAAATTAGTCCAGACCATGCTTTTGAGTAATGTTCTTCACATGCAACTGTTACTAAGCAACAGTGCCTTTGCGTGACATGAATCATAACCTCATTAGCACACTAGCACATTCACTTGCGCTACCGTCGCCACTAGCAGGCAATATTTGAACGCCACAGAAAGGCATGTCACGCTCACTAGTCCTGGTCACTATTCAACCTCACATCAAACGCTTTAAATACCACCCATCCTCATCCTGTTGGGTATGATATTGCCTTAAATTTTCCTGTCACCCACAAAACATCCTCTTACATTTACCCTCCCATAGCTGCTTCATCAATGGAACTATATTGTTACAATTGCGAAGTATGTTTTCGGACTGTGTTTTGCAAATTTGGTCGAAAATGAAGCGGGTTGGCGATTCCACCCTATATTTCTTTATAAATGCCAGAATTAATATTCCAGCAGTCCTCACACTATGATCACCCCCCCCGCCCCCCCCCCCCCCCACCCCGCCCTTCCCTCCAATACTGATATCACTCGAAACCCTCACACTCTAACTTGTGCAGTCTCTGATGAAACCATTGTTAAAGGTGTAGCACCTTTTAATATATCGAAGCATTAAAAATACCTATTATTTTCTCAAACACGCACAGGTGGCTTTAAAAGGAAAAGCTGTTGAATAGAGGAATATATTCCACATAGTGCCAGAGGCTGAAGCAGCTTCATCAGTGCCTAAACACTGCATTCGATGACTTCTCGTTATGGGTCTGTGTGCACGATTGATGTTGATACAGCAGTGCACATAATTGAATAACTACTCTGTGGAGATTATTTTATGGATGAGATGAAATGTGTTGGAAATAGGGAGGAGAATGAGAGTACTCGTGAAAGAATAAGCAGACTTATCCAGTCGCGAAAGAAGACATAACTATTGGCTGATTATTTTACCTCAGCTCCCTAACGGTAGTGAGCTAAGGTTTCTTGAGGTCAGTGGAATGGGTGAGAAAAGCGGCATGGCTGTGAAATGATGGGCTATATGAGGTATGGAAAGACTGTTACAGCCCAATAGATTACACCAGTAAACCACCTATTGATCACAAGCTGCCAGAACTATAATCCGATTAGAAGGCAGTAACACTGGCTTCTATATCTGGAACCTGACTCAGAACTCATTGTGTGGAAAAGAATGACATCATCCTGGCTGCATCTGTTTTCTTTTAGACTAATGAAATTAGAGGATGGATTTGAAAACCATTAAAGTCAATGTTGCTTCTTATTACTGTTAAGAGTAAGCTCAAATTTACTGCATTATGTGACAGGTTTGAAAGGATCATTTTTCAGAGGTGTGTGTCCTGCATAGCTGAGCAGATAGGAGATAGGTCAGTAGAATCAAGATTTAATTTAAGACTAATCAGATGACAGAGAATACAGCATTTTCTGTTCAGGTGCCTTTTTTTTCTGTTTTGTAACCTACCTCTGGGAATAGATTGCCAGGTTGCTCTGCATTTTGCAAAAGGAATACCGTTGTATAAAACGGATAGAGATAGTTTTCTCTGCATATTGACCTGTATCATGTGTAATCTATTTCTTAATTATTTCTGATGGAGATGTACTCTATAAGTGCGACCGTTACAAGCTAAGTGTAAACAGCACAGTCAGGAAGGTACCAAAATATGACAGATATGAACTGGGGTGTTAATAATGCCATCTTGATGCAAGGGTTTTTTCCTTCACTGAATAAAAATGGAGAAAAATGCAATTTAAAAGCACTAGGTTGTCTGGAAGTGAAATAATGCTATGCAATGCCTGTAGCAATTTGGAATTTCTTTCTACATCCTGGGGGTTAACATTGAGCAGAAACTTAACTGGATTAGCCATATAAATACTGTGGCTACAAGAGGTCAGAGACTGGGAATTCTGCAGAAAGTAACTCACCTCCCGACTCCCCAAAGTCTGTCCACCATCATCTACAAGGACAAGTCAGGAGTGTAATGGAATTCTGCCCACTTGCCTGGATGAGTGCGGCTCCAACAATGCTCAGGAAACTCAACACCATCCAGGACAAGGTAGTCCACTTGATTGGCACCCCATCCATCACCTTCAACATTCACTCCATTACCAATGCACAGTGCCAGCACTGTGTGCCATCTACAAGACGCAGCAACTCACCAAAGATTCTCCGACAGCATGTTCCAAACCCGCCACTCTCTATCAACTGGAATAACAAGGGTAGCAGACACATGGGAACACCACCACCAGGAAATTCTCCTCCAAGTCACCCACCATGCCCACTTGAAAATATATCACCATTCCTTTACTGTGGCTGGGCCAAAATCCGGTAACTCCCACCCACTCAACAGCACTGTACGTTAATCTACACCACATGGACTGCAGCGATTCAAGAAGGCAGCTCACCACCATCTTCTCAAGGGCAATTTGTTTTTAAAAAAATGTATTTTATTACAAACATGTATCAAAACAGGTTACAGTGAACAAACACCCCGGGAAATATACTTCCCTACAATCAACTATACAGTCTGTACAGATGTTTCCTCTTTTTCAACCCCCCCCTCCCCGTGACGAACAGCCCCTCCAACACGGTCACGAACACCCCACACCTTTCCTCAAACCCCACTGAAGAGCCCTTAACACATACTTTATCTTCTATAATTGCAGGAAATCGTACAGGTCACCCAACCATGTCGCTACCCCCCGTGGTGATGCCCACCGCCACACCAGCAAAATTCGCCGCCGTGCAATCAGAGGGGCGAAGGCCACGACATCAGCCTTCCTCCTCTCCATGAGCTCCGGCTTCTCTGAAACCCCAAATATCGCCACCAAAGGGTCTGGGTCCACCTCCTCCTCCATTATACTGGCTAAGACCGCGAACACTCCCGCCCAGAATCTTCCCAATTTTTCACAACCCCAAAACATGCGTGTGTGATTTGCTGGCCCCCACCCACACCTTCACACTCACCTGCTACCCCCTGAAAGAAGCCACTCATTCTCGTCCGAGCCATATACACCTTGTGCACCACCTTAAACTGTATCAGGCTCATCCTTGCATAAGAGGAGGTCCCGTTTACCCTATGCAGTGCCTCACTCCATGCTCCCCAATTGATTCCCCTCCCAACTCTGCTTCCATTTTTCCTTGATCTTCACCACCCGTTTGCCTCCCTGCTCCCCCAGCCACTTGTATATATTCCCAATTCTTCCTTCCCCTTCCACATCCGGGAGCAGCAGTCGCTCCAGCAGGGTGTATCCCGGCAACCTAGGGAACCCCCTCTAGACCTTTCGTGCAAAGTCCCTAACCTGCAGATACCTGAACTCACTCCCCCTCGGCAGCTCTACCCTCTCCCTGAGCTCCTCCAGACTGGCGAATCCTTCCTCCAAATACAGATCCCTCACCTTGACCAGCCCCACTTCCCTCCACCTCCTGTATACACTATCCATCTCCCCAGCTCAAAGTCATGATTCACAAGGGTAATTAGTGATGAGCAATAAATTCAGGCCTAGTCAGCGATGCCCACACCCCGTGAATGAATAATGATAAAAACTACCAACAATATTACAAACATGGTGGATTTGGTTTAAAAAAAAATTAAGATTTCTTTATAACATTTCCCGCCTGCTACTGTGTTGGGGTGGCACGGTAGCACAGTGGATCGCAGAATTGCTTCACAGCGCCAGGGACCCCGGTTCGATTCCCGGCTTGAGCCACTGTCTGTGCGAAGTTTGCACGTTCTCCCCACATCTGGGTGGGTTTACTCTGGGTACTCCGGTTTCCTCCCACAAGTCCCAAAAGACGTGTTTGTTAGGTGAATTGGACATTCTGAATTCTCCCTCTGTCTACCTGAACAGAGTGTGGCCCTAGAGGCTTTTCACAATAACTTCATTGCAGTGTTAATCTAAGCCTACTTGTGACAATAATAAAGACTGTTGTTATTGTTGTCATGGCTGAAGAGCCTGTGCCTAGCCCATCTTAATTTTCCTGTTCTTGTAGCCCGGAATTTAGGATGCTTAATTGTAGCAAAGCCCCAATACGATTGCTACCCGTGACAGGAGTGCGAGGTTTCAAGGTCGGGGTAAAAATGAAAAAGCTAGGAATGTGCCCTCAAACACATGTACATGCTCACTGGCATTTTTAGTGTAGGGGGTTGCATGGCTTGCATGTGACCCATCTTGGAGAAACACCTTGGCCGAATTCTCCACCATCGCGACGCTCCATTTAGCCGGCAGCCTGGGGATTTCCCGACAGTGTGGGGCTGCTCTACAATGGGAAACCCCATTGACCAGCCGGCGAAACGGAGCATCCCACCGGCGTGCTAAACCAGAAATCTGGCGCGGCGGGATGGAGAATCCAGCCCATTATCACCATATTAAATCAGACTCCGATAAGTGTCAGTCTGCAGCCTGATTTATATTTGCAGTTCGGCAAGTACAGCGATGAAATGGAGGCAGGAGCTCTTAGCTCTGGAGTGCATCTTGTGGCCCCTCAATGGTGACCTGGGCCTGCCTTCTGCTGATCATGACTGCTGTAATTGGAAATCTCCCCTCCAGCTCTTATCTGTCCCGTCATTGCCAGGGCTGATGACGAAGTGACAGCTACACAAGAATTTCTATCATTATTCGCTCAGCAATGCTTGACAGGGCGAACATTCAACATTCCTGGGTGATGGGAACCCCAGAAAAAGGACAAAGCAGCCACTTCAATTGATAGAGGGAGCACCAAAGAATTACGCCACCCCCTCGATTCAGGCAGTTGCGGTGGAAACCTTGGGCGGTGCTGCCTTAACCTTTATTTTTCTGGAGAGCATCCAACTCCTGCAAGACCAGCCCTCTCCCAGCTCCCTGCAGCAGCAATCTCCCAAGTAGAGGTGGAAATGCTGCCAACAGCAGTCTTCAAGCAATCTAATTGAACCCAGAACCCTCACTGGGGTAAGCAGTGAGATGGTTAGGTGGGCATAAAGTTTGCCCAACACTTGGACCCCCAAGTTGAGGCTGATGTGTGGGAAGTCCAGCCATACAGTCTAAATCGCCCTCTGTCACCAAATTCATCCATCCCTTTGAACTAGTGACACCTCATCGGCAGAGGGATATTGCACATCAAGCCAACGAAGTGTGTTTCCATTTACTGCCATTTCTTTAACTCAGCCGAATTTAGATTTTGACAGGTGTCACACCTGGTGAGGCAAAAGCATTCATGCCTGGATATTATTTTTCCTCCAAACCAGTTCCTTAGTGGTTCAGCAGTCAGGCAAACATTTCTGTTCCACGTTCTGCTTACGTTAACATTTAAAGTCTAAATAAAACCTAGCAGCTCACCTTTCCTTGATCGGGGATTCCTGGAAGTCGCACCATTGGTTTCTGCTTACTGCCAGTCAGCCGCTAAGCTCAGAGGATTGATTTCAGTGTTCCCCCGCCAATAGAGCTTCACCACAGAGAATGAAGAAGAAAATAGCAAGTCATTCAAGGGACAGCGGCTGCAGTACAGCCTCTAATATTCTATAGGCTACCTGGCAATCTAGTAGCAGCCGGAAAAAAGCTGGGCGGGGTTCCCCATTGCTTGACGCCGATATCTTAATCGGCGATCTGGCGGAGAATCCACTCTGACACACAAATCGGGGCCGGTGGCGGTTTGACGCCGATCAGCCATGCTCCGCCCCCTCCAAAATGGCATCATCGCATCGTGTGCCGCGAGCCGTTGGAACGACATTGGCGCGTCATCGGGAGGCCCTTCCGCGATGCTCCGCTCCTGATGGGCCGAGTTCCCGACCGTGTGGGACCGGTTTGGTCTCCGTGGTCGGGAACACGGCGTGGCGGCTGCGGACTGTGTCCACGCTGCCACACTCAGCCGGGGGGGCTTGCACGAAGGCTTGGGGGGACTGGTGGGGGTTGGCCAGGGGGTGGTCTGTGGGGTCGCAGATGACGTGTCGGGTCCACGCACGATCGGCGCCATGTTGTACGATGTCGCCGCTGCAGGTCATCGCCGTGCGCACGCACGGCCAGGAACCGGGCCATTTTCTCGGTGAGGGTTCGGCTCTGATTTTTGGGTAGTAAAACGCCCGTGAATTCTCCGTTTGAGTCGGCACTTAGCCGCTGAAACGGAGAATCCAGCCCGCTGATTTTCAATCTGTTAGGACGAGTTCTCAAGCTTTTGAATCTTCTGCCCAATGGAAGAAGTTGGAAAAAAGAATAACCAGGATGGGAAGGGTCTTTGATTATGCTGCCCGCTTTCCCAAGGCAATGGGAAATATAGACAGAGTCAACAGATGAAGACTGGCTTGCGTGATGGACTGAGCTGTGTTCACAACTCTCTGTAATTTCTTACGATCTTTGGCAGAACTGTCCTTTATTGCCTCCCTCATGTCCCTCTGTGACTGTGACATGTCTCTCTGTGACAGAGTCATGTCGCTCTGGGACTGTGACATGTCTCTCTGTGACAGAGTCATGTCGCTCTGTGACTGTGACATGTCTCTGTGACAGAGTCATGTCCCTCTGTGACTGTGACATGTCTCTCTGTGACAGAGTCATGTCGCTCTGGGACTGTGACATGTCTCTCTGTGACAGAGTCATGTCGCTCTGTGACTGTGACATGTCTCTCTGTGACAGAGTCATGTCCCTCTGTGACTGTGACATGTCTCTCTGTGACAGAGTCATGTCGCTCTGGGACTGTGACATGTCTCTCTGTGACAGAGTCATGTCGCTCTGTGACTGTGAGATGTCTCTCTGTGACTGTGACATGTCTCTCTGTGACAGAGCCATGTCGCTCTGGGACTGTGACATGTCTCTCTGTGACAGAGTCATGTCGCTCTGTGACTGTGACATGTCTCTCTGTGACAGAGTCATGTCCCTCTGTGACTGTGACATGTCTCTCTGTGACAGAGTCATGTCGCTCTGTGACTGTGACATGTCTCTCTGTGACCGAGTCATGTCGCTCTGTGACTGTGAGATGTCTCTCTGTGACAGAGTCATGTCGCTCTGTGACTGTGACATGTCACTCTGTGACAGAGTCATGTCCCTCTGTGACTGTGACATGTCTCTCTGTGACAGAGTCATGTCGCTCTGTGACTGTGAGATGTCTCTCTGTGACAGTCATGTCGCTCTGTGACTGTGACATGTCTTTTTGTGACAGAGTCATGTCGCTCTGTGACTGTGAGATGTCTCTCTGTGACAGAGTCATGTCGCTCTGTGACTGTGACATGTCTCTCTGTGACAGAGTCATGTCGCTCTGGGACTGTGACATGTCTCTCTGTGACAGAGTCATGTCGCTCTGTGACTGTGACATGTCTCTCTGTGACAGAGTCATGTCCCTCTGTGACTGTGACATGTCTCTCTGTGACAGAGTCATGTCACTCTGGGACTGTGACATGTCTCTCTGTGACAGAGTCATGTCGCTCTGTGACTGTGAGATGTCTCTCTGTGACAGAGTCATGTCGCTCTGTGACTGTGACATGTCTCTCTGTGACAGAGCCATGTCGCTCTGGGACTGTGGCATGTCTCTCTGTGACAGAGTCATGTCGCTCTGTGACTGTGACATGTCTCTCTGTGACAGAGTCATGTCGCTCTGTGACTGTGACATGCCTCTCTGTGACAGAGTCATGTCCCTCTGTGACTGTGACATGTCTCTCTGTGACAGAGTCATGTCGCTCTGTGACTGTGACATGTCTCTCTGTGACCGAGTCATGTCGCTCTGTGACTGTGAGATGTCTCTCTGTGACAGAGTCATGTCGCTCTGTGACTGTGACATGTCTCTCTGTGACAGAGTCATGTCCCTCTGTGACTGTGACATGTCTCTCTGTGACAGAGTCATGTCGCTCTGTGACTGTGACATGTCTCTCTGTGACAGTCATGTCACTCTGTGACTGTGACATGTCTTTTTGTGACAGAGTCATGTCGCTCTGTGACTGTGAGATGTCTCTCTGTGACAGAGTCATGTCGCTCTGTGACTGTGACATGTCTCTCTGTGACAGAGTCATGTCGCTCTGGGACTGTGACATGTCTCTCTGTGACAGAGTCATGTCGCTCTGTGACTGTGACATGTCTCTCTGTGACAGAGTCATGTCGCTCTGTGACTGTGACATGTCTCTCTGTGACAGAGTCATGTCGCTCTGTGACTGAGATGTCTCTCTGTGACAGAGTCATGTCGCTCTGGGACTGTGACATGTCTCTCTGTGACAGAGTCATGTCGCTCTGTGACTGTGACATGTCTCTCTGTGACAGAGTCATGTCGCTCTGTGACTGTGACATGTCTCTCTGTGACAGAGTCATGTCGCTCTGTGACTGTGACATGTCTCTCTGTGACAGAGTCATGTCGCTCTGTGACTGTGACATGTCTCTCTGTGACAGAGTCATGTCGCTCTGTGACTGTGACATGGCTCTCTGTGACAGTGTCATGTCGCTCTGTGACTGGCTAAGGTCAGTCAGCGTCTGGCTAATGCTCTTGATGCCCTTAGTCATGACCCTCTGAGAATGGATCAAGCTCTGGAGTGTTGCTGCAATGTCTAGCTGTGCCCTATGGCTGGGCCCTCCTGCCCTATGCCTTAGCCATGGGCAGCACAGTGTGAAGCAAGCCTTGGAAGCCCTGACACATGGCTCTGACTTCTAGCCCCAGGCATTCCACTGCAGACGCCACCCTTTCAGTGTTGGCCTGGGTGCCACACATTGTTGGCAACATCTCCTACGCTTGCACGAGTGGACTCCTCCACCTGTACTTGCAGTGCTGGAATGTAGCTGACGCTCCCTCCTTAGAATTCCATAGAATTCCTACAGTGCAGAAGGAGGCCATTTGTCCATCGAGTCTGTGTCGGCCCCCTGAAAGAGCACCCTACTTTGACCCACTTCCATGCCCTATCCTTTTAACCCCAAAACCCCATCTAAGTAACGCACCTTTGGACACTAAGGGAAAATTTATCATGGCCAATCAACCTAACCTCCACATCTTTTGTCTGTGGGAGGAAACCGGAGCACCCGGAGGAAACCCACACTGGCACGGGGGGAAGGTGCAAACTCCACACACAGTCACCCAAGGTCAGCATTGAACCCGGGACCCTGGCACTGTGAGGCCGCAGTGCTAACCACTGTGCCACTGTGCCGCCCTCCCATCTGTAGATTCTGGCTCGGAAGCTACACTTGCACCACTGATGGGATCACCTTTTCCAGAAGTGCTCTTCCCGGGGCTTGGGCAGCCCTCCAACCGTCCACTCCCTCAGAAGTCCCTGCCTCCATGCCGCAGAATGTGTGTGGTGCTCACCAGAGGCTGCCCCAGGAGCCTGATGGCTAACATTTCCTACCGAGGTGATAGTCTCTACGAAGGTTAATGGTGCATGTGAAAGCAGAACCACAATGTCGGTGTCTTCCCCGGAGTTCTGTTCTGGGCTGTTCTGAGGGTCTGGCGGGGTGCTGCGACCCCGGATGGCCCGGCCTTGGCCAATGGGGATACTGGAAGACAACAGACATGTGGTCAGATCTTGGGAGGAACAGGTCTGTGGGAGAGGATAGACTCACTTGAGATAGTGTAAGGGTCCTTCCAGTTGACTCCCTTAATTCCCCTTACTTTATTTTTACTGTTATCAGTTTTGATCCATGGATGCTTAATGGACATGTATCTTTAAGTCAAGCAGCAGTGAGGAGGAGGAATTCAATAAGTTGCAACATAGTACTTGGTGCTGCTAGCTTTGGACAGCATGACCCAGACTTCTCGGCACCTGAGAGATGGGGTGGGACTCGGTTTAATCAATTGGCCAAAAGGCTGTATTCTGCCTGGTAACAGGTGGTGATTGGATCCTGTCTGGAGTGGGATGATTTACAGAGACCTAAGGGAAGCAAAGTTGAGACCTGGTCACACAGGAGCAATGACCTACTTCTCTCTTTCTCTCATGTTTTCTCCAGAAATGTTGCGAGTTGCTGGATTTCTGAAACTGCAGAGACCCGAATGAGTCTACGGTGAAACCATTGCAGGCTACAAACAGAGACCAGGATCTGAAAGCTTACTTTGAAGGAAGATCTGCTCAAAGACAACCATCTTGTTGTCTTTAACAAAGATTCTTTTTCCTTTTACTTACGATTTTCATCCCTCTCCTCCCCTTTGTGTTTGTCTGTCTTGTGTGTGTGTCTAGAGGGTGGTTGGGAGCAAGTTGAAGTGGATTAGGAATTAGATAACAGTTAACCAGTTGTATTTACTGCATATCTCATTATAGTTCTTGTTATAAATAAGAAGTAATTGTGTTTAAAATTACAAACCTGGTGACTGTAATTTTTGGGCAGCCAAGGACCAAAGAATTTGGTATTTTTCAAACATTATTGATTAATTCAATTGTACTTTGACGCTGGGTCAAGTGGGGCTGGAATTGGCCATGCACTAGTCCCGGGTGTCGGAACAATAGGGAGATCTGAATTGCATAGGACTCCCACTTCCTCGCTGCATGCCAACCTCCATGTCAGCTACTCCCAACTCCTCAGCCTACCCCACGGGTTCCATGGACCTTTCTTCAAAGAGGGTCTGGACCTGAATATTTGGGCTGCCCCCATCTATTATGGCTAACTTTATCCTTGGGATACATAAAGGGCATAGTGAGATGCCGGCATGCCAATTTGATGGGGAGTTTCTAGCTGATGGCAAGCTGTGGGCAAGGCTCCAGTCCAGAGGGCAGAGTGTGGGGGGCTCCTGGAGGGTGGGTTCTGAGGGACATGCAGGCATGTGGGGCGTTACTGGCATCCAGGGGATTGGGGGCAATTATGAGGGGTCAAGGAAGAGAATGATGCCAGGGTACATAGGAGGTTACTCACCCCGAACAGCTCTAAGGAGGTCGTTCATCCTTTTGCGGCATTGCATGCTGATCCGCTTGGTGAGGCTGCCAGCACTCACTTTATCTGCCACCTTCTCCCAGGCCTTGGTCATTATTGATGGCTGCTGTCTCCGCCCCACTCTGGGAAGGGGTGACTCTCCTCTCCTGGAGGATACCCAACATTCTGTTGATGTGGGCATCCAGAAACCTGGGAACGGGTCTTTTCTCAGTTCCTGTTGGCTGGAATGGGAGTGTGGGCCGCGTGGAGCACTTAAAAGATGCGCCGACGTATCAGCCTCTCAATGTTAATCCCGACACAAGCGAATCAGATGCCTGGGGATTCTGGGCTTGGGTGGGATGCACATGGCCAGCGTGCTGGCCAATTTACATACTGTGAATCGCTCTTCACTGGCACTCACAGCGGCAGCGTGAACTTACCATGATTCTCTGATAGCGGGAGCACTTAGTCTCCAGAATGGAGAATCCCAGCCTTTGTTTCCTATCACTCAGCCAATGTGACATCCAAGTTGCATCCAAGTTGCTATTGTCCTTGTTATTCCATGAACTATAACTTTGTGCACAAGTTTGTTGTGTGACACTTTTCAAGGCCTTTCGGAAGTCGATGTACATCACATCCACTGCATTACCCTCATCAACCCTCTCTGTTATCCATCAAAAAACTCAAGCAAGTTAATTGAACACAGTTTACCCTCAACAAATCCATTCTGGCTTTCCTTAATTAACCCATATTTGTCCAATATTACTTTTTGGAATCATGAATAGAATTGTGTCAATCTTACTCTATTTAGGAGATTAGCATGTGGCAACCTGTGTTTCCTAAGAAGGCTGTGCGCTTGCATCCTAACATGCTCTAGTCAAATATGGAAGTCCGCTGATTGAATCCGAATTCTGAGCATGTTGCCAATTTTACTGGTCTTAACTTCCCGAACCCACGTGGCCTGGAAGATTAAAATTCAGCCTATAATTACAACTGGCAAAACTGGTGCATCAGCTATTCATCTGAGGTACATTCAGCTAAGTACCTGAGCTGCCTGTTTAAGGAACGACCCGTCCATGTGTAACCAAAAAAGTGTCTTAAAGCACCTTCTGCATCACTGCATGTCCTCGGCTAACAGCAATGATAATGCACTGCGATCCTCTTCTGCGCAATCAATAAGAAACTCATTGGACAAAGGTCAAATGCAGTGCAACCAATTTCTCTCCTAACTCTGTATCATGTGTCAGTGATATCAGTATCTGTTGAAGTGGTGCATCCTCTTAGAGCTAGCATTGTGTGAGGTTTCCAACCCTTTAGGCTGGTATTTTACCCATCACCTCAAGGAGGGGACTGGGGGAGTGGGGGGCACAAAAGCTGGGTTGGATGGTGAGGGGGTGTCTTCCTGCCTCCAGCAGGTGATGCGCAAACATCTCTCCCACTCTTGGGTAAATTGAAGCTCTTAAGCCCCAATTAGTGCCACCAGTATTATACTGGTGGTGGATGGGCACTCTGCTATCCAGGCAGACCACCCATTAAAACTTGAGACGGGGTTGGGGGGGGAGGTGGTTTCCTTCCTGATCAGGAACCTACGGCCTATAGAGGGCATCTGTAACGGTAAGGGTCACCCCTGCTTGAAGACCTGCCCTGCCCCCATGATGCCTGATTGGCCCCAGTGATCCCCAACTCCGTTTACCTGCACTCTGGGCCTCCATAATGGTCGCAGGTCTTGGGCTGCTGCAGTCCCAGGAGTGGTCACCGATCCGGGTGGTGCTGGCAGGCCTGCCCCTGATTTCCAGGCTTGTTGGCAGGGCCACCGCCTCCACATAAAATCCCGGCCTTAATCTGTGATTTCTCCAGGCCATGTGCTGGCAAGGCTGTCTGGGCTTGCACAGGATTTTGTTCCTCCTCGTGCGTGCTCTTCCTGCTCAAATTCAGTGTCAAGGGAGTGGGTATAGCTGGTGACCACTGGACATGGCCTTTGAGCACTGCATTTTATGCTCTCCCATCTTCCCTGTTAGCAGGTGTCTTACATGGTGTCGCCCAGGAATTGGATTTATTTAGTTTTGTTGACCCAATCTGACACTCTGGTGGCGTAACTTCTGTTTACCTTGTGTTGGGGCAGGGTCAAGGATATTAATAATAATAATAATAATCACTTATTGTCACAAGTAGGCTTCAATGAAGTTACTGTGAAAAGCCCCTAGTCGCCACATTCCGGCGCCTGTTCAGGGAGGCCGGTACGGGAATTGAACCCGCGCTGCTGGCATTGTTCTGCATTGCAAGTCAGCTATTTAGCTCACTGTGCTAAACCAGCCCCTCGAGGTCAAGCAGAGCTGGTCTCTTCTGGTGTGTGTTCTCGTATCTGGGTGCATTCATAAACAGGTTGCTAGCTAAGGAACCTTGGTACAAACCTGGGTCTCATTTGTATCTTATCTTGCGTTTCTGGTCAATCTGGTTTGACTCTGACTTACCGTCTGAAATGGCCTAGCAAACTGGTCAGTTTATAGACAATTAGGGATGGCAACAAATTCTGGCCTTGCCAGCAATGCCCATATCCCATGAAGGAATAAAGAGGAAAGAAACTGTAAAAGTTTAGCAATGTGAGCAGGCCTGGACTGACTCAAAGGGTGTTGCATCATGGTGAGCGAGATGGCTTCCTCAAAGCCTGTTTTCTTCGCCTCCTTAAGGGGATATCCTTGTTTGGTTTGGAACTTGGAACCTTTTCTGTTAATGCCCCAGATTCTCAGGGCTCTCTTATCCCAGATCTGTATAATTAACAAATTTTAGTGTGCTAATGTTTCAGAGGAAGACCACTCTTGAAACAACTGTTGTAAAAACATGCAGTGGAATTTCCCCTCCCTGAGACTAAGTGTTGATTCCGGGGCAGGATTCGTGGACTTCTACGACAGCAAAACCCATACCGATTCAATAATTATAATTAATAATGTTTATTGTCACAAGTAGGCTTAAATTAACACTGCAATGACGTTACTGTGAAAAGCCCCGAGTCGCCACATTCCGGCGCCTGTTCAGATACACGGAGGGAGAATTCAGAATTACCTAACAGCACATATTTCGGGACTAGTGTGAGGAAACCGGATCACCCGGAGGAAACCCACGCAGACACTGGGAGAACATGCAGACTCCACACAGACAGTGACCCAAGCCGGGAATCGAATCTGGGACCCTGAAGCCACAGTGCTAACCATTGTGCTACCGTGCTGCCGATTCAGCGACCGTAGAGGGGCTAGCACCGACGCCACGTGGAACACAATCGATTCCAATTGAGGGATTCGCCGCGTTAGTGATTGATGCTTGGGAGGCTGACAAGCTGCAGTCCCATATACACATTACAATCCCCACACACACTCATCCCAGCCAACAAGATGGCATGTCGTGCTGGAGCCCGCCGATCTCGCTGATGGGTCGGCTGGGGCCAGAGGCAACCCAGGGGGATGCCCTGGGGGGACACCCATGTGACCTGTGGCCCTACGGTCACAGTGGGCAGTCAGCGGTGTGCGCAGCTGCATGGCTGCCTTGCAGGCCGCGGCAATGTTGCTCTATGCCCATCTACCCAGACCCCTCAGCCCTCCCTCTACTGCCCCCCGGCCCTGGCAGAAGCCCCCCAACGCGCAGCACAATTGTCAGCAAACTGTGGCAATGTCGGACAATTTCTGTACCCACACTCCCTCCCTCAGCAGCCATGGTGCCTGTTTGCTGATTGTTCCAAGTACAAGTGAATCTCGCTGTCAGGAAATCGCTCCAGTGTAGACGGAGCATCGCGGAGGCCCCTGGGAATACCGGGTCGGTAATGATATGCCGACGGTGTTTACTGTACGAGCAGAGTGGAAGGCATTGATGCTGCTGTCGGGGCACCGGAGAATTGCGATTTGGCGTGAAACCAGCGCCCACCATGATTTTGTCAAAACCGATTCTTCACCCAATCACGTATCCCAATTCCAGCATCGGCTGACGGAGAATCCCGCCCATGAGCTCAGCAGGTCTGGCAGCATCTATGGAGAGACAATAGGAGTTAACGGGCAGGATTTTAATGCGCGCAAAGGGACCCCCTTTGTTGGGATAAACTGCGAGTCCCAAGCCCGCAATGGCCGGCGGTATCTCTACCTCAGCAATTGTACTGGAGGCAGCCTCCTAATTGGCAAATTGGCAACCCCACCCAGAACCTAGTGTGAAATTAAATTAGATGGGGCCAAGGAGGCAGACCCTCCCAATGGCCCAGTGGAACCATGAGGCTAGCCTCCCCTAACTTCAGTCCCCATCCTGTGGCCTGGTGCCTCCAGCTCTAAAATAGTTAAACTCAATGCTGAGTCCAGAAGTCCGATTGTTGTTCCTTGAGCTTCCATTAAGCTGTATTCAAATGATGTAGTTGGCCAAGGACAGAGAGGCCAGACTGAGGGTGAGGCAAAGACATAAAACGACAAATGAACCTCAGTCACTCTTGTGGACCAAGAGATTTTTTGTCCAAAGCCTGTCCACTATCTATAAGGCACAAGTCATGATGGAATACTCTCCACTTGCTTGGATGAGAGCAGCTCCAACAACACTCAAGAAGCTCAACATCATCCTGGACAAAGCAGCAGCCATGTGTACCATCTACAAGATGCACTACAGTAACTCGCCAAGGCTCCTAAGGCAGAACCTTCCAAACCCACGACACCACCATCTCGAGGTTCCCCTCCAAGCCACACACCATCCTGACTTGGAAATATTTTGCCGTTCCTTCACTGTCACTGGGTTAAAATCCTGGAATTCCCTCCCTAACAGCACGGTGGGTGTACCTACACCTCAGGGACTGCAGCAGCTCAAGAAGACAGCACACAACCACCTCTGTAGGGCAAGTAGGGGTGGGCAATAAATGCTGGTCTGGCCAAAGATGCCCACATCCCATGGCAGGGGTTGGCATTTGGAGGGTGGAGCTGAAGTACAACTCAGAGTTGCCGTTTAGCCTGTTGGAGTTGGATCAGCAAGGGAGTACTCATCTTGCTAACATTCCTTTTCTTTTCCCTCCCTGCAGAGAAAGAATTTCAGGGTACAACCAGGAATGCTTGCTATATACATGGCCATAGCTGCCCTTGCGGATGCACAGAGGGTGCAGGCACAGGGGTTGCTAGGGGAGGACCCTGCACAACAGGACCCTTCTCCATAAAACCATAAGCCAGCCGGTGAGGTTGGAGAGCTGGCTGTTGAACAGGCCGCGAGGGAGGTGCGAAGGAGGTGCGGCATCAGGCCACCTTTATACCGTCGCCGCCTGTCCAGGGAGGATCTGCTGGACTGAGCGTGCCTCCGAAGACTTTGGTTAACCAGGGATCTGCACCTAGATCTGCAGTGGTATGGAGGAGGACCCCCGTCCCCGGTGGTGGTCAAGGTGACGGTCACCCTGAAGTTTTTTGCCTCGGGGCCTTTCCAGGTGCCGAGCGGCGACCTGTCTGGATATCTCAGACATCGGCACACAGGTGTATCCGTGCAGTTATGGATGCCCTATATGCCTGGGCAGCAGATTACATAAACTTCAGTCTGGACTAAGCCCACCAGGATTCCTGGGCAGCAGGATTCACCCCCATCGCTGCCATGCCCCATGCCCAGAGGGTGATAGATGGGACACATGTCCCCCTATGGGTACCAACCCATGAGGGGGTGCCCTTCATCAACAGGAATGGCTTCCACTCCCTGAACATGCAGTTGGTCTGCACAAGATACCCGGGCAGTGCGCATGCTGCCTACATCCTCGCACAGTTGTCGGTCCTCGGCACCTTTGAGGTACTTCCTTCGTTGAGCGGTTGGTTCTTGGGTGACAAGGGTTATTCGCTGAGGCCTTGGTTCATGAACCCTGTCCAGAGGCGCTGGATCGAGGTGGAGAACCGCTGTAAGGATGCCCATGCAGAGACCCGAGCATCATTGAGCTTCCTGAAGATGTGGTTCAGGTGCCTGGTGAGGCCCTGCAATATAGCCCTAGATGGTCTCACACATCGTGGTGGATGCTGCGTCTTGCACTACATCGGGCAGCGGAGGGAGACATGCTAGAGGAGGAGGTGGAGAAAGAACGACAGGCCTCTTCCGACAAAGCGGATGGGATGATGGCCAGGAGGACCAGGGCAAGGGACCTGATGGGCGATCGCCCTGCATGTGTGCCAGGACCACCGCACATGGGACAACCTTATCACCTCCAGGTTTGCCGACTAAGGGGCCTGGCCAAGGCTGCTCCGCCACCCTGCCCCACCTCCCCCACAGCCGCTACTCTGTCTCTCCTCTCTTCACTCCAGCCCCCCACCCCAGCATCCCACCCCTCTCCAAGGGTCCTACGAGCATCACGACAGGGTGTTGGCCCTGGACAGGCAGTATCCGAGGGTCTTGTCCATTGGACGGAGGATGATGATGACTCGCTGTGAGATGAGCTCTCTTGCTCCTCATCGTTTGACAAAGTCTTACTCCTGCCTCCAGGATCACATCCCACTTTCCTCCTGGATCATCCCTGATGTCTGCTGGCCATTCCATCTCACACGCCCATATATCCTCTGGGAGGGTGGTTGTGTGTGGTGGTGGGGGGGGGGGGGGTACAGTAATAGGGATGGTGAGCAGTGATGGGTAACTCACTGGGTAAGCAGTCCTTCATGGCCCCTCACACTTGTTGCCCCATTCGTTGCCGCCTCTTGAGGATGATCGCAGGTGGAAAGTTATATTGTCCTGCGGGCCCCGCCCCGTGCCATCCTCCAACACCCACACCCCACACCACCAACCTCCCATAGTTCCCCACCTGGCACACCCTCTACACCCAGCCCAGCCCATCCCTCACACCCTTCAGACAGAGGATTGAGGCAGGTCAAAATTTTGGTGAAAATGTGTTTTATTGTGTCTGTGTACATTATTGTGCCCTGACCCCTAACTAAACTATGTGCTGCACCTGTGCCAACTTAACTGCTTTCTAATTCTTTAAGGTATGTGCTCTACCGCTCCTTCTAAGTGTTTCCCAGAAGAACATCAGGTGTGGAGGCGGCCTGCTGTATTCCTCATCCTGTGACCTGAGGTGCCTTTGGCAGCCATCCTCTGGAGCCGCCCTCTGGAGGGCCTGGACCTGGATGAGCACTGCCCATTTTCTGCTGTTACAGGTGACAAGGTGTCTCCCTGTTTTGCCCGCTGCCCATCAGATGCTCCAGTGTGAGATGGAGGGAGGATTCAGAAGCGCTGGTGTGTCCAAACCCTTCCCTGCAGGGGCACCAGTACGGGCCCCATCAATTCTTCCTCATATGGGGTGCTCGATGGCCCCCCCCCCCGGGCTATTCCATGGGTTGGAGGTGAGGCTGTAGGCGCTGTTGTGTTATGCTGCTTCGGATAACACAGGCTGCTACTTGGTGCAGTCTCAACTAAAGGATGCTCCAGACTCTGAAATGAGTTCAACGTGTTTATTGAACTATTAACACAGTTCTCAAATGAGTTCGACTCTGCTAATCTAACTGTAGTAACTCAGTCTAACTGTACCAGCTTGCTCTAAGCCACGCGCTGGGGTGTGATGCTTCTGATCAACCCTGTCTAACTCTCTAGATGTCTGTCTGTGGAAAGAGGCAGGGTGTGAGTGCCTGATCCCTTTTATTGTGTTTATGTCATGTCCCCTTGTGGTGATGCCACTTCTGAGTGTCCTGACTGCTCATTGGTTGTATCCTATTCTGAGTGTTCATTGGTTGCAAGTTTGCATATCATGACATCTCCCCTTTTTCTTTTAGATGTATATACATGTGAACGTGTCTGTCTAATGTGACTGACTGAGGAATACAGAACAGAACAAACAAAACAAATGCCCATAAGTCCAGTCTCTGAGGCTTGCGTCTGATCCTCGTCGACCGCCGGAGAGGTGGTGGAGGGGATGACGGTGTCTTGACAGGCGAGTGGGAGGCACGACCGGTGGCCTCGTGGTTCGAGGTGTCTGGAGGTGGCAATTCAACATGTGGAAATGGAGGGGAAAGTGGTTGTGGGCAAGTAACTTTTCGCAGTGCCCTTCGATTCCTTCGCACAATGGAGCCATCAGCCATACGTATGACATAGGATCTGGGCGCGGCCTGTCGAACAACGACAGCCGGAGCAGACCACCCACCATCCGGTATCTTGATCCTGACCGTGTCTGATGGGGCTAGCACGTCCAGATCGGCGGCATGTGCGTCTTAGCCCTGCTTCTGGCTGTCGCGAAGCTGCTGCATCTTCTGCAGCACCGGGAGGTGATCAAGGTTGGGCAGGTGTATGGCTGGACGCGTCGCCCGCAGGTCCCTGTTCATCAGCAGTTGAGCTGGCGACATGCCAGTGGACAAGGGAGTCGCCCGGGATGCAAGTAGTGCAAGGTGTATGTCGGAAGCGGAGTCCGAGGCCTTGTGGATGAGCTGCTTAACGATGTGCACCCCTTTTTCGACTTTGCCATTGGACTGCGGATAGTGCGGACTGGAGGTGACATGCCTGAAATTGTAGCTCTCAGCAAACGTGGACCATTCTCGACTGTGGAAGCACGGGCCATTGTCGCTCATGACGGTGTTCGGGATGCCATGCCGTGAGAATGTCTCTTTACACGCTTTGATGACGGTCCGTTAGGTGAGGTCTGGCAGCTTCAGCACCTCAAGATCGTTCAAAAAGTAATCGATGATTAAGATATAGTCGCGACCATTCGCGTGGAATAGGTCAATGCCAACCTTGGACCACGTAGAGGTCACTTGGCCATGTGGTTGGAACGTCTCCTTGCTCTGCGCTGATTGGAACCTCTGACAGGTTTCGCAGTTCAGGACCATGTCCGTGTTGTCCTGGTTGATGCCGGGCCAGTAGACAGCTTGCCGGGCCCTGCGTCTGCACTTTTCCACACCCAGGTGTCCCTCATGAATCTGCCGCAGCACCATGCTCTGGAGGTGTAGCGGGATGACTATCCTGTCCAGCTTGAGCAGGATGCCATCGATCAGCGTCAGGTCGTCCTTGACGTTGTAGAATTGAGGGCATTGCCCTTTCTGCCAGCCATTGCTGAGGTTGTGGATGACTCGCTGCAACAGGGGGCCTTTGCCCGTCTTCTCGGATGAGAACGATCTTCTCATCTGTTGCTGGGAGAGTGCTTGCACACCAGTCGGTTGGTTCAGTGGTTCACTGGGTGAGTTGACGGAGCGGGACAATGCATCGGCGATGATGAACTCCTTGCCAGGTGTGTACACCAAATTGAAATCACACCTCCGGAGTTTGAGCAGAATTCTCTGCAAACGAGGCGTCATGTCGTTCAGGTCCTTTTGGATGATGTGGACCAGAGGCCTATGATCCGTCTCAACAGTAAATGTTGGCAAGCCGTAGATATAATCATCAAATTTGAGGATGCTGGTGAGAAGACCTAAACACTCCTTCTCAATCTGCGCATATCTGGTCTCAGTGGGTGTCATTGCCCGTGACACGTATGCTACTGGTACCCAGGATGACGTGTCTTCTCTTTGAAGCAACACCGCCCCAATGCCATCCTGACTCGCATCTGTGGATATCTTGGTCTCTCGGTCTGGGTCAAAGAATGCAAGGACGGTTGCAGTGGTGAGCTTGGCTTTCAGCTCCAGTCACTCCAATGGTTGCTCCGCCTTGCACTCAAGGCGGTTGATTTTTCACCAGATTGCGTAGGGCTGTGGTGTGTGTGGCCAATTTTGGGATGAACTTGCCAAGGAAATTGACCAATACCAGGAAGCGCAGTACTGCCTTCTTGTCCTCGGGGACTTTCATTGCCTCGATGGCTTTAATTTTGTCTGTGTCCGGGCGCACACGTGTTGCGAAATCTGATCACCCAGGAACTTCAGCGTGGATGTCCCAAAACAGCACTTGGACCTGTTTAGTTTGAGACCATGTTCATGTATGCGTCGGAATACTTTCTTGAGTCACGACACATGTTCCTCTGCGGTTGTGGACCAGATTATGATATCGTCAACGTAGACACAAACGCCTTCTATTCCCTCCATCATCTGTTCCATGATGCGATGGAAAATCTCTGATGCCGAGATGATGCCAAATGGCATTCAGTTGTAGCAGAATCTGCCAAAAGGCGTGTTGAAGTTGCAGAGTCAAAATGCTTGGGATGCATCCAATTTTGTGAAGAAGCGCGCGTGTGCCATCTCACTCGTGATATCTTCTCTCTTTGGGATGGGGTAATGTTCCCGCATAATGTTTTTGTTTAGATCCTTGGGGTCAATGCAGATATATAGGTCCCCTGAAGGCTTCTGTACGCACACCATCGAGCTGACCCAGTCGGTTGGTTCAGTGACCTTGGAGATGATGCCTTTTTGTTGTAGATTCGTTAGCTCTGCCTTCAGGCGGTCTCTCAGTGGAGCAGGGACACGTCGTGGTGCGTGGACCACTGGCTTGGCATCAGGCCGCAGTATAATCTTGTACTCGTCCGGCAGCGTGCTCATCCCGCTAAACACATCTGCCTACTGGGTTAGGATATCGTCGATGCTGGCTGAAGATCCGAAAGGGATGGCGTTGTTGTGTAGACCCTTTGAATGAGGTTCAGTTGCACGCAGGGACGCCTGTCTGGTTTAACAATCTCGAAGCCTAAGCTTGCTTGTGTGTGCCGGCTGGACACCTGCAGATGGCAGGACCCCAGTGCCTTGATTGCGTTTCCATTGTAGTCCAGGAGTTTGCAAGCAGCTGGAAGGATTGTGGGGGGCTTCTTGATTCTCTTGAAGTCCAGCTGTGAAATCAGGTTGGCGGAGGCATCTGTGTCCAGTTTGAACTGGATGGGGCAGTGGTTGACCTTCATCACTGCATGCCATTCGTCCTCGGAATCCACGGCCAGGATTGATTGGACTCGCGATGTGTCCGGTGTGGCATAGTCGCACTTCGTAATAATGCCCACTCGGTAAGTGTTGTCCAGGTATTCATCATCTGGATCCATCGCACTGCCTGGATCAGAATTATGCATTCAGTGTTGCACACTTCTGATGCGCCGCTGTCGGAATTGGGAGCGCTGGCTCCTGACTGGTGGTGCAGATCTGCACAGGGCTGCATAGTGGTTTGGTTTCCCACAGTTTAAACAGCGTTTGCCTCTTGCAGGGCAGTTTTTTAAAAAATGGGCGGTGCCGCAGTTCGCAAAAGTCATGACGTCGGCGTCATGATGCTCAATGCGTCATTGCGCAAGCGCGGTGCGGTTCTCGGACGTCTGCACCTGCACAGTGCGGTTTTCGGCCGCTTCGTGTTCCCGTTCGCATTGAGCATGCGTCGGGCCCTGTGAAGAGCGCGCAAAATGGCCGCTTTCGTCAATGTGGAGGCGCTGCATCCAGGAGATGGCCTGAACACTCGCCACCTCGTGGGAGACTTGTTTTTCACTTTCTGCTGTTTTGTACTGTGAGTAGCGATTTTTAGAGCGCTCATGCTACAGTACACATTTCAATCGCGACTGGCAGGGTCATGTGCTCGATTTTCAACAATCGCTCTCACAGAGGATCAGAGTAGACTCCAAAAATGATTTGGCCTCTGATCATGGAGTCAGTGATATCACAGAAGTTGCAGGATTGCGCTAGCAGTCTAAGGTTAGTTAGATAGGAGGTGAAGGATTCGTCTTTACCTTGCATCCTCTGCTTGAAGAGGTAGCGCTCGAAGATTTCGTTGGTGTCCACCTTGCAGTGGCTGTCGAATTTGTCCAGGTAGGTTTGGGACTTTGTTTTGTCCTGCCCTTTGGAAAAGTGAAAGGAGTTGAATATCTCTATCGCATGGTCACCCACAGTGGTGAGTAGAAGAGCTATCTTCCGAGCATCGGTCGCGCCATTGAGGTCGGATGCTTCCACGTATAGTTGAAATTTCCGCTTGAATGATCGCCAGTTGGCACTAAGATTGCCGGTGGTCCTGAGCTGATGAGGAGCCTGAATCTTGTCCATTGTGCCTGTATTCAGTAGCTGGTTGTCACGGATCTTGCTGAGTTGAACTAAATAGATTGAACAGTACCACCTGGTACCATGTTGTGTTATGCTCCTCCGGATAACACAGGCTGCTACTTAATGCAGTCTTAACTAAAGGATACTCCAGACTCTGAAATGAGTTCAACGTGTTTATTGAACTATTAACACAGTTCTTAGATGAGTTGGACTCTCTGCTAATCTAACTGTAGTAACTCAATTCAACTGTACCAGCTTGCTCTAAGCCACGTGCTGGGGTGTGATGCTGCTGATCAACCCTGTCTAACTCTCTAGATGTCTGTCTGTGGAAAGAGGCAGGGTGTGAGTGCCTCATCCCTTTTATTGTGTTTATGTCATGCCCCCTTGTGGTGATGCCACCTCTGAATGTCCGACTGCCCTGACTGCCCATTGGTTGTGTCCTATTCTGAGTGTTCATTAGTTGCATGTTTGCATATAAGAACATAAGAACTAGGAGCAGGAGTAGGCCATATGGCCCCTCCAGCCTGCTCCCCCATTCAATGAGATCATGGCTGATCTTTTGTGGACTCAGCTCCACTTTCCGGCCTGAACACCATAACCCTTAATCCTTTTATTCTTCAAAAAACTATCTATCTTTATCTTCAAAACATTTAATGAAGGAGCCTCTACTGCTTCACTGGGCAAGGAATTCCATAGATTCACAACCCTTTGGGTGAAGAAGTTCCTCCTAAACTCAGTCCTAAATCTACTTCCCCTTATTTTGAGGCCATGCCCCCTAGTTCTGCTTTCACCCGCCAGTGGAAACAACCTTCCCGCATCTATCCTATCTATTCCCTTCATAATCTTATATGTTTCTATAAGATCCCCCCGCACCCTTCTAAGTTCCAACGAGTACAGTCCCAGTCTACTCAACCTCTCCTCGGAATCCAACCCCTTCAGCTCTGGGATTAACCTAGTGAATCTCCTCTGCACACCCTCCAGTGCCAGTACGTCCTTTCTCAAGTAAGGAGACCAAAACTGAACACAAAACTCCAGGTGTGGCCTCACTAACACCTTATACAATTGCAGCATAACCTCCCTAGTCTTAAACTCCATCCCTCTAGCAATGAAGGACAAAATTCCATTCGCCTTCTTAATCACCTGTTGCACCTGTAAACCAACTTTTTGCGACTCGTGCACTAACACACCCAGGTCTTCTGCAAAGCAGCATGTTTTTATATTTTATCATTTAAATTATAATCCCTTTTGCCGTTATTCCTACCAAAATGGATAAACTCACATTTGTCAACATTGTATTCCATCTGCCAGACCCTCGCCCATTCACTTAGCCTATCCAAATCCCTCTGCAGACTTCCAGTATCCTCTGCACTTTTTGTTTTCCCACTCACCTTAGTGTCGTCTGTAAACTTGGACACATTGCCCGTGGTCCTCAACTCCAAATTATCTATGTAAATTATGAACAATTGTGGGCCCAACACTGATCCCTGAGGGACACCACTAGCTACTGATTGCCAACCAGAGAAACACCCATTAATCCCCACTCTTTGCTTTCTATTAATTAACCAATCTTCTATCCATGCTACTATTTTACCCTTAATGCCATGCACCTTTATCTTACGCAGCAACCTTTTGTGTGGCACCTTGTCAAAGGCTTTCTAGAAATCCAGATATACCACATCCATTGGCTCCCCGTTATCTACCGCAGTGGTAATGTCCTCAAAAAATTCCACTAAATTAGTTAGGCACGACCTGCCCTTTATGAACCCATGCTGCGTCTGCCCAATGGGACAATTTCCATCCAGATGCCTCGCTATTTCTTTCTTGATGATAGATTCCAGCATCTTCCCTACTACCTTACTTAAGCTCACTGGCCTATAATTGCCTGCTTTCTGCCTACCTCCTGTTTTAAACAGTGGTGTCTCATTTGCTAATTTCCAATCTGCCGGGACCACCCCAGAGTCTAGTGAATTGTGGCAAATTATCACTAGTACATTTGCAATTTCCCTAGCCATCTCTTTTAGCACTCTGGGATGCATTCCATCAGGGCCAGGAGACTTGTCTACCTTTAGCCCCATTAGCTTGCCCATCACTCACTACTTCCTTAGTGATAACAATCCTCTCAAGGTCCTCACCTGTCATAGCCTTATTTCTATCAGTCACTGGCATGTTATTTGTGTCTTCCACTGTGAAGGCCGACCCAAAAAACCTGTTCAGTTCCTCAGCCATTTCCTCATCTCCCATTATTAAATCTCCCTTCTCATCCTCTAAAGGACCAATATTTATCTTAGCCACTCTTTTTTGTTTTATATATTTGTAGAAACTTTTACTATCTGTTTTTATATTCTGAGCAAGTTTACTCTCATAATCTATCCTACTCTTCTTTATAGCTTTTTTAGTAGCTTTCTGTTGCCCCCTAAAGATTTCCCAGTCCTCTAGTCTCCCACTAATCTTTGCCACTTTGTATGCTTTTTCCTTCAATTTGATACTCTCCAATATTTCCTTAGATATCCACGGTCGATTTTCCCTCTTTCTACCGTCCTTCCTTTTTGATGGTCTAAACCTTTGCTGAGCACTGTGAAAAATTGCTTGGAAGGTTCTACACTGTTCCTCAACTGTTTCACCATAAAGTCTTTGCTCCAAGTCTACCGTAGCTAGTTCTTCTCTCATCCCATTGTAATCTCCTTTGTTTAAGCACAAAACACTAGTGTTTGATTTTACCTTCTCACCCTCCATCTGTATTTTAAATTCCACCATATTGTGATCGCTCCTTCCGAGAGGATCCCTAACTATGAGATCATGAATCAATCCTGTCTCATTACACAGGACCAGATCTAGGACCGCTTGTTCCCTCGTAGGTTCCATTACATACTGTTCTAGGAAACTATCGCGGATACATTCTATAAACTCCTCCTCAAGGCTGCCTTGACTAACCTGGTTAAACCAATCGTCATGTAGATTAAAATCCCCCATGATAACTGCTGTACCATTTCTACATGCATCCGCTATTTCTTTGTTTATTGCCTGCCCCACCATAATGTTACTATTTGGTGGCCTATAGACTACTCCTATCAGTGACTTTTTCGCCTTATTACTCCTGATTTCCACCCAAATGGATTCAATCTTATCCTCCATATCACTGATGTCATCCCTTACTATTGCCCGGATGTAATCCTTAAATAACAGAGCTACACCACCTCACTTACCATCCACTCTGTCCTCCGAATAGTTTGATACACTTGGATATTTAACTCCCAGTCGTAACCATCCTTTAACCATGTTTCAGTAATGGCCATTAAATCATAGTCATTCACGATGATTTGCGCCATCAACTCATTTATCTTATTCCGAATACTACGAGCATTCTGGTAAAGTACACTTATGTTGGCTTTTTTACCTCTGTTCTGAATCTTAACACCTCGATCAGTAAACTCTCCTAAGTTATATTTCCTCTTAACGTTTCTCCTAATTTTCCTTGTCGTTGAACCCTTATCTTCATGTAACAACCTGCCGCGTCGCTTATCATTAATGTTTTTACTTCCCGTTTTATTCCTTTTAGTATTACTGGTCCTATTCACTGAGCTCCCCTCAGTCACTGTACCTTGTACTGTCGCCCTTTTTGATTTTTGACTATGGCTTCTCTGCCTTACACTTTCCCCCTTCCTGCCTTTTGTTTCTGTCCCTGTTTTACTATCTTCCAATTTCCTGCATCGGTTCCCATCCCCCTGCCCCATTAGTTTAAACCCTCCCCAATAGCTCTAGCAAACACCTCCCCTAGGACATCGGTTCTAGTCCTGCCCAGGTGCAGACTGTCCGGTTTGTACTGGTCCCACCTCCCCCAGAACCGGTTCCAATGCCCCAGGAATTTGAATCCCTCCCTCTTGCACCATCTCTCAAGCCACACATTCATCTTATCTATCCTGACTAGCCTGTGGCACTGGTAGCAATCCTGAGATTACTACCTTTGAGGTCCTACTTTTTAGTTTAACTCCTAATTCCCTGAATTCAGCTTGTAGGACCTGTTTTTTACCTATATCGTTGGTGCCTATGTGCACCATGACAGCTGGCTGTTCACCCTCCCCCACAGAATGTCCTGCAGCCGTTCCGAGACATCCTTGCACCAGGGAGGCAACATACCATCCTGGAGTCTTGATTGCATCTGCAGAACCACTTGTCTATTCCTCTTATGATTGAGTCCCCTATCACTATAGCCCTGCCATTCTTCTTCCTGCCCAGCTGCGCAGCAGAGCCAGCCACAGTGCCATGAACCTGGCTGCTGCTGCCTTCCCCTGGTGAGCCATCTCCCTCAACAGTATCCAAAGCGGTATATCTGTTTTGCAGGGAGATGACCACAGGGGACACCTGCACTGCCTTCCTACTCTTGCTCTGTCTTTTGGTCACCCATTTTCTATCTCCCTCAGTAACTTTCACCTGCGGTGTGACCAACTCGCTAAACGTGCTATCCACGACGTCCTCAGCATCGCGGATGTTCCAAAGTGAGTCCATCCGCAGCTCCAGAGCCGTCAAGCGGTCTAACAGGAGCTGCAACTGGACACACTTCTTGCACGTGAAGGAGCCAGGGACAGTGGACGTGTCCCTGAGCTCCCACATCGCACACGAGGAGCATGACATGGGTCTGGAATCTCCTGCCATGTCTTAAACCTTCGGTAAATTTATACAACTATAATTCCAAAAAACGAAAGAAAACATAAATAAATTAGACAATGAAAAGAAAAACTACTTACCAGTCACTTGCCAGGGATAAAAAGCACCTCCTCCCCCCCCCCCCCCCCCCCCAAGCTTCGAATTCCCACCTAGATTCAAATTCCCAAACTCACTCTTGGTTCTGTCTCACTCTGCCTGTGTCTTCTCTGGCTCACTGGGAGAACTCACTGGGAGTGAGTTACAAGTGGCTCTTTTTAAAACAGTCCTGAGTTGACTCCCCTCCCCCACCTGCTTTTAGATCAAAGTAGATTAAAGTGACTGACACTTAACTGCCAACCAGTTATGTGAGTGGGTGGGGCAGCCCTTGTTAACCTACACTGCACAATTCTAGATTAATTTAAATTAATTTAAACTCCTGAAACTTAAAAGGAACTGCCTTACCGATTTGATTGGATTCAATTCCCACCTAGATTCAAATTCCCAAACTCACTCTTTGCTGTCTCACTCTGGCAGTGCCTTCTCTGGCTCACTGGGAGAACTCACTCATGAGTTCACCATCATCTGGCACTACCAGTCCTGGAGACCCGCTCTCATCACAACCAGGGTCTCGTGCCCTCAGCCATGGAGGATTCAGACTGGATACGTCCCTCACGAGTGAGACATGGCCCTCTGCAGCTCGGTCATGTTCCTCTATGACTGGCCCAGGTGAACCAGCGAACAGCCAATGCTCTCGACACCCTCAGTCATGACCCTTTGTGGCTGGGCCAAGCTCTGGGGAACCGCAGCAATGTCCCATGTAGGCCTGGTACATGGCTGCCTGTGACTGGGCTCCGCTGTCCTGACCCTCAGCCATCGACCGCACAGTTTGCCCCAAGCTTGGGCGTCTTGATCCATGCCTGTGACCTTCTCACCCAAGGCTTCCACCGCGGACACCACCCATTCGGTGTTGGCATTGTCGGCACAATCTCCTGCACCTGAAGGCAGTTGGATTCCTCCAACTGCAGCTGCAGGTGCTGGAAAGTTGTTGACACCCCCTCCTGTAGAGCCTGTCTCTGCCCCTGTATCTCCACCAGTGTGATTGCAATCCCCAAGATGTGTTCAATGTTTGTAAACATTGGTGTTTCACCACTTAGAGCAACTGATGCATGAAGGGAGGAGCTAGGGTTGCCCCGAAATAAATCAAGCTGCAGCTGGTTTGTGGAAGCCCACTACTAGAAAGGAATGATTGGGTTTCAGCTAATAGATCTGTGGGCTTCAAACACATGTCACAGCTGTCTCCATTGGAGGAATGGACACATGGAGCTTCCAGGTAAGTGTTACAGCTGTAATTCTTTTCACTGCCCCTACTAGACTGCTCTCTGGCTTCCAGATAGGAGTCTCTTTTCTTGGGGGGGAAGGAGGGTCTGTGGGGTGGGGAGGGTCCGTGTGGGGCATCTCTTTAGTCAGGGGGTCCCTGTGGGAGTTCCCTTTAGTTAGGGAGTCTCTGTGGGAGGTCCCTTTAGTTACAGGGTCCTGGGGTGGTGGTGGGGGCTCTCTATACTAGGGATCCCTGGGTAGATCCCCCTGTTGTGGGTGTCCATGGGGTGGGTGTCGCTATTGCAGGTGTTCCTGGGGGCTTGTCCCCCTATTCATGTGGTCCCTGGGTGTTGTCTCCCTATTACAGGGGGCCCTGGTGAAGTATACCTCGTTAGGGGGTCCCTTGGGAAGGCAGCAGGCAGGCCGGGTCACCCTCATACTTGGGGGAAAGGGTGGCACCCAGCAATCCAGGGGTGGGGGGCTGCTTTGCGGTGCAAGGGGAGTGTTTGGGGCTGTTTGTTTATGTGGGTGGGGGTGTGGACAGCGGCGGGACATCGATATCAGGCCACCCATTCAAAATCGTGGCCCGGTAGCATGATTTCCTTGGGAATTGCTCGTATTCCACACTATGCATAAATATACATGGCAAGGGATAGGGAATTCCATCCCGATTTGCGGTCACAGGGGGAATCGTTAAACGGGTGTAATTCTCCTCCAGCAGGTAGTCTCCCTGACGGAGAATCCACCCTTTTGCATTCGATTCTCCGGCCTTGTTACGCTCTCACGCAAGCGAAACAAGGCCGATGAATAGCGGGAGAGGCTGAAAACGAGAACCGCGCCAGGCGCCAAACAGTTTGCAATGCAACCGGCCCACTCCCTTCGGCAAAATTGGGATATCGCTATTGATCATAGAGAAATGGCAATCGTGGTTAAGAGAGCACTTCACACAACACAAGTGGGTGGGCGGGCCATGTAGCAAGTGGGGGTCATTGCCTAGAATCCCAATCACACCATGATGCATGGACACTGTGCCTGAAAATTGCGGGTGGCAACGCTACACACGCAGCAGCGAACAACCAAACACCCAGGGGCTGGCACACAGCTTGAAGGCATATCCACGGTCGGAGGGTCGGTGCATGCTATAGGAAGGGGTAGATGCCTGGAGAGATGGGTCCAAGGGTTCGGAGGTCAGGTCGCATTGCGGAAGCAGGTAATAGAAGCGACATACAGCTTGTGGTCAAGGGTTTTTAATGTGTCACAGGTGTCCAACAATTCCCCACTCGCACAATGGTGCTGCTCCACTCTCCCTACCACCCCCTCACCCGCCCCTGCCCTGCCTAACCCCCTGCCCTCTCCCCTCCTCCCCCGGTCACCCTAACAGTGTTGGCCTCGGTGCCATGCATTGCTGGCGACATAACCTGAGCCCGTTGCCTCTGAAACACCTCCAATGGGCTATGTCGCTGACATCTCCCTCAGAATGTCACGGCTGCACCCTATCGTCTCCACCAGCCCTGGGTAGCCCTGTGCCAGAGGCTCAGCATCAAACTGGGACCCAGCTGGGTCCAGGGATCCAGCAGAATGCTGTCTCGCCTGGGGGGTTCCTGCCTTCACCTGATGTGCATTAGCGACTGTGTGGTTCTCACCAGATTGTGCCCCAGAAGCCTAATGTTTCCCACTGAGGTGTTTATATTATGCTGGTGGAGGGTGGGGATGACAGCTTTGATGTGTCGATTGCGGCATCCTTGGAGCTCTCCTCCAATGTGGTCTCCTGGGATGGGTCGGCACCATTGGCTGGAGGACCTGCGGGAGAATGGACATGTGGGCAGTGGGAGGAATGGGTCAGTCAGTTAGGCAATAACAACTCGTGTGTGACAGGTGGCCTGATGGATCCTCACCTCTGTAGTGTCTGCCAACCTCCGCATTGGTGACCGCTCTCTCCTCGGCCAATCCCGTAAACTCCAGGGCCCGTTCCTTGAAGGTGGTGAGGATTTGTATGTCCGACATGCCTCTGCCAGTCTGGGCCCTCTCCTGGCGATTATGGGAGAGCTTCTCCTCACAAAGACACAGGGCATCGTTAGCCGCACGCATGGTTCACAGTGGTTGGAGGGCGGTGTGTGTGAAGGAAGGGTTGGGGGGTTGAAGGGAGAGGGGGTTGAAGGGAGGGTTGGGGGCGGCATGGAAGGTTGGAGGGGGTGGATGCTCGCATGGGGGCGGAAAGGTCTCGGGGGTGGGGTGGGAGGAGGGTTGTTAACTCACTCGTGCTGCCAAGTGTAGGTCGTTGACCTTCTTACGACACTGAAGGCCAGCCTTCCTGGTCACACTCCCCGAGCTCATGGCCGCCACAACCTCGTCCGATGTGGCACTGGCTGCCCTGTGGCTCACCCTCCGGGACCCACAAAGGAACAGGACATCCCTCCTGGCCTCCACTGCATGGACGAGCCTCCCTAGGTCTGCATCCCCGAATCGTGGGGCTGGCCTTCTTGGGGCCATGGCGGCGAGCGGAATGGGGCTGTCTGTGCAGGTCATTGAATCGTAGAATTTACAGTGCGGAAGCACCAGGAAGCTCGCGCCAGTTCCCGCTCACTACCACACTTAGAAAACTTTCCGGAGAATGGCGACTTTAGTCTCTCAAACGGAGAATTACGCCGATTGTTTCAGATTTCCAGCTTATCCGCAGTCTTTCACTCCTGAAATAACCGGTTGCAGCTCTCTCGCTAATCAAAGATCAGTTTTGGCTTCAGCACGATAGGTGATGCAATGATGCTGCCCTTTGCTCCACCACATACTTCGGATCACAAACTTGGTCAAACTGCAGGCAAGCTCTTCCACCTCAATAACGCTGCCATTCAAATACAATCAGTCCCTTGTTACATCAGGTACACGCAAAGCACCGTAACCTGTCTATTTTTTAAAAATTACGAACGCTGTTCATTAGACACCATAAATATAAGACAGCCACTAATAAATTTAATAAAGAATTCAGGAGAACCCTCTGCACCCAGGGAGCATTTTTCTGATGTTATTGCAGATTTATAGCTTTTTCTCTTTATTATATTGCCCTTCTGAATTACTCAGTCCATAATTGGGTGTCTCACATTTTAATTGGCAGTAACCTAGACCTTCAATTCGGCAACTTTTCTCTAGTTCGGAGAAGCATTTCTCATTGTAGAGCAGAGTTGTCACTCGAAGCATTTGTTGCAGAATTGGACATTTGCAGCTTCTATCTGGGCGACTGAGTGTCCTGATTACTTTTCCAATTACTCACACTGACAGAGCAAGTCTAAACAGCATTTATTGGTGAATGCATTTTGTCAGCAAGGCCGAAAGGATGACAAACATTCTGTTAATGCCAGAAACTGCAGGCATCTTTGCAACTGACAGCGGCATATTTTAGGTTGAAAAGCCCCGAGGCGGGAGTATGGCCGGGCCTTTGTGCTAATCTGCTCACTAAAATAGTTAAGTCCCTAACTGCATTAATCAATGCTGCCCACACAGCAAAATATTTGGGTTTTAAAGAAAAATTTGTTTGCTCTAAGTCTGCAATTACCTCATTTCTAAATGTGAAAGTAAATGTTGAGGTGCTATTTTTATAACCTTTTTCTTCAACAGATTTCCAACCATGAAAACGCACCCTGTGCACAATATGTTGTAGTCAGACTGCAGGGTGCTGCTGCCCAAAGGATGCATCTCGCTGCGAATGACATAATGTGCTAAAAGGAGCCGATGATGTAATGCAAATGTCAAAAGAGGCGTCCCTTTTCGAGTCAGGCTGCAGCATATAAAATATTCTGCTCGCTCTGTAAGTAGGTTATGCACAAAATGAAAAAAAATCAGCTTCATTAACCATCCTTTTTTTTTTACCCTGAGTGGGGGAGAATTTTCTCCTTCATAAGAAAAGCAGTGAAATGGCAGGGGATTTGCAGCATTTACTTGCAATTAGTTGCTACGTTCTAGATGTTGAGCTTTAGATGGATGAGTCAGGACTCAAATTTGGTAAATCCCCCTCCCCCCCACATCTCCTGACTTTCCTTGACCTAAGCTCGCTCTGCCAAGGAATGACTTCAGCGTTATTCTCTCCTTGGCAGAAGGGTCATTAACCAGAGAACAAAAGAATCGGAGGTGGGGCGAGGAGAGTTTATTTTTTACTATGCAGCCAGCTGTCATGATCTGAACGCATTGCCTGGAAGGGTGGTGGGGAGCAGATGCAAAGCAACTTCCAAAGGGAACTAGATAAACAGTCGAGGAGGAGAAATAAAGAGGAGGTGGACGGCACAGTGGTTAGCACAGTTGCTTCACAGTGCCAGGGTCCCAGGTTCGATTCCCGGCTTGGGTCACTGTCCGTGCGGAGGCTGCATGTTCTCTCCGTGTCTGCGTGGGTTTCCTCCGGGTGCTCTGGTTTCCTCCCACAAGACCCGAAATACGTGCTTGTCAGGTGAATTGGACATTCTGAATTCTCCCTCAGTGTACCTGAACAGGCGCCGGAATGTGGTGACTAGGGGATCTTCACAGTAACTTCATTGCAGTGTTAACGTAAGCCTACTTCATAAGGATTATTATTATATTATATTGCAGGGTGATGGGGAAGTGGAACAAAATGGAGGCAGGGGCCTGATGGACCAACGAGTCTCGTTCCCGGTGCTGCATGCAACTCCATGCACCGGTGCAGAATGTGTTAGCGGTAGTTCAGTTGGTGGCCCTCACGCCTCTGAGTCACAAGGTTCTAGATTCAAGTTCCACTCCAGGACTTTAGAACAAAACTCATGGCTGCCAGCAGTACAGTACTGAGGGAGCACGGGGAGGCACGGTGGCGCAGTGGTTAGCACTGCTGCCTCACGGCGCTGAGGACCCGGTTCCATCCCGACCCCGGGCCACTGTCCGTGTGGAGTTGACACATTCTCCCCGTAATTGCGTGGGTTTCACCCCCACAACCCAAAGATGATCAGGTTAGATGGATTGGCCACGTTAAATTGCCCCTTAATTGGAAAAAAAAGAATTGGGTACTCTACATGTATTTTGTAAAGAAGTAGTGAGGAAGCACGACACTGTCAGTTGCTGACTTTTCGATAAGGTGGGTGCTTGGGCAGATGTAAAAACTCCCATAGCGTTATTTCAAACAAGAGCAAGGATGTCCCATAATCAAATGTCACAAAAACAGGTTATCTGGTCATTATCACATTTACCCCGCGCAGATTGGCTGCCATGTTCTCCAGGTCACATCAGTGTGTACACTCCAAAAAGTACTTCATTGGCTGTAAAGGACTTTGAGATGTTCACGAAAGGTGCTACATGGGGTGGCATGGTGGCACAGTGGTTGGCACTCCTTGCTTCACCTCTGATTCTTTTGCTAATTATTTTAAATCTGTGTTCAAAGTGCCAGGGAAGCAGATTGAATTCCGGCCTTAGGTGACTGTCTGTGTGGCGTTTGTATGTTCTCCCCGTGTCTGCGTGGGTTTCCTTCGGGTGCTCCTGTTCCCTCGCACAGTCCAAAGATGTACAGGTTAGGTGGATTGGCCATGCTAAATTGCTCCTGAGTGTCCAGGGATGTGCAGGTTAGGTGAGGTTACGGGGAGTGGACCTAAGGTGGATGCTCTTTCAGAGGGTCGGTGCAGACTCGATGGGCTAAACAGCCTCCTCAGGCACTGTAGGGATTCTATGAATAAAAGCAAGTCTTTCTTTCCAACTGACAGACCTTCAATTTGAGCGCCATGCTTTCAGCACCTTTTGACACTTCCTTCTCAAGGGCAATTAGGAGGAGCAACAAATTCTGCCTTGCCAGCAAAGCTCACATTCCCTGAAGAAGTAACAAACGTGGCATATCGAGTGTTGCATCCTGATCTGAGAGAGAGAGAGCGTATAAACTTTGTAGGCATGCTCACAAAAGATTTCAGGAATCAAAGGTTTTTTGGAATAATAAATGAAGTTGTCGTTTATATTATGCTCGCACTTGAATATTATTTCTCTCACTTTGCTGATTGCATTTGAAGGTGTTTTTAAAATGGCAGTTCCAAATCTGGACCACTGATTGCTAAGCCAATGGGATCACAATTTCTACTTGCAACGCTTGCTGCGCACTGAACACTGGATGGATTTCTACTGTTTTTTCTTACATAAAATTAATGGAAAATGTAACGAATTCAGGCTTTGAGGCCTACTGCATCACTGGCCAGATCATAATTTCCCTCCTCTGTTCTCATTTCTATTGGGCCGGCCACCATTACCAGCCAAACCTCTCCATAATATTCTGGCAGGTCTGCAGAAATTTGTACAGTTTCCTAAACTTACTAGTTTCTTCAATTCATTATTTTGTAACGGTCAGAGAATCCCTACAGTGCAGAAGGACGCCAATCGCCCATTGAGTCTGCACCGACCCATCGAAAGACCAAATAACATAGGCCCACTTCCCAGCCCTGTCACTGCAACCCCATCTAACCTTTGGACATTAAGGGGCAATTTAGCACGGCCAATCCACCTAACCTCTACATCTTTGGACTGTGGGAGAAAACCGGAGCACGCAGAGGAAACCCATGCAGACATGGGGAGAAGGTGCAAACTCCACACAGTCACCCGAGGTTGGAATCGAACCCATGTACCTGGCGCTGTGAGGCAGCGGTGCTAACCACTGTGCCACCTTGCCGCCCATGATTAAATTAGATAAACCATTAGGGAGCACTTGCCTGTCCCTTGTTAGAGCAAGTTAGGGGAGAAACAAATGATCTCCCTTTGCTGAACTATTATAAATCCACCCAACCTCAATTCAATCTGCACGTCATCCAAACTTCTAACTGCTGACTTTTTGGCCTTCTTTGAGATGATGGATTTGATGTTGGGCAGGATTGGAGAAATAGGGTGCCACTCGCTTCAGGGCTCTCTGTGTATCTTTGCCACTCCCTCATTCCACCTGAATTCTAGCTGATTCCTCGAGGGGACAAACCTTGGTGAGTTGCTCAACTAGTCCTCCTACGTGACAGAATAAAGCTGAAGTACTTCTGCTGATAGACAGGAATCTGGAGGATTGCAAAATTCTTATTGGAGCCTGAAAAATAATAACTGCACATTTCAAATAAAAAAGACCAGCTCAATCCTTTCTGCTTCCAAAGTGAAGCCCCTACCAAAGATATGACAGTCACCCAGCATAGATGGGACAGTCACCCAGCAAAGATGTGACAGTCACCCAGCAGAGATGCGATAGTCACCCAGCAGAGATGTGACAGTCACCCAGCAGAGATGTGACAGTCACCCAGCAGAGATGTGACAGTCACCCAGCAGAGATGTGACAGTCACCCAGCAGAGATGTGACAGTCACTCAGCAGAGATGTGACAGTCACCCAGCAGAGATGTGACAGTCACCCAGCAGAGATGTGACAGTCACCCAGCAGAGATGTGGCAGTCACCCAGCAGAGATACGACAGTCACCCAGCAGAGATGTGACAGTCACCCAGCAGATTGGAGCGAAGTCTGGGTGCCTCCTTCTGTGTTCTGTCTGGTGTCGTGACTCCATGAGCCTTGAGGTCACCATGGGAAGATTGTTGACCACCACCAAGACCTTGGTCCAGAAGGTTTTGCTGGATTTGTGCTTGGTTGACCCTGGATTCCATGGCCACACACACTGGTGAGCACCTTCAGTGCCTGGACAAGGGGAAGGGTTGGTGATGAGGAACTGACCTCCCTCCAGGCGTCCCTTCTCCTCAAGAAATCCCCTCCATTCAAGCTGCTCAGGCCGATGAGGATGCATCTGTCCCTGACAGGAGATCCTTATCAGGCTGGGCCCTCCAGGCCTTAGGCCACCAGACAATGTCTGCCAAGGTAATCACAGATAGAAGGATGTAACAGTCAGCAGGCTGCCTCCACCCCTGCTGCAGATGACAGGGCTGCACCCAGGCGTAGTGATAGGGTTAGGAAAGTTAAGAAATATTGAAATCACTTTTGGGTCAATGGTGTGTTACTATTGTATAAATATTGTACTTTGGTTAATGCGTTTGATGATTATGTGAATAGCTTGGTCGACAGGGGAGGCGGCGGCATAGTGGTATTGTCACTGGACTGGTAATCCAGAGAACTGGATGATGATTTGGGAACCCGAGTTCGAATCCCACCACAGCAGGTGATAGAATTTGAAACTCATTAAAAATCTGGAATTAAAAGTCGAATGATGACCATGAAATGATTGTCGTAAAAACACATCTGGTTCACTAATGTCCTTCAGGAAGCAAATCGACCTTCCTTACCTGGTCTGGCCTACATGTGACTCCAGACCCACAGCAATGTGGTCGGCTCTTAACTGCCCCCTCAAATGCTGGCACAGCCAGTCACCTCCCATTAAAAAATAAAGATTGAAGGTCTTGTGACAGAAGAACATAAGAACTAGGAGCAGAAGTAGGCCATCTGGCCCCTCGAGCCTGCTCCCCCATTCAATGAGATCATGGCTGATCTTTTTTCGACTAAGCTTCACTTTCCGGCCGGAACACCATAACCCTTAATCCCTTTATTTTTCAAAAAACTATCGATCTTTATCTTAAAAACATTTAATGAAGGAGCCTCTACTGGGCAAGGAATTCCATAGATTCACAACCTTTTGGTGAAGACGTTCCTCCTAAACTCAGTCCTAAATCTACTTCCTCTTATTTTGAGGCTATACCGCCTAGTTCTGCTTTCACCCGCCAGTGGAAACAACCTGCCCGCATCTATCCTATCTGTTCCCTTCATAATTTTATATGTTTCTATAAGATCCCCCCTCATCCTTCTAAATTCCAACGAGTACAGTCCAAGTTTACTCAACCTCTCCGCGTAATCCAACCCCTTCAGCTCTGGGATTAACCTAGTGAACCTCCTCTGCACACCCTCCAGTGCCAGTACGTCCTTTCTCAAGTAAGGAGACCAAAACTGAACACAATATCCAGGTGTGGCCGCACTACACCTTATACAATTGCAGCATAACCTCCCTAGTCTTAAACTCCATCCCTCTAGCAATGAAGGACAAAATTCCATTTGCCTTCTTAATCCCCTGGTGCACCTGTAAACCAACTTTTTGCGACTCATGCACTAGCACACCCAGGTCTCTCTGCACAGCAGCATGTTTTAATATTTTATCATTTAAATAATAATCCCTTTTGCTGTTATTCCTACCAAAATGGATAACCTCACATTTGTCAACATTGTATTCCATCTGCCAGACCCTAGCCCATTCACTTAACCTATCCAAATCCCTCTGCAGACTTTCAGTATCCTCTGCACTTTTTGCTTTACCACTTATCTTAGTGTCGTCTGCAAACTTGGACACATTGCTCTTGGTCCCCAACTCCAAATCATCTATGTAAATTGTGAACAATTGTGGGCCCAACACTGATTCCTGAGGGACACCACTAGCTACTGATTGCCAACCAGAGAAACACCCATTAATCCCCACTCTTTGCTTTCTATTAATTAACCAATCCTCTATCCATGCTACTACTTTCCCCTTAATGCCATGCATCTTTATCTTATGCAGCAACCTTTTGTGTGGCACCTTGTCAAAGGCTTTCTGGGAATCCAGATATACCACATTATTGGCTCCCTGTTATCTACCGCACTGGTAATGTACTCAAAACATTCCATTAAATTAGTTAGGCACAACCTGCCCTTTATGAACCCATGCTGTGACTGCCCAATGGGACAATTTCCATCCAGATGCCTCACTATTTCTTCCTTGATGATAGATTCCAGCATCTTCCCGACTACCGAAGTTAAGCTCATTGGCCTATAATTACCCGTTTTCTGTCTACCTCCTTTTTTAAACAGTGGTGTCACGTTTGCTAATTTCCAATCCGCCGGGACCACCCCAGAGTCTAGTGAATTTTGGTAAATTATCACTAGCCATCTCTTTTAGCACTCTGGGATGCATTCCATCAGGGCCAAGAGACTTGTCTACCTTTAGCCCCATTAGCTTGCCCATCACTACCTCCTTAGTGATAACAATCCTTCGCTAATTCTCTTATTTCAAAGTTTAGCCATCATTGATTGATTTATTGTCACATGTACCGAAGTACAGTGAAAAGTATTTTTCTGCGGCCAAGGGAACATACACAGTACATACATAGTAGACAAAAAGAATAATCAACATTGACAAATAGTGATTGGTTACAGTGCGGTACAAGGGTCAAACAAAACAAATACATGAGCAAGTGCAGAATAGGGGGTCATGAATAGTGTTCTTACAGGGAACAGATCAGTCCGAGGGAGAGTCGTTGAGGAGTCTTGTAGCTGTGGGGAAGAAGCTGTTCCTATGTCTGGATGTGCGGGTCTTCAGACTACTGTATCTTCTGCCTGATGGAAGGGTCTGGAAGAAGGCAAAACCTGTGTGTGAGTGGTGTCTGACAATGCTATCTGCCTTCCTGAGGCAACGGGAGGTGTAGACAGAATCAATGGGAGGGTGGCAAGCTTGTGTGATGCATTGGGCTGAGTCCACCACACTCTGCCGGTTCTGGTGATCTTGGGCCGAGCAGTTGCCACACCAGGCTGTGATGCAGCCGGATAGGATGCTCTCTCTGGCACACCTGTAGAAATTTGTGAGAGTCGATGCAGACATGCCAAATTTCTTTAGCTGACAGACCCACTCAGTAAAGTCTCCCTTTGTGAGATTCACATTTATGCGATTCTAACCTCACTGAAGATAGTTTCCACATCCTTGTGTAATGTATTGTGTTAAAAACTTTATAGGAAATGTGTACTTAATGCGTTTGTAACCCTCTTCCATCATGGCACATCATTGCGCAGCAGCCTTGAGAGATTAGCAGCAGTTGTGTCTCCTCAGTGTTAGTGTCAAAGGATTAGACCTGGATGGGAGGATGATATCCTCCAACAATATCCTCATTTCACTGACTAATTTAAAAGGCGGTTAGTGAATTCAGGACATTTTATTTTCTAGTCTCAATAACAGAGGGTGGGATTCTCCGACACCCCGCCGGGGAGGAGAATCGGCGGGGGGGCGGCGTGAATTCTGCCGCGCCACTCCGGCGACGGCTGCCGAATTCTCCAGCGCCGGTTTTCGGGCGGGGGCGGGGATCACGCCGCGCCGGTCAGGGGCCGTTGGCAGCGGCCCCCCTGCCAATTCTCCGGGCCCCGATGGACCATGCAGCCCCCCATTTTTGGCCAGTCCCGCCGGCGTGAAATGGACATGGTCCATCACTGCGGGACCTGGCTTGTAGGCCATCTGGTGCAGTCATCGGGGGGTGGGGGGCGGGGGGATTCAACCCCGGGGCGGGGGGGGGGGGGGTGCCCAAGGTGGCCTGGCCCGTGATCGGGGCCCACCGATCTGCGGGCGGGCCTGTGCCGTGGGGGTACTCTTTCCTTCCACGCTGGCCACTGTAGGGTTCCGCCATGGCTGGCGCGGCATAGACACCCCCCTGCGCATGCGCAGGAACACGCCGGCCGGTCTGCGCATGCGTGGAACTACGCCGGCGGTTCTGCGCATGCGTCAACTCGCACCGGCCCTTCAGCGCCGTTGGCGGCAACCCCTCTGGCCCTGGCTTAGCCCCCGGAAGTGCGGAGGATTCTGCACCTTCTGGTCAGCCCGACGCCAGAGTGGCTCTTGGACCCGGGGTCGGGCTGACCGGCCAGTTGCGGGAGAATCCCGCCAGAGTGTTTGATGGTGTGGTGGACGATGGCTGAAAAATTGGTTTCCAATGGTGTGAAATTACAGTGTGAATGTGTGCTCCTGCCTGATGTGGTGAGTTGTCATTCCTGAAGGCGGGAAATGGCTCTTAATTGGATGTTGATGCAATGGTCTGTGCTTGGGGAAGAGATTAGACTGGGAGGGTAAGAATGAAGAGGTGGGCCGCATGTGGAGGCCTAGATGGGGTGCCGGGAGGTTGGGGATAGTAGGGGAAAAGGGAGTGATCTTGCAGGGGTTGTGGAGTGGCTGCGCTGGTATGGAGCGGGAAGGTGGAAAGGGCCTCAATGGAGTGCAGCAAGGGGGTGGTGCAGGTGTGAATGGGTATAGGGGGATGAAGGGAAAATGGTGCAGAGGGAAGGGTCCGTGGCACAAATGATGCATCCTGGAGGGGCATTGAGCCCTGGAGGGGCATTCTGAGGGAAATGTTGATAGGAGGAGTTAGTATGGGGAAAGGGAGTAATGAGAGCTGGTAGGGTGGGAGAGTGAAGGTTCAGCGATGATGGGTGACGAGGCACTGTGTTTTTGTAGGGTACACAGAAACAACAGCAAATTCTGGGGTTCGGCAGAATGAGGAGGCCGATCTACTGCCATTGGGGTGGGTTACAAAGAACAAAGAACAAAGAAACGTACAGCACAGGAACAGGCCCTTCGGCCCTCCAAGCCCGTGCCGACCATGCTGCCCGACTAAACTACAATCTTCTACACTTCCTGGGTCCGTATCCCTCTATTCCCATCCTATTCATGTATTTGTCAAGATGCCCCTTAAATGTCACTATCGTCCCTGCTTCCACCACCTCCTCCGGTAGCGAGTTCCAGGCACCCACTACCCTCTGCGTAAAAAACTTGCCTCGTACATCTACTCTAAACCTTGCCCCTCTCACCTTAAACCTATGCCCCCTAGTAATTGACCCCTCTACCCTGGGGAAAAGCCTCTGACTATCCACTCTGTCTATGCCCCTCATAATTTTGTAGACCTCTATCAGGTCTCCCCTCAACCTCCTTCGTTCCAGTGAGAACAAACCGAGTTTATTCAACCGCTCCTCATAGCTAATGCCCTCCACACCAGGCAACATTCTGGTAAATCTCTTCTGCACCCTCTCTAAGCTTCCACATCCTTCTGGTAGTGTGGCGACCAGAATTGAACACTATACTCCACGTGTAGCCTAAATAAGGTTCTATACAGCTGCAACATGTCTTGCCAATTCTTATACTCAATGCCCCGGCCAATGAAGGCAAGCATGCCGTATGCCTTCTTGACTACCTTCTCCACCTGTGTTGCCCCTTTCAGTGACCTGTGGACCTGTACACCTAGATCTCTTTGACTTTTAATACTCTTGAGGGTTCCTCAGGAAGGTAGGGAATGCGGACATTCACTTGCACAGGATGGAGGGTGATGGGGCGGATTGAAGAGTAACCATGGGAAGGTCCAATATTACACCCGGGGAGGGGGGAGTGGGGGAGGAGTTCAATGGTTTTATGGAGGGTGATGAGGGTATGTGTCACAGGGCGAGAGGTAAAGATATTGAACTGCAGCTCCAATGTAACACGGCTGCTTGCAACTACCTAGAACCTCGTGGTGGAGATCCTGAGATGCTGAATAGGAGTTGGGTTATTGCGGGGGCAGCTGGGTTTGTAGGTCAGCTCAACTGGACAAGTAAAGGGGAACCCCAGCACGTAGAACTGACAGTGCTGGGGTGTTTCAGCAGATGAACGTATGGAGGGCAAAGACTCAGTGTGTGCGGGAGGCTTCTTGCAGATGGCTCGCAAGGGCCCTAGCAAAGGTCTTTGCCTCTCCGCACATGTGTAATTCTGGGGGAGAGAGACCCAGCCTGGGGTGTCCCTCTGAAGATGGGGGTGGGGGCAGGTTGAGGTGCCCCATCCCCCTCTTGTATAGCCACAGCAAGATTTCGCCCATGGCTACAGCAATGGAGTGCAGGACTGTGCATGCTCCCAGTGAGCCTGGTTATTGTGTTGGACCAGATTCTCCACGGTATTCGCCACCCTCCCATGGAGACCTCTGTGAGTGTACATGTCGGTATGACTTCATCAGGGAGCAGGTGGACAGACTCCTCTGCTTCACGTGCCGCTCTGCTGAGGGCCTCCATCACCTCTGCCTGATGCCGCCCACCTCTCGCAGCAGCGCCAGCATCTTGTGCAGTGCCGATCCCAGAGGCTCATCCCCTGAATTGGACATCGTAGATGCCTCTTCCCCAGCAGTCCGGTGAACCTGGCTGACCCTACCTCCTACTGCTGCAGTCACTTGTCTGCGTGGTGTACACCAGAATGTGAGACCCTGCCTGAACTAGATCTAGTACCCACCAAGGTGTGTGCCTCTGGGCTGATAGAGGGTGAAGATGACTGATGTGGATTGGATTGGATTTGTTTATTGTCACGTGTACCAAAGTACAGTGAAAAGTATTGTTCTGCGTCCAGTTCAGACAGATCATTCCGTACATGAAAAGAAAACACATAGGACAAACAGAAAATACACAATGTAAATAAATAGACACAGACATTGGGTGAAGCATACAGGAGTGTAGTACTACTCAGTCCTTAAGAGGGTCATTTAGGAATCTGGTAACAGCGGGGAAGGAGCTGTTTTTGAATCTGTTAGTGCGTGTTCTCAGACTTCTGTATCTCCTGCCCGATGGAAGAAGTTGGAAGAGTGAGTAAGCCGGGTGGGAGGGATCTTTGATTATGCTGCCCGCTTTCCCCAGGCAGCGGGAGGTGTAGATAGCGTCAATAGGATGGGAGGCAAGTTTGTGTGATGGACTGGGCGGTGTTCACGACTCTCTGAAGTTTCTTGCGATCTTGGGCCAAGCAGTTGCCATACCACGCTGTGATGCAGCCAGATAGGATGCTTTCTGTGGTGCACCTGTAAAAGTTGGTCAGAGTCAATGTGGACATGTTGAAATTCCTTAGTTTCTGGAGAAAGTATAGGCACTGTTGTGCTTTCTTGGTCGTAGCTTCGATGTGAGTGGACCAGATAAATGTGATGGTTCTACAAATGCACTTATAGAATTTACAGTGCAGAAGGAGCCCATTCGGCCCATCGAGTCTGCACCAGCTCTTGGAAAGAGCACCCTACCCAAGGTCCACACCTCCACCCTATCCCCATAACCCAGTAACCCCACCCAACACTAAGGGCAATTTTGGACACTATGGGCAATTTAGCATGGCCAATCCACCTAACCCGCACATCTTTGGACTGTGGGAGGAAACCGGAGAACCCGGAGGAAACCCACGCAGACACGGGGAGGATGTGCAGACTCCACACAGCCAGTGACCCAAGCCAGAATCGAACCTGGGACCCTGGAGCTGTGAAGCAATTGTGCTAACCACAATGCTACCGTGCTGCCCTCGTACTTCTTCCTGCTCTCCAATGTCTTCGGCCCACTGTGGGCTGGAGGAACAGATGTACAGGGTTTCTTCTTCTGGCCTTCCCCTCTTTCTGCTGGGACCCGTAAGTGAGGGAGGAAGGAGCGAGTGAGGGGTGGTAGGGGAAAGGTAGTGACCCTTGGGTTTCTATGTGACTACATCACACATGGATCCTGACTGAATGGAGGCTGCCCATTGACCTCCCATCTGCACAGGAACGGTCTGGTTCCCCTACTGCCAGCTCGTCTGCCCACCCCCCAAACTCTGAAAGGTTCCTCAGTTCAGGCAAGCCCACTCCCATCTTCTCTTTCTCTCTTCTGTTGTTCTTTCTTCCTTTTAACTATGGCGCCTGGAAATGACTGCGGGGTGTGCGTCATCCAGTCATATCATTTGACTGGAAATCACTGACTGCATGATTAATTAGGCCAGCATCGTTTGGCATGAATTCCCACCTGCCTCCGTGGCGGGAAAACCTCCTAGTTCCTGCCCCCACTTAGAACCTGAATGGAAAATTCCACCCATTGTCTTGCTTGATCCTTGACCTTTTCACGGCCGGGGACCACGCCATCCATATCTTCAACTCTCTCACTTTCGCTGTAGGTGAAGACAAGTCCAAGTTCAAGACAGTCCCGCTCAAATTCGACAGTCAGTGTGACATCGAGGTAAATTAAAGTTTTGAGCGCGATGTCTTTCAACAGCATCTGCAGGGTAAGGATGAAGTTTTTCAATCTTTCCTCACCCACCTTCGCATCCTCGCGCAGTCCTGCAATTACGGTACCATCTCCGACTCGATGATCGTGACCAGATCGTTTTCAGTGTGCAATCGGACCCCCTACGCCAGCAGCTCCTTAAGGTTAAACAGCTCACCCTTGCGATAGCCATCGAGACCTGCGTTCTGCATGAACACACAACCGATAACCGATACTCGCACATTCAAGCGGCTGAAACGGTGCGGCAAGGTCCCCACACGGCAGAGCGGATGCAAGCCATTAAACAACTCCAGGGCCTAAGCCTGGATGAGTGTGGCCATTTCGCGTGCTTTTCGCGGGCTCCCGCACATGCGCGCACTGACCGAGGGGACGGCGAGGCCGAAGACCGCACTGTGCAGGCATGCACTACGTACGATCGCACCGCGCATGCGTGGTGGCGTACTGGACATGCGGCAACTGTGGCTCCGCCCACTTAAAGCGGCAATGTCCTGCAAAACCCCGACGCTGTCTCCAATGTGGCAAGCTTGGCCATTATGCAGCCCTATGCAGGTCTGCTCAACCTACTACTTCTCGTCGCTCCAACGCAGGGATGTCCGAACCATCCAGCCACCTGTCACCGATTTCGACTCCTACTTGATTCCGGACCTTGACACTGAGGACCCTAAAGCACCATTTCGGGTGGGCATCATCACCAAACACAAGATGCTCCAGAAGACAAAAGCCAAGTCTCTCCCAATATTCAGCATTGATCCGGACGACGACTGGTGTTCCACCCTCACGGTCAACCGATCCCGCATCTGATTCCGCCTGGACACCGGCGCTTCAGCCAACCTCATTGCGCGGTCTGACCTCGAAAGCCTCCATGTCAAGCCTACCATCCTGCCATCCGCCTGCCAGCTTCTGGACTATAATGGTAATGACATTGCTGCCAGTGGCTCTTGCCAGCTTGAAGTGTCGCACCGGTCATTAAAGGCTAACCTGCCATTCGAAATAGTGGGATCCACTAAAGCCTCCCTGCTTGGTGCTCAGGCGTGCAAACTTCTAAACCTTGTCCAAAGGGTTCACTCCCTGTCACCCGCTGACACTTCCGCATCTCAGGACGCCGACTTTCGGACACAGCTGAACGCCATCATCACCCAATACCACGGTGTATTCGAGGGCATGGGCACACTCCCATACACTTATAAAATCTTCTTAAAACCAAACGCCACGCCTGTGGTGCATGCACCTCGCAGGGTACCAGCACCCCTCAAGGAGTGCCTCAAGCAGCAGCTGCAGGACCTCCAGGAACAGGACGTAATTTTGAAAGTTACAGAACCGACTGACTGGGTCAGCTCTATGGTGTGCATGAAAAAAAACATCCGGCGAATTACGCATATGTATTGATCCCAAGGACCTCAACCACAATATTATGAGAGAACACTATCCCATTCCAAAGCAAGAAGAACTCACCTGCGAGATGGCTCGCGCCAAATCTTTCACCAAGCTAGACGCATCCAAGGGTTTCTGGCAGATCCAACTTGACGCATCCAGTCGGAAGCTTTGCACCTTTAACACCCCATTTGGCTGGTATTGCATCATCTCTGCATCGGAAGTGTCCACAGAATAATGGAGCAGATGATGGAAGGTATCGAAAGGGTTCGCATATATGTGGACGACATCATCATCTGGTCTGCCACCCCGCAGGAGCACATTGATTGCCTCCAACGCGTCTTCCGACGAATCCATGAGCAAGGCCTCCGCCTCAACAGGGCCAAATGCTCCTTTGGTCAAACAGAACTTAAATTCCTCTGAGTCCACATTTCACAGTTTGGCGTGCAGCCGGATGCTGACAAGGTATCTGTCATTAAGGCCATGAAGACACCGGAGCACAAGAAAGCGCTCCTCCGCTTCCTGGGCATGGTCAATTTCCTGGGGAAATTCATCCCTAACCTCGCCTCCCACACCACGGCTCTCAGGAACCTGGTTAAGAAGACGACCGAGTTCCAATGGCTCCCCGCCCACGAATAAGAATGGCAGGAACTCAGGGCGAAGCTGACCAAGTATGCGAATGTTGGCATTTTTCGATCCGGCCAAAGAAACAAAGATCTCCACGGATGCCAGTCAGTCCTGCATTGAGCAGTGCTCCTTCAATGTGACGACGCCTCCTCATGGGCTCCTGTCGCATACGCGTCACGATCAATGATACCCACCGAACAGCGCTATGCGCAAATTGAAAAAGAGAGCCTGGGCCTTCTTACCAGAGTCGTCAAATTCCATGATTATGTCTATGGATTCCCAAAGTTCACAGTCGAGACAGACCACAGGCCACTGGTCAATATCATTCAAAAGGACCTTAATGACATGACGCCGCGCCTGCAGCGCATTCTCCTTAAACTCAGGCGGTACGACTTCAAACTCGTCTACACCCCGGATAAGGAGCTCATCGTCGCCGATGCACTCTCCCGATCTGTCACCACGCCCTGCGACCCAGCGGGCTTCGTGTGCCAAATTGATGCTCAGGTGGCATTCGCCGCATCCAATCTGCCTGCCACGGACGAACGACTCATCCATATTCGTCATGAGACAGCCAACGATCCCCTGATCCAACGTGTCATGCGCCACCTGACAGACGGGTGGCTCAAGGGCCAATGCCCTCAATTCTATAACATTAAAGATGACCTGGCGGTGGTAGATGGAATTCTACTAAAGCTGGACAGGATCGTCATTCCGCACAGCATGCGGAACCTCGTCCTTGAGCAGCTCCATGAGGGCCACCTGGGAGTGGAGAAATGCCGCCGACGGGCCCGTGAGGCAGTGTACTGGCCTGGGATCAATGAGGACATTGCCAACGCCGTTCTTAACTGCCCAACATGCCTGCGTTTCCAGCCTGCTCAGCCAAGGGAGACCTTGCAACCCCATGAGTTGGTTACGTCCCCCTGGACCAAAGTGGGCATCAACCTGTTCCATGCACTTGGCCGGGACTACATCCTCATAGTGGACTATTTCTCAAACTACCCGGAGGTAGTTAGGCTACACAACCTCACCTCAACTGCGGTCATCCGTGCGTGCAAGGAAACCTTCGCTCGCCATGGCATCCCGCTCACGGTCATGTCCGACAATGGCCCGTGTTTTGCCAGTCAGGAGTGGTCCAATTTTGCCAAACGATACAACTTCACACATGTCACATCCAGTCCCCATTATCCCCAATCCAATGGCAAAGCTGAAAAGGGGGTGCACATTGTCAAACGACTCCTGTGCAAGGCGGCCGATGCAGGATCCAATTTTCACCTCGCCCTGCTTGCTTACAGATCAGCTCCATTGTCCACCGGCCTAATTGTTGATGAATCGCACGCTGCGGATGACGGTGCCGGCCATTCATGTCCTGGACTTGGACAACCTTCCGGTCCTTCGTCGAATGCAGTTGCCTCGGGCCCAACACAAATCGGCGTACGACGCCCGCGCCACGGATCTCCCTGCTCTGGCTCCTGATGACGAGGTCCATGTCCAACTTCCCGATGGTGGTTGGTCCGCCACCGTTGTGGTGCTCAGACAAGTGGCCCCCAGGTCATTTTTGGTTCACCTACAAGACGGCTCTCTTCTTCGCCAAAATAGGCGGGCACTACGACTCCTTCCTCGCTCGCCACCAGATCATCATGTCCTGCCTCGCCGTCACGACGAACCCGTCACGGACTTTGCAGATCTCCCTTTCGCTCTGCCACCTCTGAGTCTGACACAGTCCTGCCCATTCCAGAACAGGCAGCCCCTGACCCACCCTTGAGGCAGTCAACCAGAATTCATTGCCCACCTCAGAGACTGAATTTATGAACTGCCTGAATTCATGGACTCTTTGAACTCATGAACTGATTGTTTCGTTACCCTGTTTGATTAACTCACTGGTTTGTACATACTGTTGTTCTAGTTATATTTTGTGTTACATACTGTCCATCTGCACTAGACACCTTCCAATGTAAATATCTTAGAGATTCTGTACATTGTCCTGTAAATGTGCTCGTATGTGCCACACATAGTTAGGAACATTCGCATACTACATTATTTATTGTCACGAACACACATTTTTTTAGAAAAGGGGGATGTCATAATATACACATCAGTATATGATGGTGCAGAGACACACACTGACTGACACACTGTAAGACCAATCAACACACACAACACAGCAGCCAATCACCAGTTAGGGCACAGTCACTATAAAGACAGAGGGCACTAGTTTTCCCGCTCATTCGGGATGCAGCCTCTGAGACAGACAGAGCCCGCAGTCAGTAGCACAAACATCCACCATGTGCTAGCAGTATAGGCTGGTCAGGTTAGACATAGGTCTTCAGTCAATCTAACATAGTGTCGACCCACAGTGCAAGTATGTTTAACCGCTCTTAGTTCAATAAAATAGAGTTGTACTATTACAAGTGTTGGTAGCCTGTCTATGTTCCAGCCTCCCCGTACCAGCCTCCCCGAACAGGCGCTGGAATGTGGCGACTAGGGGCTTTTCACAGTAACTTCATTGAAGCCTACTCGTGACAATAAGCGATTTTCATTTCATTTCATTTCATGTTACTGCTAAGGTAAACGCAGTCTCCACAGATCCAGAGTACCCAACACACCACCCATGAGACCAGTTAGGTGGCCTGTGCTCTTTCAAGGCTGCATATTCCCAATTCCTGTGGCCCGCCTGTGAAAGACTCCTGAGGACACCCTCAAATCCCATAGTGAATCATTCAAATTACTGGCTCTAAAAGTACAAATTTACATGGAGGATTTTGGTCCTCTTGACCTGCTGGACAATAACTCTAAGTCTTACTGTGGTTGTCCCTATGCCATCCACATTCCAATGCGGAGGTGGGTCACCTGGAAACGGGAGCACTGCATAAGCCAAAAAATGTCTCACCCGTCACAAGGCCAATTTCTGGAATGATCTCTGCAATTGATCACACTGCGGAAACTAGGCTTTTAAATTTCATGTTCACCTGAAGACCCGCGCGGGGTTGCTAGGAAGGAAATACATCATTTGGTCAAATGTCGCTGGGTATATTATGTACCATCCCCACTTGTGGTGGAAATCCTGATGGATGGAAAAGGAATGATGACCCAACGTGACCCAACTCTGCCCCAAAATTCACCACTGCCAGCTGAGGTAACCATATTATTCCAGCAGCTGGTGAGTGGAATTTGGGGCTCAAGCCTTTAAAAAAATTCTACAAGGGCTTTTCAATTGATGTGTAAGACCACTTTTAGAACACCACATTATGGATTGATCACCACATCACAAAAGATAAACGGGTATTAAAACAAGTGCAGGCACCAAGGCTCACCCAAAGTCTGGATCAAAGGCAGCAAAGGAGACATTTTGAAGTTCAGAAAACGTAGACATTCTGCAGCCTGCATGCATTGAGAGGATCTGACGTGTGGTGGGACAAGAAATTTTCTTGGGGCTTTGGCATGAGGCAGATCCAATCCCTGTATCACAGGATGGGATTATTTGAATTTTGGGAAAGGACCCATTCCCCTAGTGGTGCAACAGAGGCTCCTGTGTGGCCCGGAAGCAGCTCTTACCCTACTTTAGAAGTGACACCCGAGGCTTGAATTAGATTGAAAATGGCCTGTTAATGTTTTTAGATGTCTCTCAGGGAATGGAGGTCCATCTCAAGGGTAACTGATAGTTAGAGAGCATGTCGGCAGTCGGCTCACAACAGAACCCAAGCCACTGGATCCAATAGGGAAAAGCTGGTCAGAATCCCTGGAAGAGCCCCCAATTCCACCCAATAAAATTTCTCCACAACATTAGGAGAAGATATGAGAAACTCCCACTGCAGGAGCAAGTCCCACCCAATTGTCAGACCATCTACCCCATGTGAACCATGCACCAGGACTGGCCTGACCATCTACTCCATGTGAACCATGCACCAGGACTGGCCTCGCTTTCCTCCTAACTCTAGATCATGGGAGCAGACGACAAAATGCATGATTTAGATAAGTTTTGTAGATCACAACGACTCCGGACCGAGTAGTTTTAAGAAAACCTGGGGCAGGATTCTCTCAGCCTGCGCCAGTTCGGAGAATCCCCGTTCCCGACGGTATTTCGCGTGATGCCAGTCCGACGGAATTTCGCGATTCTGCCAACAAGCGAAACCTGCGTGGTCGTGATCGGCGCCGAGCGGCCCGGAGAATCGCCGGGGGGTCCGTTTAGTGATTCTCCGGGGCCCCGGCGATTCTGTGGCCCGCATGGGCCGAAGTCCCGGTGGCATGACCCCAGGTTATGCTGGCTCACGATCTGGAAAAGGGAGGTGAGGTGTCTGCGTGGGGGGATCTACTGGTGGCGGGACGAGCATGGCCGTGGCTGAGGCGGCGGCTGCAGCAGAGGGACGAGTTGTAGAGGGCCAGGTGGCACCCGCTCAGGCTGCAGGGCCGCCTGCCTGACAGGCGCAGGAGGAGGAGGAGGACAACAACGAGGGCGAGGATACCGATGTGGATGGGGAGGATGAGGAGGATGAGGAGGAGGAGGAGGACAACAACGAGGGCGAGGCACAGGATGAGGATACCGATGTGGATGGGGAGGATGAGGAGGATGAGGAGGAGAAGGAGAAGGTGGAGGAGATGGAGGATGTGGTGGCACGGCGCCGGAGGAGCCCGATGAGGCGTTGTGTTTACCGGCGCCGCATGTCCTTTGAGGACCTGCTGGACAGGGCATGCAGGAGGAGACTCCGGATGAGCCAGGAGACCGTCGCCCATATCTGCCACCTGATGGCACACCAGGCACCGCGTGGAACTGGAGGAGGACACGCTATCCCGGTGGCCGTCAAGGTACGGTTCCCCTGAACCTTTATGCCACGGGATCGTTCCAGTCGGCAAGTGGGGACCTGGCTGGCATCTCCCAGGCATCAGTGCACCGGTGCATCCATGCAGTGACGGACGCCCTGTATGACATCGCGGCCCGCTACATCCAGTTCCCTGTGGGCTGGGCCCACCAGAATACCCGGGCAGCGAGATTCGCTGCCATCGCCAGGATACCCATGGTACAGGGTGCGATCGATGGGGTCCACGTCGCCCTGTGGCCACCAGTGGAGAACAGGGATGTCTCCATTGAACAGGAAGGGGTCCTACTCCATGAACATTCAGGTGGTCTGTGACCACCAGATGAAGATCTTTCACGTCTGCGCCCGGTGCCCGGGCAGTGTACATGACGCATTTATCCTGGCACAATCGTTCATCCCCGCCGCGTTGGAGGGACCGCCCCCCCCCCCCCCCCCCACCCCGCTCCGGCTGAGGGGTTGGTTGCTGGGCGACAATGGTTACCTGTTGCGGTCATGGCTGATGACGACTATACGGAGGCCACAGACCGACGCGGAGAACCGCTACAATGAGGTCCATGCAGCGCCCAGGGGTGTGGTCGAGAGGTGCTTTCGGCTGCTGAAGATGCGCTTCTGGTGCCTGAACCGCTCTGGAGGGGCCCTCCAGTACCAGTCGGAGAGGGTCGGCTGCATTGTTGTGGTCTGCTGCGTCCTGCACAATATAGCCCAGCAGAGGGGTGATGTGCTGGAGGAGGAGGAGGAGGAGGAGGCTGAGGGGGAGCCCAGGGAAGGACATGGCTCTCCAGGTGAAGAGAATGGGGAGTGAGGGGGCAATCGACGTGACATGGAGGCTGGATATGGACGTGAGGCTGCACGACGCCACCGGCTTGGCCAGCGAGCACGGGAGGCGTTGATCGCCGCACGTTTCACCAACTAGGTGGTAGGGGCTCGCTGAGCACAGGCACTGGCCCCACTGTATGGCACCACCTCACCACCCCGCACCCCCACCTCTCACAACACCCATGAGACGCACCTCCCCCCACCACCCACCACCCTTAGCTCCCACACGACCTCATGCACCACACCCCTCCATTACACATCCACCTGCGGCACAACGGGCTGGACTCACACGGTTGCTTGTGGAAGCGGATGTGGTCGATGCCATGGAGGATGATGACAACGCGCTCTGCGATGAGCTGTCAGCTCCAAATCGTTAGACAAGGTCTGACTCATGGCTACAGTTACACCCGCCACCTGGGTGGTCCCTGTATGCGTGCTGTGCACCCCATCACATGGCCCTGCCGAATTGATGGGGGTGGCGTGGCGTGGACATCCAGGGGCAATCGACGCACATTGCACCCACCGGGCCTCACAGTGGCACTCAGTCCCCTACCAGATCCCGCAGGCATCGGACATATCACAGTGTCAGCTTGCATTGGTGTAACAATGAGTTTAATTAGTGTTATATACACGTGCCCTAGCTCCTATAACTAAACTGTGCCCTGCACCCGTGCCAACTTTCTAGGCGTCTAAATTCCTGGATTTACGGGCCCTATCACTATGTCTCTGTGCCTCCCCAGACGGTATAGCAGGAGTGGAGGCAGACTGCTGGGACGCATGCCCTGCGACTTCGCTCCCCGTTGGCGCTTGTTTCCTGTGGCGGCCCAGCTTGGATGGGCCAGGCTGCTCCTCGGGCGTCCTGGATGGCGTGGTGCCACCCTGTTCTGCCCGCTGCCCACCAGGGATGAAACGGGGGGAGTCCGAGGTGCTGTGGTGTTCCGGGACCTCCCCTGCAGGAGTCACCGGCATGGCCCCCAGCCTCTCCTCTTCCCTCGGGGTGCCTGGTGGCCCCCGGGCCTCTCTATGGGAAGGGGGTGCAAGTGGAGACAAGCCCCAAGGCACCACCGACACCTGGCGCTGCCAGTCCTGGAGGCCCGCTGTGGTATCGACCAGGGTCCTTATGTCAGCAGTGATGGAGCTCAGGGAGTGGGCCATCCCTGTCTGGGACTGCGCCACCTCCCTCTGGGCTTGTGCGACGCCATCCAGCATCTGGGCAAGACCGCCGATACTCTCAGCGATGGCCTGCTGAGACTGAGCCATCACCTGGGCACTGCCCCCGATGCTCTCAGCGATGGCCTGCTGAGACTGAGCCATCACCTGGGCACTGCCCCCGATGCTCTCAGCGATGGCCTGCTGAGACTGAGCCATCACCTGGGCAAGGCCGCGATGCTCTCAGCGATGGTCTGCTGAGACTGAGCCATCACCTGGGCAAGGCCGCCGATACTCTCAGCGATGGCCTGCTGAGACTGAGCCATCACCTGGGCAAGGCCGCGATGCTCTCAGCGATGGTCTGCTGAGACTGAGCCATCACCTGGGCAAGGCCGCCGATGCTCTCAGCGATGGCCTGCTGAGACTGGGCCATCACCTGGGCACTGCCCCCGATACTCTCAGCGATGGCCAACTGAGACTGAGCCATCACCTGGGCAAGGCCGCCGATGCTCTCAGCGATGGCCTGCTGAGACTGGGCCATCACCTGGGCAAGGCCGCTATGCTCTCAGCGATGGCCTGCTGAGACTGGGCCATCACCTGGGCACTGCCCCCGATACTCTCAGCGATGGCCTGCTGAGACTGAGCCATCACCTGGGCAAGGCCACTGATGCTCTCAGCAATGGCCAGCTGAGACTGAGCCATCACCTGGGCAAGGCCGCGATGCTCTCAGCGATGGCCAACTGAGACTGGGCCATCGCCTGGGCACTGCCCCCGATACTCTCAGCGATGGCCTGCTGAGACTGGGCCATCACCTGGGCAAGGCCGCCGATACTCTCAGCGATGGCCTGCTGAGACTGGGCCATCACCTGGGCAAGGCCGCGATGCTCTCAGCGATGGCCAACTGAGACTGAGCCATCACCTGGGCACTGCCCCCGATACTCTCAGCGATGGCCTGCTGAGACTGAGCCATCGCCTGGGCACTGCCCCCTATACTCTCAGAGATGGCCTGCTGAGACTGAGCCATCACCTGGGCAAGGCCGCTATGCTCTCAGCGATGGCCAACTGAGACTGGGCCATCGCCTGGGCACTGCCCCCGATACTCTCAACGATGGCCAACTGAGACTGAGCCATCACCTGGGCAAGGCCGCCGATGCTCTCAGCGATGGCCTGCTGAGACTGAGCCATCACCTGGGCACTGCCCCCGATACTCTCAGCGATGGCCAACTGAGACTGGGCCATCACCTGGGCAATGCCGCCGATGCTCTCAGCGATGGCCTGCTGAGACTGAGCCATCACCTGGGCACTGCCCCCGATACTCTCAGCGATGGCCTGCTGAGACTGGGCCATCACCTGGGCACTGCCGCGATGCTCTCAGCGATGGCCTGCTGAGACTGGGCCATCACCTGGGCACTGCCGCGATGCTCTCAGCGATGGCCAACTGAGACTGAGCCATCACCTGGGCACTGCCCCCGATACTCTCAGCGATGGCCTGCTGAGACTGAGCCATCACCTGGGCACTGCCCCCGATACTCTCAGCGATGGCCTGCTGAGACTGAGCCATCACCTGGGCAAGGCCACTGATGCTCTCAGCAATGGCCAGCTGAGACTGAGCCATCACCTGGGCACTGCCCCCTATACTCTCAGAGATGGCCTGCTGAGACTGAGCCATCACCTGGGCAAGGCCGCTATGCTCTCAGCGATGGCCAACTGAGACTGGGCCATCGCCTGGGCACTGCCCCCGAGACTCTCAACGATGGCCAACTGAGACTGAGCCATCACCTGGGCAAGGCCGATGCTCTCAGCGATGGCCTGCTGAGACTGAGCCATCACCTGGGCACTGCCCCCGATACTCTCAGCGATGGCCAACTGAGACTGGGCCATCACCTGGGCAATGCCGCCGATGCTCTCAGCGATGGCCTGCTGAGACTGAGCCATCACCTGGGCACTGCCCCCGATACTCTCAGCGATGGCCTGCTGAGACTGGGCCATCACCTGGGCACTGCCGCGATGCTCTCAGCGATGGCCTGCTGAGACTGGGCCATCACCTGGGCACTGCCGCGATGCTCTCAGCGATGGCCAACTGAGACTGAGCCATCACCTGGGCAAGGCCGCCGATGCTCTCAGCGATGGCCAACTGAGACTGAGCCATCACCTGGGCAAGACCGCCGATGCTCTCAGCAATGGCCTGCTGAGACTGGGCCATCACCTGGGCACTGCCCCCGATACTCTCAGCGATGGCCTGCGGAGACTGGGCCATCACCTGGGCACTGCCCCCGATACTCTCAGCGATGGCCTGCTGAGACTGAGCCATCACCTGGGCAAGGCCGCGATGCTCTCAGCGATGGTCTGCTGAGACTGAGCCATCACCTGGGCAAGGCCGCGATGCTCTCAGCGATGGTCTGCTGAGACTGAGCCATCACCTGGGCAAGGCCGCGATGCTCTCAGCGATGGTCTGCTGAGACTGAGCCATCACCTGGGCACTGCCGCCGATGCTCTCAGCGATGGCCAACTGAGACTGAGCCATCACCTGGGCAAGACCGCGATACTCTCAGCGATGGCCTGCTGAGACTGGGCCATCACCTGGGCACTGCCCCCGATACTCTCAGCGATGGCCTGCTGAGACTGGGCCATCACCTGGGCACTGCCCCCGATACTCTCAGCGATGGCCTGCTGAGACTGAGCCATCACCTGGGCAAGACCGCCGATGCTCTCAGCGATGGCCAACTGAGACTGAGCCATCACCTGGGCAAGACCGCCGATGCTCTCAGCAATGGCCAACTGAGACTGAGCCATCACCTGGGCAAGGCCGCGATGCTCTCAGCGATGGCCTGCTGAGACTGAGCCATCACCTGGGCAAGACCGCCGATGCTCTCAGCAATGGCCTGCTGAGACTGAGCCATCACCTGGGCAAGGCCGCGATGCTCTCAGCAATGGCCAACTGAGACTGAGCCATCACCTGGGCACTGCCGCGATGCTCTCAGCGATGGCCTGCTGAGACTGAGCCATCACCTGGGCAAGGCCGCGATGCTCTCAGCGATGGCCAACTGAGACTGGGCCATCACCTGGGCAAGGCCGCTATGCTCTCAGCGATGGCCTGCTGAGACTGGGCCATCGCCTGGGCACTGCCCCCGATACTCTCAGCGATGGCCTGCTGAGACTGAGCCATCACCTGGGCACTGCCCCCGATGCTCTCAGCGATGGCCAACTGAGACTGAGCCATCACCTGGGCACTGCCGCGATGCTCTCAGCGATGGCCAACTGAGACTGGGCCATCGCATGGGCACTGCCACCGATACTCTCAGCGATGGCCAACTGAGACTGAGCCATCACCTGGGCAAGGCCGCCGATGCTCTCAGCGATGGCCTGCTGAGACTGAGCCATCACCTGGGCACTGCCCCCGATACTCTCAGCGATGGCCTGCTGAGACTGGGCCATCACCTGGGCACTGCCCCCGATACTCTCAACGATGGCCAACTGAGACTGAGCCATCACCTGGGCACTGCCCCCGATACTCTCAGCGATGGCCAACTGAGACTGGGCCATCACCTGGGCACTGCCCCCGATACTCTCAGCGATGGCCAACTGAGACTGAGCCATCACCTGGGCACTGCCCCCGATACTCTCAGCGATGGCCAACTGAGACTGAGCCATCACCTGGGCAAGGCCGCGATGCTCTCAGCGATGGCCAACTGAGACTGGGCCATCACCTGGGCAAGGCCGCCGATGCTCTCAGCGATGGCCAACTGAGAGTGGGCCATCGCCTGGGCACTGCCCCCGATACTCTCAGCGATGGCCAACTGAGACTGAGCCATCACCTGGACAAGGCCGCCGATGCTCTCAGCGATGGCCTGCTGAGACTGGGCCATCACCTGGGCACTGCCCCCGATACTCGCAACGATGGCCAACTGAGACTGAGCCATCACCGGGGCACTGCCCCCGATACTCTCAGCGATGGCCAACTGAGACTGAGCCATCACCTGGGCACTGCCCCCGATACTCTCAGCGATGGCCTGCTGAGACTGGGCCATCACCTGGGCACTGCCCCCGATACTCTCAGCGATGGCCTGCTGAGACTGAGCCATCACCTGGGCAAGGCCGCGATGCTCTCAGCGATGGCCTGCTGAGACTGAGCCATCACCTGGGCACTGCCCGCGATGCTCTCAGCGATGGTCTGCTGAGACTGAGCCATCACCTGAGCAAGGCCGCGATGCTCTCAGCGATGGCCTGCTGAGACTGAGCCATCACCTGGGCAAGGCCGCGATGCTCTCAGCGATGGCCTGCTGAGACTGAGCCATCACCTGGGCACTGCCCCCGATACTCTCAGCGATGGCCTGCTGAGACTGTGCCATCGCCTGGGCACTGCCCCCGATACTCTCAGCGATGGCCTGCTGAGACTGAGCCATCACCTGGGCAAGGCTGCCGATGCTTAAGGTAGATAAGTCCCCAGGGCCGGATGGGATCTACCCCAGAATACTGAAGGAGGCTGGAGAGGAAATTGCTGAGGCCTTGACAGAAATCTTTGGATCCTCGCTGTCTTCAGGGGATGTCCCGGAGGACTGGAGAATAGCCAATGTTGTTCCTCTGTTTAAGAAGGGTGGCAGGGATAATCCCGGGAACTACAGGCCGGTGAGCCTTACTTCAGTGGTAGGGAAATTACTGGAGAGAATTCTTCGAGACAGGATCTACTCCCATTTGGAAGCAAATGGACGTATTAGTGAGAGGCAGCACGGTTTTGTGAAGGGGAGGTCGTGTCTCACTAACTTGATAGAGTTTTTCGAGGAGGTCACTAAGATGATTGATGCAGGTAGGGCAGTAGATGTTGTCTATATGGACTTCAGTAAGGCCTTTGACAAGGTCCCTCATGGTAGACTAGTACAAAAGGTGAAGTCACACGGGATCAGGGGTGAACTGGCAAGGTGGATACAGAACTGGCTAGGCCATAGAAGGCAGAGGGTAGCAATGGAGGGATGCTTTTCTAATTGGAGGGCTGTGACCAGTGGTGTTCCACAGGGATCAGTGCTGGGACCTTTGCTCTTTGTAGTATATATAAATGATTTGGAGGAAAATGTAACTGGTCTGATTAGTAAGTTTGCAGACGACACAAAGGTTGGTGGAATTGCGGATAGCGATGAGGACTGTCTGAGGATACAGCAGGATTTAGATTGTCTGGAGACTTGGGCGGAGAGATGGCAGATGGAGTTTAACCTGGACAAATGTGAGGTAATGCATTTTGGAAGGGCTAATGCAGGTAGGGAATATACAGTGAATGGTAGAACCCTCAAGAGTATTGAAAGTCAAAGAGATCGCGGAGTACAGGTCCACAGATCACTGAAAGGGGCTACACAGGTGGAGAAGGTAGTCAAGAAGGCATACGGCATGCTTGCCTTCATTGGCCGGGGCATTGAGTATAAGAATTGGCAAGTCATGTTGCAGCTGTATAGAACCTTAGTTAGGCCACACTTGGAGTATAGTGTTCAATTCTGGTCGCCACACTACCAGAAGGATGTGGAGGCTTTAGAGAGGGTGCAGAAGAGATTTACCAGAATGTTGCCTGGTATGGAGGGCATAAGCTATGAGGAGCGATTGAATAAACTCGGTTTGTTCTCACTGGAACGAAGGAGGTTGAGGGGCGACCTGATAGAGGTATACAAAATTATGAGTGGCATAGACAGAGTGGATAGTCAGAGGCTTTTCCCCAGGGTAGAGGGGTCAATTACTAGGGGGCATAGGTTTAAGGTGAGAGGGGCAAAGTTTAGAGTAGATGTACGAGGCAAGTTTTTTACACAGAGGGTAGTGGGTGCCTGGAACTCACTACCGGAGGAGGTAGTGGAGGCAGGGACGATAGGGACATTTAAGGGGCATCTTGACAAATATATGAATAGGATGGGAATAGAAGGATACGGACCCAGGAAGTGTAGAAGATTGTAGTTTAGTCGGGCAGTATGGTCGGCACGGGCTTGGAGGGCCGAAGGGCCTGTTCCTGTGCTGTACATTTCTTTGTTTGTTCTTTGTTCTTTGATGCTCTCAGCGATGGCCTGCTGAGACTGAGCCATCGCCTGGGCAAGGCCGCGATGCTCTCAGCGATGGCCAACTGAGACTGAGCCATCACCTGGGCACTGCCCCCGATACTCTCAGCGATGGCCTGCTGAGACTGAGCCATCACCTGGGCAAGACCGCCGATGCTCTCAGCGATGGCCAACTGAGACTGGGCCATCACCTGGGCAAGGCCGCGATGCTCTCAGCGATGGCCAACTGAGACTGGGCCATCACCTGGGCAAGGCCGCGATGCTCTCAGCGATGGCCTGCTGAGACTGGGCCATCGCCTGGGCACTGCCCCCGATACTCTCAGCGATGGCCTGCTGAGACTGGGCCATCACCTGGGCACTGCCCCCGATACTCTCAGCGATGGCCAACTGAGACTGAGCCATCACCTGGGCAAGGCCGCGATGCTCTCAGCGATGGCCTGCTGAGACTGAGCCATCACCTTGGCAAGGCCGCCGATGCTCTCAGAGATGGCCAACTGAGACTGGGCCATCACCTGGGCACTGCCCCCGATACTCTCAGCGATGGCCAACTGAGACTGGGCCATCACCTGGGCACTGCCCCCGATACTCTCAGCGATGGCCAACTGAGACTGAGCCATCACCTGGGCAAGGCCGCGATGCTCTCAGCGATGGCCTGCTGAGACTGAGCCATCACCTTGGCAAGGCCGCCGATGCTCTCAGCGATGGCCAACTGAGACTGGGCCATCACCTGGGCAAGGCTGCGATACTCTCAGCGATGGCCTGCTGAGACTGAGCCAACGCCTGGGCACTGCCCCCGATACTCTCAGCGATGGCCAACTGAGACTGAGCCATCACCTGGGCACTGCCCCCGATACTCTCAGCGATGGCCTGCTGAGACTGAGCCATCACCTGGGCACTGCCCCGGATACTCTCAGCGATGGCCTGCTGAGACTGGGCCATCACCTGGGCAAGGCCGCGATGCTCTCAGCGATGGCCTGCTGAGACTGGGCCATCGCCTGGGCAAGGCCGCGATGCTCTCAGCGATGGCCTGCTGAGACTGAGCCATCACCTGGGCACTGCCCCCGATACTCTCAGCGATGGCCAACTGAGACTGGGCCATCACCTGGGCACTGCCCCCGATACTCTCAGCGATGGTCTGCTGAGACTGAGCCATCACCTGGGCACTGCCCCCGATACTCTCGGCGATGGTCTGCTGAGACTGAGCCATCACCTGGGCAATGCCCCCGATACTCTCAGCGATGGCCTGCTAAGACTGAGCCATCACCTGGGCACTGCCCCCGATGCTCTCAGCGATGGCCTGCTGAGACTGGGCCATCACCTGGGCAATGCCGCCGATGCTCTCAGCGATGGCCAACTGAGACTGAGCCATCACCTGGGCACTGCCCCCGATGCTCTCAGCGATGGCCTGCTGAGACTGAGCCATCACCTGGGCAAGGCCGCGATGCTCTCAGCGATGGCCAACTGAGACTGGGCCATCGCCTGGGCACTGCCCCCGATACTCTCAGCGATGGCCAACTGAGACTGGGCCATCACCTGGGCACTGCCGCCGATGCTCTCAGCGATGGCCAACTGAGACTGAGCTATCACCTGGGCACTGCCCGCGATGCTCTCAGCGATGGCCAACTGAGACTGAGCCATCACCTGGGCACTGCCCCCGATACTCTCAGCGATGGCCTGCTGAGACTGAGCCATCACCTGGGCAAGGCCGCCGATGCTCTCAGCGATGGCCTGCTGAGACTGAGCCATCACCTGGGCAAGGCCGCGATGCTCTCAGCGATGGCCTGCTGAGACTGGGCCATCGCCTGGGCACTGCCCCCGATACTCTCAGCGATGGCCTGCTGAGACTGAGCCATCACCTGGGCAAGGCCGCGATGCTCTCAGCGATGGCCAACTGAGACTGGGCCATCGCCTGGGCACTGCACCCGATACTCTCAGCGATGGCCAACTGAGACTGAGCCATCACCTGGGCACTGCCCCCGATACTCTCAGCGATGGCCTGCTGAGACTGAGCCATCACCTGGGCAAGGCCGCGATGCTCTCAGCGATGGCCAACTGAGACTGGGCCATCACCTGGGCAAGGCCGCGGTGCTCTCAGCGATGGCCAACTGAGACTGGGCCATCGCCTGGGCACTGCCCCCGATACTCTCAGCGATGGCCTGCTGAGACTGAGCCATCACCTGGGCAAGGCCGCGATGCTCTCAGCGATGGCCAACTGAGACTGGGCCATCACCTGGGCAAGGCCGCGATGCTCTCAGCGATGGCCTGCTGAGACTGGGCCATCGCCTGGGCACTGCCCCCGATACTCTCAGCGATGGTCTGCTGAGACTGAGCCATCACCTGGGCAAGGCCGCGATGCTCTCAGCGATGGCCTGCTGAGACTGAGCCATCACCTGGGCAAGGCCGCGATGCTCTCAGCGATGGCCTGCTGAGACTGAGCCATCACCTGGGCACTGCCGCCGATGCTCTCAGCGATGGCCTGCTGAGACTGAGCCATCACCTGGGCAAGGCCGCGATGCTCTCAGCGATGGCCTGCTGAGACTGAGCCATCACCTGGGCAAGGCCGCGATGCTCTCAGCGATGGCCTGCTGAGACTGAGCCATCACCTGGGCACTGCCCCCGATACTCTCAGCGATGGCCTGCTGAGACTGTGCCATCGCATGGGCACTGCCCCCGATACTCTCAGCGATGGCCTGCTGAGACTGAGCCATCACCTGGGCACTGCCCCCGATACTCTCAGCGATGGCCTGCTGAGACTGAGCCATCACCTGGGCAAGGCCGCGATGCTCTCAGCGATGGCCAACTGAGACTGGGCCATCGCCTGGGCACTGCCGCCGATGCTCTCAGCGATGGTCTGCTGAGACTGAGCCATCACCTGGGCAAGGCCGCGATGCTCTCAGCGATGGCCAACTGAGACTGAGCCATCACCTGGGCACTGCCCCCGATGCTCTCAGCGATGGCCTGCTGAGACTGAGCCATCACCTGGGCAAGGCCGCGATGCTCTCAGCGATGGCCAATTGAGACTGGGCCATCGCCTGGGCACTGCCCCCGATACTCTCAGCGATGGCCAACTGAGACTGGGCCATCACCTGGGCACTGCCGCCGATGCTCTCAGCGATGGCCTGCTGAGACTGGGCCATCGCCTGGGCACTGCCCCCGATACTCTCAGCGATGGCCAACTGAGTCTGAGCCATCACCTGGGCAAGGCTGCCGATGCTCTCAGAGATGGCCTGCTGAGACTGAGCTATCACCTGGGCAAGGCCGCGATGCTCTCAGCGATGGCCTGCTGAGACTGGGCCATCGCCTGGGCACTGCCCCCGATACTCTCAGCGATGGCCTGCTGAGACTGAGCCATCACCTGGGCAACGCCGCGATGCTCTCAGCGATGGCCAACTGAGACTGGGCCATCGCCTGGGCACTGCACCCGATACTCTCAGCGATGGCCAACTGAGACTGAGCCATCACCTGGGCACTGCCCCCGATACTCTCAGCGATGGCCTGCTGAGACTGAGTCATCACCTGGGCAAGGCCGCGATGCTCTCAGCGATGGCCAACTGAGACTGGGCCATCACCTGGGCAAGGCCGCGATGCTCTCAGCGATGGCCAACTGAGACTGGGCCATCGCCTGGGCACTGCCCCCGATACTCTCAGCGATGGCCTGCTGAGACTGAGCCATCACCTGGGCAAGGCCGCGATGCTCTCAGCGATGGCCAACTGAGACTGGGCCATCACCTGGGCAAGGCCGCGATGCTCTCAGCGATGGCCTGCTGAGACTGGGCCATCGCCTGGGCACTGCCCCCGATACTCTCAGCGATGGTCTGCTGAGACTGAGCCATCACCTGGGCAAGGCCGCGATGCTCTCAGCGATGGCCTGCTGAGACTGAGCCATCACCTGGGCAAGGCCGCGATGCTCTCAGCGATGGCCTGCTGAGACTGAGCCATCACCTGGGCACTGCCGCCGATGCTCTCAGCGATGGCCTGCTGAGACTGAGCCATCACCTGGGCAAGGCCGCGATGCTCTCAGCGATGGCCTGCTGAGACTGAGCCATCACCTGGGCAAGGCCGCGATGCTCTCAGCGATGGCCTGCTGAGACTGAGCCATCACCTGGGCACTGCCCCCGATACTCTCAGCGATGGCCTGCTGAGACTGTGCCATCGCATGGGCACTGCCCCCGATACTCTCAGCGATGGCCTGCTGAGACTGAGCCATCACCTGGGCACTGCCCCCGATACTCTCAGCGATGGCCTGCTGAGACTGAGCCATCACCTGGGCAAGGCCGCGATGCTCTCAGCGATGGCCAACTGAGACTGGGCCATCGCCTGGGCACTGCCGCCGATGCTCTCAGCGATGGTCTGCTGAGACTGAGCCATCACCTGGGCAAGGCCGCGATGCTCTCAGCGATGGCCAACTGAGACTGAGCCATCACCTGGGCAAGGCTGCCGATGCTCTCAGCGATGGCCTGCTGAGACTGAGCCATCACCTGGGCACTGCCCCCGATACCCTCGGCGATGGCCTGCTGAGACTGGGCCATCGCCATTGTCACTGCCCCCGATGCTCTCAGCGATGGCCAACTGAGACTGGGCCATCGCCTGGGCACTGCCGCCGATGCTCTCAGCGATGGTCTGCTGAGACTGAGCCATCACCTGGGCAAGGCCGCGATGCTCTCAGCGATGGCCAACTGAGACTGAGCCATCACCTGGGCAAGGCCGCGATGCTCTCAGCGATGGCCAACTGAGACTGGGCCATCACCTGGGCAAGGCCGCGATGCTCTCAGCGATGGCCTGCTGAGACTGAGCCATCACCTGGGCAAGGCCGCGATGCTCTCAGCGATGGCCTGCTGAGACTGAGCCATCACCTGGGCACTGCCCCCGATACTCTCAGCGATGGCCTGCTGAGACTGAGCCATCACCTGGGCAAGGCCGCGATGCTCTCAGCGATGGCCTGCTGAGACTGAGCCATCACCTGGGCAAGGCCGCGATGCTCTCAGCGATGGCCTGCTGAGACTGAGCCATCACCTGGGCACTGCCCCCGATACTCTCAGCGATGGCCTGCTGAGACTGTGCCATCGCCTGGGCACTGCCCCCGATACTCTCAGCGATGGCCTGCTGAGACTGAGCCATCACCTGGGCAAGGCTGCCGATGCTCTCAGCGATGGTCTGCTGAGACTGAGCCATCACCTGGGCAAGACCGCCGATGCTCTCAGCGATGGCCAACTGAGACTGGGCCATCACCTGGGCAAGGCCGCGATGCTCTCAGCGATGGCCAACTGAGACTGGGCCATCACCTGGGCAAGGCCGCGATGCTCTCAGCGATGGCCTGCTGAGACTGGGCCATCGCCTGGGCGCTGCCCCCGATACTCTCAGCGATGGCCTGCTGAGACTGGGCCATCACCTGGGCACTGCCCCCGATACTCTCAGCGATGGCCAACTGAGACTGAGCCATCACCTGGGCAAGGCCGCGATGCTCTCAGCGATGGCCTGCTGAGACTGAGCCATCACCTGGGCAAGGCCGCCGATGCTCTCAGAGATGGCCAACTGAGACTGGGCCATCACCTGGGCACTGCCCCCGATACTCTCAGTGATGGCCAACTGAGACTGGGCCATCACCTGGGCAAGGCCGCCGATGCTCTCAGCGATGGCCAACTGAGACTGGGCCATCACCTGGGCAAGGCCGCGATACTCTCAGCGATGGCCTGCTGAGACTGAGCCATCGCCTGGGCACTGCCCCCGATACTCTCAGCGATGGCCAACTGAGACTGAGCCATCACCTGGGCACTGCCCCCGATACTCTCAGCGATGGCCTGCTGAGACTGAGCCATCACCTGGGCACTGCCCCCGATACTCTCAGCGATGGCCTGCTGAGACTGGGCCATCACCTGGGCAAGGCCGCGATGCTCTCAGCGATGGCCTGCTGAGACTGAGCCATCACCTGGGCACTGCCCCCGATACTCTCAGCGATGGCCAACTGAGACTGGGCCATCACCTGGGCAAGGCCGCCGATGCTCTCAGCGATGGCCAACTGAGACTGGGCCATCACCTGGGCAAGGCCGCGATACTCTCAGCGATGGCCTGCTGAGACTGAGCCATCGCCTGGGCACTGCCCCCGATACTCTCAGCGATGGCCAACTGAGACTGAGCCATCACCTGGGCACTGCCCCCGATACTCTCAGCGATGGCCTGCTGAGACTGGGCCATCACCTGGGCAAGGCCGCGATGCTCTCAGCGATGGCCAACTGAGACTGAGCCATCACCTGGGCAAGGCCGCGATGCTCTCAGCGATGGCCTGCTGAGACTGAGCCATCGCCTGGGCAAGGCCGCGGTGCTCTCAGCGATGGCTAACTGAGACTGAGCCATCACCTGGGCAAGGCCGCCGATGCTCTCAGCGATGGCCAACTGAGACTGGGCCATCACCTGGGCACTGCCCCCGATACTCTCAGCGATGGCCTGCTGAGACTGAGCCATCACCTGGGCACTGCCCCCGATACTCTCAGCGATGGCCTGCTGAGACTGAGCCATCACCTGGGCACTGCCCCCGATACTCTCAGCGATGGCCAACTGAGACTGGGCCATCGCCTGGGCACTGCCCCCGATACTCTCAGCGATGGCCTGCTGAGACTGGGCCATCACCTGGGCAAGGCCGCGATGCTCTCAGCGATGGCCTGCTGAGACTGAGCCATCACCTGGGCACTGCCGCCGATACTCTCAGCGATGGCCAACTGAGACTGGGCCATCGCCTGGGCAAGGCCGCGATGCTCTCAGCGATGGCCAACTGAGACTGGGCCATCGCCTGCGCACTGCCCCCGATACTCTCAGCGATGGCCTGCTGAGACTGGGCCATCACCTGGGCAAGGCCGCGATGCTCTCAGCGATGGCCTGCTGAGACTGGGCCATCACCTGGGCAAGGCCGCGATGCTCTCAGCGATGGCCAACTGAGACTGAGCCATCACCTGGGCACTGCCCCCGATACTCTCAGCGATGGCCTGCTGAGACTGGGCCATCATCTGGGCACTGCCCCCGATACTCTCAGCGATGGCCTGCTGAGACTGGGCCATCACCTGGGCAAGGCCGCGATACTCTCAGCGATGGCCTGCTGAGACTGGGCCATCGCCTGGGCACTGCCCCTGATACTCTCAGCGATGGCCAACTGAGACTGAGCCATCACCTGGGCAATGCCGCCGATGCTCTCAGCAATGGCCTGCTGAGACTGAGCCATCACCTGGGCACTGCCCCCGATACACTCAGCGATGGCCTGCTGAGACTGAGTCATCACCTGGGCAAGGCCGCGATGCTCTCAGCGATGGCCAACTGAGACTGGGCCATCACCTGGGCAAGGCCGCGATGCTCTCAGCGATGGCCAACTGAGACTGGGCCATCGCCTGGGCACTGCCCCCGATACTCTCAGCGATGGCCTGCTGAGACTGAGCCATCACCTGGGCAAGGCCGCGATGCTCTCAGCGATGGCCAACTGAGACTGGGCCATCACCTGGGCAAGGCCGCGATGCTCTCAGCGATGGCCTGCTGAGACTGGGCCATCGCCTGGGCACTGCCCCCGATACTCTCAGCGATGGTCTGCTGAGACTGAGCCATCACCTGGGCAAGGCCGCGATGCTCTCAGCGATGGCCTGCTGAGACTGAGCCATCACCTGGGCAAGGCCGCGATGCTCTCAGCGATGGCCTGCTGAGACTGAGCCATCACCTGGGCACTGCCGCCGATGCTCTCAGCGATGGCCTGCTGAGACTGAGCCATCACCTGGGCAAGGCCGCGATGCTCTCAGCGATGGCCTGCTGAGACTGAGCCATCACCTGGGCAAGGCCGCGATGCTCTCAGCGATGGCCTGCTGAGACTGAGCCATCACCTGGGCACTGCCCCCGATACTCTCAGCGATGGCCTGCTGAGACTGTGCCATCGCATGGGCACTGCCCCCGATACTCTCAGCGATGGCCTGCTGAGACTGAGCCATCACCTGGGCACTGCCCCCGATACTCTCAGCGATGGCCTGCTGAGACTGAGCCATCACCTGGGCAAGGCCGCGATGCTCTCAGCGATGGCCAACTGAGACTGGGCCATCGCCTGGGCACTGCCGCCGATGCTCTCAGCGATGGTCTGCTGAGACTGAGCCATCACCTGGGCAAGGCCGCGATGCTCTCAGCGATGGCCAACTGAGACTGAGCCATCACCTGGGCAAGGCTGCCGATGCTCTCAGCGATGGCCTGCTGAGACTGAGCCATCACCTGGGCACTGCCCCCGATACCCTCGGCGATGGCCTGCTGAGACTGGGCCATCGCCATTGTCACTGCCCCCGATGCTCTCAGCGATGGCCAACTGAGACTGGGCCATCGCCTGGGCACTGCCGCCGATGCTCTCAGCGATGGTCTGCTGAGACTGAGCCATCACCTGGGCAAGGCCGCGATGCTCTCAGCGATGGCCAACTGAGACTGAGCCATCACCTGGGCAAGGCCGCGATGCTCTCAGCGATGGCCAACTGAGACTGGGCCATCACCTGGGCAAGGCCGCGATGCTCTCAGCGATGGCCTGCTGAGACTGAGCCATCACCTGGGCAAGGCCGCGATGCTCTCAGCGATGGCCTGCTGAGACTGAGCCATCACCTGGGCACTGCCCCCGATACTCTCAGCGATGGCCTGCTGAGACTGAGCCATCACCTGGGCAAGGCCGCGATGCTCTCAGCGATGGCCTGCTGAGACTGAGCCATCACCTGGGCAAGGCCGCGATGCTCTCAGCGATGGCCTGCTGAGACTGAGCCATCACCTGGGCACTGCCCCCGATACTCTCAGCGATGGCCTGCTGAGACTGTGCCATCGCCTGGGCACTGCCCCCGATACTCTCAGCGATGGCCTGCTGAGACTGAGCCATCACCTGGGCAAGGCTGCCGATGCTCTCAGCGATGGTCTGCTGAGACTGAGCCATCACCTGGGCAAGACCGCCGATGCTCTCAGCGATGGCCAACTGAGACTGGGCCATCACCTGGGCAAGGCCGCGATGCTCTCAGCGATGGCCAACTGAGACTGGGCCATCACCTGGGCAAGGCCGCGATGCTCTCAGCGATGGCCTGCTGAGACTGGGCCATCGCCTGGGCGCTGCCCCCGATACTCTCAGCGATGGCCTGCTGAGACTGGGCCATCACCTGGGCACTGCCCCCGATACTCTCAGCGATGGCCAACTGAGACTGAGCCATCACCTGGGCAAGGCCGCGATGCTCTCAGCGATGGCCTGCTGAGACTGAGCCATCACCTGGGCAAGGCCGCCGATGCTCTCAGAGATGGCCAACTGAGACTGGGCCATCACCTGGGCACTGCCCCCGATACTCTCAGTGATGGCCAACTGAGACTGGGCCATCACCTGGGCAAGGCCGCCGATGCTCTCAGCGATGGCCAACTGAGACTGGGCCATCACCTGGGCAAGGCCGCGATACTCTCAGCGATGGCCTGCTGAGACTGAGCCATCGCCTGGGCACTGCCCCCGATACTCTCAGCGATGGCCAACTGAGACTGAGCCATCACCTGGGCACTGCCCCCGATACTCTCAGCGATGGCCTGCTGAGACTGAGCCATCACCTGGGCACTGCCCCCGATACTCTCAGCGATGGCCTGCTGAGACTGGGCCATCACCTGGGCAAGGCCGCGATGCTCTCAGCGATGGCCTGCTGAGACTGAGCCATCACCTGGGCACTGCCCCCGATACTCTCAGCGATGGCCAACTGAGACTGGGCCATCACCTGGGCAAGGCCGCCGATGCTCTCAGCGATGGCCAACTGAGACTGGGCCATCACCTGGGCAAGGCCGCGATACTCTCAGCGATGGCCTGCTGAGACTGAGCCATCGCCTGGGCACTGCCCCCGATACTCTCAGCGATGGCCAACTGAGACTGAGCCATCACCTGGGCACTGCCCCCGATACTCTCAGCGATGGCCTGCTGAGACTGGGCCATCACCTGGGCAAGGCCGCGATGCTCTCAGCGATGGCCAACTGAGACTGAGCCATCACCTGGGCAAGGCCGCGATGCTCTCAGCGATGGCCTGCTGAGACTGAGCCATCGCCTGGGCAAGGCCGCGGTGCTCTCAGCGATGGCTAACTGAGACTGAGCCATCACCTGGGCAAGGCCGCCGATGCTCTCAGCGATGGCCAACTGAGACTGGGCCATCACCTGGGCACTGCCCCCGATACTCTCAGCGATGGCCTGCTGAGACTGAGCCATCACCTGGGCACTGCCCCCGATACTCTCAGCGATGGCCTGCTGAGACTGAGCCATCACCTGGGCACTGCCCCCGATACTCTCAGCGATGGCCAACTGAGACTGGGCCATCGCCTGGGCACTGCCCCCGATACTCTCAGCGATGGCCTGCTGAGACTGGGCCATCACCTGGGCAAGGCCGCGATGCTCTCAGCGATGGCCTGCTGAGACTGAGCCATCACCTGGGCACTGCCGCCGATACTCTCAGCGATGGCCAACTGAGACTGGGCCATCGCCTGGGCAAGGCCGCGATGCTCTCAGCGATGGCCAACTGAGACTGGGCCATCGCCTGCGCACTGCCCCCGATACTCTCAGCGATGGCCTGCTGAGACTGGGCCATCACCTGGGCAAGGCCGCGATGCTCTCAGCGATGGCCTGCTGAGACTGGGCCATCACCTGGGCAAGGCCGCGATGCTCTCAGCGATGGCCAACTGAGACTGAGCCATCACCTGGGCACTGCCCCCGATACTCTCAGCGATGGCCTGCTGAGACTGGGCCATCATCTGGGCACTGCCCCCGATACTCTCAGCGATGGCCTGCTGAGACTGGGCCATCACCTGGGCAAGGCCGCGATGCTCTCAGCGATGGCCTGCTGAGACTGGGCCATCGCCTGGGCACTGCCCCTGATACTCTCAGCGATGGCCAACTGAGACTGAGCCATCACCTGGGCAATGCCGCCGATGCTCTCAGCAATGGCCTGCTGAGACTGAGCCATCACCTGGGCACTGCCCCCGATACTCTCAGCGATGGCCTACTGAGACTGGGCCATCACCTGGGCACTGCCCCCGATACTCTCAGCGATGGCCTGCTGAGACTGAGCCATCACCTGGGCAAGATCGCCGATGCTCTCAGCGATGGCCAACTGAGACTGAGCCATCACCTGGGCAAGGCCGCGATGCTCTCAGCGATGGTCTGCTGAGACTGAGCCATCACCTGGGCACTGCCCCCGATACTCTCAGCGATGGCCTGCTGAGACTGGGCCATCACCTGGGCAATGCCGCCGATGCTCTCAGCGATGGCCTGCTGAGACTGAGCCATCACCTGGGCACTGCCCCCGATACTCTCAGCGATGGTCTGCTGAGACTGAGCCATCACCTGGGCAAGGCCGCGATGCTCTCAGCAATGGCCTGCTGAGACTGAGCCATCACCTGGGCAAGGCCGCGATGCTCTCAGCGATGGCCTGCTGAGACTGGGCCATCACCTGGGCACTGCCGCCGATGCTCTCAGCGATGGTCTGCTGAGACTGAGCCATCACCTGGGCAAGGCCGCGATGCTCTCAGCGATGGTCTGCTGAGACTGAGCCATCACCTGGGCAAGGCCACTGATGCTCTCAGCGATGGCCAACTGAGACTGGGCCATCACCTGGACAAGGCCGCGATGCTCTCAGCGATGGCCAACTGAGACTGATCCATCACCTGGGCACTGCCCCCGATACTCTCAGCGATGGTCTGCTGAGACTGAGCCATCACCTGGGCACTGCCCCCGATACTCTCAGCGATGGTCTGCTGAGACTGAGCCATCACCTGGGCACTGCCCCCGATACTCTCAGCGATGGCCTGCTGAGACTGGGCCATCACCTGGGCAATGCCGCGATGCTCTCAGCGATGGCCTGCTGAGACTGAGCCATCACCTGGGCACTGCCGCCGATGCTCTCAGCGATGGCCAACTGAGACTGGGCCATCACCTGGGCACTGCCGCCGATGCTCTCAGCGATGGCCCGCTGAGACTGGGCCATCACCTGGGCAAGGCCGCGATGCTCTCAGCGATGGCCAACTGAGACTGGACCATCACCTGGGCAAGGCCGCGATGCTCTCAGCGATGGCCTGCTGAGACTGAGCCATCACCTGGGCAAGGCCGCGATGCTCTCAGCGATGGCCAACTGAGACTGAGCCATCACCTGGGCACTGCCCCCGATGCTCTCAGCGATGGCCTGCTGAGACTGAGCCATCACCTGGGCAAGGCCGCCGATGCTCTCAGCGATGGCAAACTGAGACTGAGCCATCACCTGGGCAAGGCCGCGATGCTCTCAGCGATGGCCTGCTGAGACTGAGCCATCACCTGGGCACTGCCCCCGATACTCTCAGCGATGGCCAACTGAGACTGAGCCATCACCTGGGCAATGCCGCCGATGCTCTCAGCGATGGCCAACTGAGACTGGGCCATCACCTGGGCACTGCCCCCGATGCTCTCAGCGATGGCCTGCTGAGACTGAGCCATCACCTGGGCACTGCCGCGATGCTCTTAGCGATGGCCAACTGAGACTGAGCCATCACCTGGGCACTGCCGCCGATGCTCTCAGCGATGGCCAACTGAGACTGGGCCATCACCTGGGCACTGCCCCCGATGCTCTCAGCGATGGTCTGCTGAGACTGAGCCATCACCTGGGCAAGGCCGCGATGCTCTCAGCGATGGTCTGCTGAGACTGAGCCATCACCTGGGCAAGGCCGCGATGCTCTCAGCGATGGCCGGCTGAGACTGAGCCATCACCTGGGCACTGCCGCCGATGCTCTCAGAGATGGCCTGCTGAGACTGGGCCATCACCTGGGCACTGCCGCCGATGCTCTCAGAGATGGCCTGCTGAGACTGGGCCATCACCTGGGCACTGCCCCCGATACTCTCAGCGATGGCCTGCTGAGACTGGGCCATCACCTGGGCACTGCCGCCGGTGCTCTCAGCGATGGCCTGCTGAGACTGAGCCATCACCTGGGCACTGCCCCCGATACTCTCAGCGATGGCCTGCTGAGACTGGGCCATCACCTGGGCACTGCCGCCGGTGCTCTCAGCGATGGCCTGCTGAGACTGAGCCATCACCTGGGCACTGCCCCCGATACTCTCAGCGATGGCCTGCTGAGACTGAGCCATCACCTGGGCACTGCCCCCGATACTCTCAGCGATGGCCTGCTGAGACTGGGCCATCACCTGGGCACTGCCGCCGATGCTCTCAGAGATGGCCTGCTGAGACTGGGCCATCACCTGGGCACTGCCCCCGATACTCTCAGCGATGGCCTGCTGAGACTGAGCCATCACCTGGGCAAGGCTGCCGATGCTCTCAGCGATGGCCAACTGAGACTGAGCCATCACCTGGGCACTGCCGCGATGCTCTCAGCGATGGCCAACTGAGACTGGGCCATCACCTGGGCACTGCCGCGATGCTCTCAGCGATGGCCTGCTGAGACTGGGCCATCACCTGGGCACTGCCGCGATGCTCTCAGCGATGGTCTGCTGAGACTGAGCCATCACCTGGGCAAGGCCGCGATGCTCTCAGCGATCGTCTGCTGAGACTGAGCCATCACCTGGGCAAGGCCGCGATGCTCTCAGCGATGGCCAGCTGAGACTGGGCCATCACCTGGGCACTGCCGCGATGCTCTCAGCGATGGCCAACTGAGACTGGGCCATCACCTGGGCATTGCCGCGATGCTCTCAGCGATGGCCTGCTGAGACTGGGCCATCACCTGGGCACTGCCGCGATGCTCTCAGCGATGGCCTGCTGAGACTGGGCCATCACCTGGGCACTGCCGCGATGCTCTCAGCGATGGTCTGCTGAGACTGAGCCATCACCTGGGCAAGGCCGCGATGCTCTCAGCGATGGTCTGCTGAGACTGAGCCATCACCTGGGCAAGGCCGCGATGCTCTCAGCGATGGCCTGCTGAGACTGGGCCATCACCTGGGCACTGCCCCCGATACTCTCAGCGATGGCCTGCTGAGACTGAGCCATCACCTGGGCAAGGCCGCGATGCTCTCAGCGATGGCCTGCTGAGACTGGGCCATCACCTGGGCATTGCCGCGATGCTCTCAGCGATGGCCTGCTGAGACTGAGCCATCGCCTGTGCAAGGCCGCGATGCTCTCAGCAATGGCCTGCTGAGACTGAGCCATCACCTGGGCAAGGCCGCGATGCTCTCAGCGATGGCCTGCTGAGACTGAGCCATCACCTGTGCAAGGCCGCGATGCTCTCAGCAATGGCCTGCTGAGACTGAGCCATCACCTGGGCAAGGCCGCGATGCTCTCAGCGATGGCCTGCTGAGACTGAGCCATCACCTGTGCAAGGCCGCGATGCTCTCAGCAATGGCCTGCTGTGACTCGGCCAGTCTGCGGAGCGGCTGAAATATCCTGTGAGTGGGCGACTCTGGGCCCATTGGGCCAGGGGTCGACGCAGGAGACCCTGGACTTTGGCTCCAATGACGCATGCACATGAAGCCCCACGCCTTGCATAACCGGACCCATGTCCGACACCGTTGCCCCCATTACCTCCACCGCGGACGCCACCCGTGCGGTGTCGACCTGGGTGGCAACCATGACCGGCACCACTCCCTGCTCCTGGACCCAGATGGACTCCTCCACCTGCGTCTGCAGCTGCTGGAAGCCGGCCGTCACCCCGTTGTATAGTCCCTGGGTGTCTAACTGCATCGGGTGTATGGGGTCTGGTAAGTCCAGGAACCCGGGAACCGTCTGGGCGGCAGCTGGGTGCTGGGACTGGCCTGCCCTCCGACTGTCCGGCCCCTCGGCTGCTCCTACCTCCATCTGCTGTACCGGTACGGCTGTGTGAAGCGCACCGGCCAGTATCCCAGAAGCCTCATCACTAAAGTGGCCAATCGAGGTGATAGTCTCTGCGATGGTGGAGGGTGTGGGAGATAGCAGTGCTGAGAAGCTAAGGTCGTCGTCGGAGCCAAAGTCCGGGGTCTCCTGTGTCGACTCCTGGCCCGATGGGCCCTGAGTCTCCCCCGTCTGCATGTCACTGTCCAGTCTGTCAGTCCTCTGGTTTGCCGTTCCTGGGGGGAACTGGGCCTGGCACTGGCGTGGGCGTGCAACGCCAGACAGTCTGGGACCACCGGCGGCTGGTCCTGTAAGACACAAGACAGCATGTATCATTAGACCGGCGGACGGCAGTGAGGGACTGCAGTGGGGCATTTGGTGCAGTGTGGAATGGGGTGAGGGGTGCAGTGGGGTATGGGGTGAGGGGTTCAGTGGGGCATGGGGTGAGGGGTGCAGTGGGGTATGGGGTGAGGGGGGCAGTGGGGTATGGGGTGAAGGGTTCAGTGGGGCATCGGGTGAGGGGGCAGTGGGGCAAGGGGTGAGGGGGTTCAGTGGGGCATGGGGTGAGGGGGGCAGTGGGGCATGGGGTGAGGGGGTTCAGTGGGGCATGGGGTGAGGGGGTTCAGTGGGGCATGGGGTGAGGGGTGCAGTGCGGCATGGGGTGAGGGGGGCAGTGCGGCATGGGGTGAGGGGGGCAATGGGGCTTGGGGTGAGGGGGTAAGGGGGGTTGGAGTCAGGTGGAGAGTCTCACTTACTGGTTTGCCTCCGACCTGACAGCCGGCAATCTCACGGTCCTCGGCCCCGCCTGCGAGGTCCAATGCCTTTTGCTCATGGACGGTGAGGGGTGCAGTACAGGTGGACCCCCTCCGGTTCTCTCCCGCTCCTTATGGTTGTGAGCAGTCCTATACTGGTGGGGGGGCGGGAAGAGGGAATCAAACATCAGTGTTAGGCGGTCCGACGCAGACAGCGCTGGTGTTGGGTAAATGATGGCATGGCAGCATGGGGCATCTGGTCAAAGCGCCTGGCATGGGTGGGTGCAGCCCATGTGGGTCAGGTCGGGGGTTGCGCCCTGGGGGGTGTGGGTGCGCCTTTCACATGTGTGGGTGGTATGCGGGGGTGGTCAGGGGCACGTCACTGTGTACTCCCCCTGCCTCCCTCGTAAGGTCGTGCACCTTCTTCCGGCACTGTTCGCCGGTACGTGGGATGTGCCCCACGGTGTTGACGGCATTGCCCACCTCCCTCCACAAACGCCGGCTGGTGCTGAGCGGGTGGTGGTGTCCACGTCTGGGGCACACGACCGCCCTCCTCTCCTCCACCGCGTCCAGCAGCGTGTCCAGGTCGTGGTCCCTGAACCTTGGGGCGGCACGGCGGGCGGCAGCCATCTTGCTGGTCCCGAGACTGAGTGCCACCCGCGCACCTTAAGCGACGCGGACCAGCGCCACCGATGCATCGCGCCTATCCGACGCTGGTCTGGGGCTGCTCACCACCGCTTCTCGCGGCGCCCATCCTAATCCCTTTTGCTAGCCAGAATCGCTACTCACAGCGGCCCGTTCACGCCGTCGTAAAACGCTCCGTTTTTTACGACGGCGTCAACACTTAGCCGCTGGATCAGAGAATCCCGCCCCTGGTTTATGAACACACACTGGTATTTACAATGTACACCAGATCCTAACTGGGTCTGAACTGTCGGTACCACACCAGGCCATCTTTATACAGAACCTACCCGGATGATTTAGGGTTCCCTGCCCCCTTTAGTGGGAGTGCTCATATTCGGCGAGACTCTCGAAGTAGTTAATTGCTTCAATCCCATAGGCCTCATGCGGGTTATGACAATAAGGTCCTTTCAAAGCACTTCAAGAAAAGACAAGTGAATAATGGGAAGAAGCTTGATTTTAGCACAAGGAAAGAGCGATGGAGTTGAAAATGGTGAGAATATGATTTCCTTTAGACAAATTGGGGTCGATTTTAACTCGCGGTTCATCGTATTTGAAGGTTATGTTTGCATGAACCCCTCTCATGCCCAATTCCTTCCTTTCAGGATGGAGGTTAAATTCAACCCCATCATTTGGGCGCTTTAAGGAAAGCTGTTGACGTTGTCCCGTTTTGAAACGTTGGAAAAAATATCCCAAGCAGCAGGAACAAAAGGACTGTGGTCACATGATGTAAGAGAGTGCTGATATAACCTCGGTGGGTAATCACAACCGCATATGAAGAGATTTAGAGGTGCAGTGTTCACTAGTCCCCAAACACTTGAAGGAAAAGGCAGGAAAGATAAAGCAAAATGAATCAAAAGTAGTTTTAATAAAAATAGTAGGAAAAATGCCTTTAGTAAAAGTATGCTAAATATTTACAACAATTGACTTAATCAAGCTGTGTAGGAGGAGTAAAATATTGTTCAAATTGAAGTTGTACAGGCTGCATAGCTCTACTTGCCTCTGACTCACGTTATTTAATTACCTCAGGTACACCTTCCTTTTGAACATTGCCAACTACTAATTAGCTTTCACGTGTTCTCAGGCTGATTTTAAGCTTCGTGATGGTGAAAGTAAATATTTCAGCTTTATTTTTATCTTTTTTTTAACCTCCTTCTCCCATGAAAGAGCACTCTGTACGCAATATGTTATACCTGGACTGCAAAGTGTGGGCACAGATAGGATGACTCGCTCTGTGAATGACATAATGCGCTAAAAGAGGACGATGATGTAATGCAACAAAAAAAAAAGAATTCCTTTTCCCAGTCAAGGCTGCAGTCTGTAAAACATTCTGTGAGCTCAGAAGTAGGTTATGCACAAAAGGAAAATCACCTTAATTAGCAACTTTGTATCTTCACTGGGAGAATGATTTCATTGAACACTGGTTCAATGAAACTGTTCAGATGGAAGAGAATTTGGGCGAGCTATTACCAATTAGTTTCTACATTCCAGATGTAGAGCTTTACTTGTCTGATTCCAGATTTAAATGTTCTGAAGCCCCAGGAGGAGATAAAATAAAATGATACCAGCGATGAGGTATATGAAGACTAGAGGAACTGGGATTGTTCTGCTTAGAGTAAGTTAAGGGAAAATTTAATAGAGGCGTTTAAAATTATACGGCAGAGATTTGTATTCATAGAATGCTCTTGGCGACCACTGGTTGCCGATGAGTGTTTTTTGAAATGTCAGCATTGTTGTAATGTAGGGACGGTGCACCCTGCAAACTGAAATGTGCAAATGAGCCAATAATCTGTGTTTTATGATGTTAATAGCAGGATAAATATTGGCCAGTACACTGGGCTGAACTCCCCTGCTCTTCACAGCAGGGTTACAGACTAGAAGGAGGCCATTTCGCCCATCATGTCTGCACCGGCACTCCAAACGAACATCATGACTCAGTGCCATTCCCCGTACCCCTGCACAATGTTTCTATTCAAGCAATCATCTAATGCCCTCTTTAATGCCTCAATTGAACCTGCCTCCACCACACTTCTTCAAAATGGTGCCATTGGATCTTTTACATTCACCCGAGCAGACAGAGGGAGCCTCAGTTCAATGTCCACCTCGAAGGATAGCGGCCTTGATGTTTATCTGTAAGCAGGACTTGAACCTACAGATTCAGAGACAGGAGTGCCACAAACTAAGTCACGGTTGACACTGACATTAATTTTTAATATTCTTTATTGTCACAAGTAGACTTACATTAACACTGCAATGAAGTTACTGTGAAAAGCCTCTAGTCGCCACATTCTGGCACCTGTTCAGGTACACTGAGGGGATAATTCAGAATGTCCAATTCACCTAACAACATGTCTTTCAGGGCTTGTGGGAGGAAACACGGAGCACCAGGAGGAAACCCACGCAGACACAGGGAGAACGTGCAGAAACCACACAGTCGGTGACTCAAGCCGGGAATCGAACCTGGGACCCTGGAGCTGTGAAGCAACTGTGCTAACCACTGTGCTACCGTGCCGCCCGAGTTATGATCGGTTTGGAGAGTTTAAAAATAAGGAAATTCAGTTTCATTGGCTGAATGCATTCTATGCATTCTATGCTCGGTTCGAGCAGGTAGCCAACAATCCGCTGGCGAGTGCCCCAGCAGCCCATAATTCACCCATACCCACCATCACAGCTTCCGAAGTCAGATTGGCCTTCCTGAAAGTGAACCCTCGGAAGGCAACGGGCCCAGACGGGATCCCTGGTCGTGCACTCAGAGCCTGCGCGGACCAGCTGGCAGAGTTATTCACGGACATCTTTAACCTGTCCCTACTCCACTCCGAGGTCCCCACCTGCTTCAAGAAGACCACCATCATACCGGGACCAAAGAAGAACCAGGCACCTTGCCTCAATGACTACCGACCAATGGCCCTGACTTCAGTCGTAATGAAGTGCTTCGAGAGGTTGATCATGAAGCCCATCACCTCCAGACTCCCAGAACGCCTTGATCCACTGCAATTCGCATACCGCTGCATCCGGCCCACATCAGACACCATTTCCCTGGCCCTACACTCATCCCTCGAGCATCTCGAAAACAAGGACTCCTACATTAGACTCCTATTTATTGACTACAGCTCCGCCTTCAACACCATAATCCCAGCCAAGCTCATATCAAAGCTCCAAAACCTAGGACTTGGCTCCCCACTCTGCAACTGGATCCTCGATTTTCTGACCAACAGACCACACTCAGTAAGAATGAACAACAACACCTCCTCCACAATAGCCCTCAACACCGGCACCCCGCAAGGCTACGTACTTAGCCTCCTACTCTACTCCCTGTACACACACGACTGCGTGGCAAAACTTGGTTCCAACTCCATCTACAAGTTTGCTGATGATACGGCCATAGTGGGCCGGATCTCGAGTAACGATGAGTCCGAATACAGGCGGGAGATAAAGAACCTAGTGGAGTGGTGTAACGACAACAATCTCTCCCTCAATGCCAGCAAAACTAAAGAGCTGGTCATTGACTTCAGGAAGCAAAGTACTGTACACACACCCTGTCAGCATCAACGGGGCCGAGGTGGAGATGGTTAGCAGTTTCAAATTCCTAAGGGTGCATATCTCCAAAAATCTGTCCTGGTCCACCCACGTCGATGCTACCACCAAGAAAGCACAACAGCCACTATACTTCCTCAGGAAACTAAGGACATTGACTTTTATCAACTTTTACAGATGCACCATAGAAAGCATCCTATCGGGCTGCATCACAGCCTGGTATGGCAACTGCTCGGCCCAGGACCGCAAGAAACTTCAGAGAGTCGTGAACACCGCCCAGTCCATCACACAAACCTGCCTCCCATCCATTGACTCCATCTACACCTCCCACTGCCTGGGGAAAGCGGGCAGTATAATCAAAGATCCCTCCCACCCGGCTTACTCACTCTTCCAACTTCTTCCATCGGGCAGGAGATACAGAAGTCTGAGAACACGCACGAACAGACTCAAAAACAGCTTCTTCCCCGCTGTTACCAGATTCCTAAATGACCCTCTTATGGACTGACTTCATTAACACTACACCCTGTATGCTTCATCCGTGCCAGTGCTCATGTAGTTATATTGTATATGTCGTGTTGCCCTATTATGTATTTTCTTTTATTCCCTTTTCTTCTCATGTACTTAATGATCTGTTGAGCTGCACGCAGAAAAATACTTTTCACTGTACCTCGGTACACGTGACAATAAACAAATCCAATCCAATCCAATGAAGAACGAGAGGCGAAATGAAGAGGAATTGGATAAATACTTGAAAGGAGAAAAAGAAGTTGCAGCGATCTGGGGAAAGAGCGGGAAGTAGGACAAATTAGATTACTGTTCAATGCTGGCTTGATGGGCTGAATGGCCTCCATCTGTGCTGCATTATTCTGTGATTCTATCAGAATCGTTTTTTTTACATAGTGAGTTGTGATGATCTGCAATGCACTACCCTTAAGGATGGTGGAAGCAGATTCAACAGCAACTTTCTAAATTGAATTGGATATATACTTGGAAAAGAAAAGGACCGGAATTCTCCTGCCATTGGAATTCTTTTTTCCCTCTGGCAGTGAACCGCCCGTCCCCCCACCCGTGGGTTTCTCGGCGGCATGGGGTGGCTTCAATGAAAATCCCATTGGAAAGCGGCAGGAAGAGAGGATCCCATCGCCAACGAACAGCATGCCGCCAAGAAACACGCAGCTGGCGACCGGAGAATCCCGCCCAAGGTTTACAGAACAATGGGGAAAGGGCAGGGGACTGGGACTATTTGCAATAGCTCTTTCAAAGAGGTGGCTCAGGCTGGATGGGCTGAATGGCTTTCCATGCTTCTGGGCCATCAAAGAGGAATTCAACACCTGAGACGTGGTGGGTAGAAATAATAACACAATAGTTACCTGCAGGATAGAAAAAAAGGGGCTGGATATTCCCATCCTCATGGAGACTGGTTCAGAGGAGGGGGGGGGGGGGGGGGGGGGGGGGAGATGGGAAAGTAGGGGTGAGTCACACTGAGTTGGCTCTCTGATGCATTTCCATTGTAGGGGAAGTTTTCCAGGGATCCGCTGCCTGCACCACGGATGAGGGAGGTCAGCTAAGATGTCTAAGGCCCCAAATAGGGATGATTCTGTGGCCTTGCTGGTATTTGCCACCAGCAGAGCAGGCCACTCCATGTTGAGGCGTTCTCACATTCTCTCTCAGTGGCGCTGTGGAGGCTCCAGAGTTGCTGGCCCTCAGATTGGACCTTAAAAGATCAGCAAGCACAGAGATGGCCAATTAGGGGATGCAGGAGGGAATTCCCGCGGCGGACGAGATGGGAAAATACGACTCCATCTCTCGAAAGATTGCGCCGACAGTCTTATTGCTGGCAAGAGTAGACTCAGAGCCTCCATTCGGTTCTGATGTCAAGGTCCCGAAGCCTGCGGGAAAACTCAACCCACAGTTTCTGCTCAGTTTACTTACATCCTCAATATTAGCTGTAGCTCAGCTGGTGGTACTCCTGCCTCACAGACAAAAAGGTTGTGGGTTTGTAATCCCACTTCAGTGAGTTGAGCAGGTCTGACATTCTAATGCAGTCATTTGGACGAGATGTTAAACTTGGCTTCACTTAGGGCAGCACGGTGGCATATTGGCTAGCACTGCAGCTTCACGTCACCAAGGTCCCAGGTTCAATCCCGGCTCTGGGTCACTGTCCGTGTGGAGTTTGCACATTCTCCCCGTGTTTGCATGGGTTTCGCCCCCACAACCCAAAGATGTGTAGGATAGGTGGATTGGCCATGCTACATTGCTCCTTAATTGGACAAAAAAAAATGAATTGGGTACTCTAAATTTAAAAAAAAACTTGGCTTCACTCTCAAGTGGATGTAGAAGATCTACTTTTAAAAACAGCAAGAGAATTCTCAACTCCCAACCAATATAACCTAAAAAAACAGATTATCTGGTCATGCATTAGACCATAGAACATAGAACAATACAGCGCAGTACAGGCCCTTCGGCCCACGATGTTGCACCGAAACAAAAGCCATCTAACCTACACTATACCATTATCATCCATATGTTTATCCAATAAACTTTTAAATGCCCTCAATGTTGGCGAGTTCACTACTGTAGCAGGTAGGGCATTCCACGGCCTCACTACTCTTTGCGTAAAGAACCTACCTCTGACCTCTGTCCTATATCTATTACCCCTCAGTTTAAAGTTATGTCCCCTCGTGCCAGCCATTTCCATCTGCGGGAGAAGGCTCTCACTGTCCACCCTATCCAACCCCCTGATCATTTTGTATGCCTCTATTAAGTCTCCTCTTAACCTTCTTCTCTCCAACGAAAACAACCTCAAGTCCATCAGCCTTCCCTCATAAGATTTTCCCTCCATACCAGGCAACATCCTGGTAAATCTCCTCTGCACCCGCTCCAAAGCCTCCACGTCCTTCCTATAATGCGGTGACCAGAACTGTACGCAATACTCCAAATGCGGCCGTACCAGAGTTCTGTACAGCTGCAACATGACCTCCTGACTCCGGAACTCAATCCCTCTACCAATAAAGGCCAACACTCCATAGGCCTTCTTCACCACCCTATCAACCTGGGTGGATCTATGTACATGGACACCTAGATCCCTCTGCTCATCCACACTTCCAAGAACTTTACCATTAGCCAAATATTCCGCTTCTTGTGGGGTAAAGAAGTGGGGTGCTTCTTTAGTTCCATGGATGCCTTTGTTTTGTCTATCACCAGCAGAAGGCCACCCATATTAAGCAATTTTACCCCTTTAATGATTGAAGTTATGATGTGCAAGACTCCACCAAGACCAGTTTGCACACTGGTGTTATTTTGGGAAGGTCAGGTTGTCAAGCAGTTCACTGATCTCTTGATTGCAGGTAAAGGTAACATCTAACTGGAGGGGCCATAAACCTTCGCAAGCCCCGATGCGGCCTGGATATTGTGGGCTATTACTTGCGAAGCAGATTGAACAATAATAATAATCTTTATTGTCACAAGTAGGCTTACATTGACACTGCAATAAAGTTACTGTGAAAATCCCCTAGTCGCCACATTCTGGTGCCTGTTCGGGTACACGGAGGGAGAATTCAGAATATCCAATTCACCTAACAAGCACGTCTTTCGGGACTTGTGGGAGGAAACCGGAGCACCCGGAGGAAACCCCGCAGATACAGGGAGAATGTGCAGACTCCGCACAGACAGTGACCCAAGCCGGGAATCGAACCTGGGGCCCTGATGCTGTGAAGCAACAGTGCTAAACCATTGTGCTACCGTGCCGCCCCAAGTCGGGAATGTTAGTGAGAAATCAGCTCGTTACGGCTTTGGCCTCTTCCTGCATCTCTTTCTCCCCCAGTCAAAGTCACACACTCAAGATATTTTCAGCTAGCGATAATCGATCAGACACTGACATTTCACAGCACTGAAACATGGAGAGGTGCTAAACTGAAACACTAGTTTTCCTCTCAGGTGAATGTGAAAGTCCTGTTTACAAAAAGAGCAAAAGTGTTCCCGACCCCCAACCAATATCATTGAACCCCCCCCCCCCCCCCCCCCCAGATTATCTGGTCATTATCTCATGATATCATGGCAACATCATCATGGTAACTACACTTAAAGGGGACTTCATTGGCTGCAAGTGCCTTGGGTATGTCCTGAGCTCGTGAAAGGTGCTATATTAACGTAAGAATTTCTTTAAGTGCCCTGCAACACGGACACGTTGACAAGTTTCGCCATCCGTAGAGAACTCCTTATTAATTATTTTGATCTCTGGGATACATAATAACATTGTATTGTTTGACAGTACAACCCAGAACAGAGACCGGAGAAATATTGCTTTCTTGGGAACCGCTCTGAAGAGGAGGCCCGCACACGAATTGTCCCACGCACATCTACTTGTCTCGAAGTCTTTTTAACTTGTGACTCACTCTGGGTTGGAATAATTTTCTCGGTGTGATTCACCTCCTCATGTATATTACTTTCATACTGAAATTGACAGGGAGTCAGAACACGCTTTGCATTTTGTGCTTTCCACTCCCATCATCAGACAAATAGGGATTTGTGTTCGATGTCTCCTACCTCCTGCTTATCACTCAGGGAATAATTAGGGAATTCCTGTCCTGGCCTAAGAATCGCTTCCAGGTAGTGAGGTTAACAGTAAAGATGAACAAAATATCAGTTCATAAACAGCTCAAGATGATTTTCTAAAGCAATTTTACACTGGCTTTGGCGATTGCTACAGCCAGATAAAAGATCGGGACCACTCTGCTTCCCACTGCACTATTTAATAGCTGTCAGGAAAAGAATACAGAGCAGCTAGGCACAGGGTAGAATCAGCTCAATTTCCACATTGGGTGCCTCCACGTTTGCACCTGATACTAAGCTAGGAAGCACAGTAAATTGTGCAGATGGGATCAGGAAGTTACAAAGGGACGTGGAGAGATTATTGTAAATCATGGCGCATAAGTTGACCCATCATATAAAATCACCCCATCTTCCCAGCCCCAAAAGTCATGTTTTCGGATATACCTATACTCGGCATATAAGTCGACCCAACCCCCCACCCCTCGACCCCACTTTGAGCCGTGACATGCTGTACTCGCATTAGTAGTAAACCTCGGGGTGAATTCTCTGTCGGAATCGCGTTTTCCGATGGGGCGGAGAATCGGGCGTCCGGCAGTATTTCCGATGCTCTGAGAAAGCGCTGATGGAAGGATCAGAGTTCGCGCCAGCGTACCAGCGGGAGGATGTAAGTGAATGAAAATGGGTCTTAATGATTCATTTGCCTCCACTTAGCGGACCTGGCACCCTATTCACTCAAGCTTCTGATAGAAATGCACTTAACTCTCTCTCTCAACGATCAACAATCTCTCCCTCACCGTCAGCAAAACTAAGGATCTGGTCATTGATTTCAGGAAGCAAAGTACTGTCCACACCCCTGTCTGCATTAATGGTGCCGAGGTGGAGATGGTTGACAGCTTCAAATTCCTAGGTGTAAATGAGTCACCACTGATGTATACTTTAGGTGCTTTGTGGTAAAGCCCTGTACTACAGGTACGGGGGTAGTTCTCTGCCTGCTGGTTCCGCCCAGTAGGCGGAGTATAAATATGCGTGCTCCTCGTACAGCAGCCATTTCGCCAGCTGCTGTAGGAGGCCACACACCTTAGTGTAATAAAGCCTCGATTGCATCCAACTCTCGTCTTTGTGTAATTGATCGTGCATCAATTTATTACACTAAGTTTTCAGAAGATGGACCTCCGCATCAAGCCGGATCGCGTGCAGCTGGATCCGCAATCAGGAAACGTCAAAAAGGACTTTGAGCATTGGCTAGCCTGTTTCAAAGCTTACATCAGGTCTGCACCAGACCCAATTCCGGAAGCTCAGAAGATTCAGATCCTCTACACGCGGCTGAGCTCCAACGTCTTTCCACTTATCCAGGACGCGCCGACCTACGAAGATGCCATGGCGCTACTGAAGGAAAACTACGCTCAGTGGACTAACATGCTCTACGCCAGACACATCCTCTCCACTCGTAGTCAACTTCCTGGTGAGTCAGTGGAAGATTTCTGGCGTGCTCTAATTCCCCTAGTCAGAGACTGTGACTGTCAGGCCGTCACGGCCACGGAACACTCGAACTTGCTCATGAGAGACGCTTTTGTTATGGTGATAGGGTCCGATTACACCCGCCAGCGCCTCTTGTAAAGGGGCCACGCTCGACCGCGCGGCAACCAAAAAGCTAGTGCTCTCGCTGACGATCACTTCGCGCAACATCCAGGCCTACACCCCCGGCCGCGTGGCCCACCCCTCCTACGCATCGTGGACTCCGCAGACGGCCGCTCCATCGGGGACCCCACTCAGCCAACCCCATACCTGTGCCGCGCGGCAGCCAACTAACCCCGGGGGCCCCAAATGTTACTTCTGTGCGCAGCCAAAACACCCCCGACAATGCTGCCCGGCCCGGAGCGTCCTTTGCAAGGCCTGCGGCAAGAAGGGACACTTCGCTGTGGTGTGCCAGGCCCGCACAGTTGACGTTATTGTTACGACCCCTCCCACGTACGGCCAGGGGGCGCCGCCATCTTCCCCTCCCCGGACCACGTGCGGCCAGTGGGCGCCGCCATCTTCCTCTCCCCGGACCACGTGCGGTCCGTCGGTGCCGCCATCTTTTCCTCCCCAGGATCATCAGGTGCCGCCATCTTGTTTCCCCTACGACACGTGCGGCCCGTGGGCGCTGCCATCGTACCAGGACCCATGCCCCCCCGGGCACCCCATCGTCTGCCACCATCGACGACCAGCCGCGTCTCGCCTCGGTCACGATTGACCAGTCCCGCCCACGCAACCTAGCAACGGCCTCTACCAACATGAAAACCGATGTGCATGAGATCTCCTGCCTGCTGGACTCCGGGAGCAACGAGAGCTTCATCCATCCCGATACGATAAGATGCTGCTCCCTCGCGGTACACCCAGAGAATCTCCCTGGACTCAGGGTCCCACTCCGTGGCGATCCGGGGGTACTGCATAGCTACGCTCACTGTCCAGGGCATGGAGTTCAGCGGCTTCCGTCTCTACGTCCTCCCCAACCTCTGCGCTGCCTTGCTACTCAGCCTGGACTTCCAGTGCAACCTCCAGAGCCTAACATTGAAATTCGGTGGGCCCCTACCACCCCTTACTGTGTGCGGCCTCGCGACCCTAAAGGTCAACCCACCTTCCCTATTTGCGAACTTAACCCCAGATTGCAAACCCGTCGCCACCAGGAGCAGACGGTACAGCGCCCAGGACAGGACCTTCATCAGGTCTGAAGTCCAGCGACTGCTTTGGGAAGGCATCATCGAGGGCGGCAACAGCCCCTGGAGAGCCCAAGTGGTAGTTGTGAAAACTGGGGAGAAACACAGAATGGTCGTGGATTACAGTCAGACCATCAATAGGTACACGCAGCTCGACGCGTACCCCCTCTCACGCATATCTGATATGGTCAATCAGATTGCGCAGTACCGGATCTTCTCAACTGTCGACCTAAAATCCGCCTACCAGCAGCTCCCCATCCGTAAGGCGAACCGCCCATACACTGCCTTCGAGGCAGATGGCCGCCTTTACCACTTTCTTAGGGTTCCCTTTGGCGTCACCAACGGGGTCTCGGTTTTCCAACGGGAAATGGACCGAATGGTTGACCGGTACGGGCTGCGGATCACTTTCCCGTACCTAGACAATGTCACCATCTGTGGCCACGATCAGCAAGACCATGACGCCAACCTTGCCAAATTTCTCCACACCGCCACTCTCCTCAACCTAACTTATAACAAGGAGAAGTGCATGTTCAGCACGAACCGCTTAGCCATCCTCGGCTATGTGGTCCAGAACGGAGTTCTGGGACCCGATCCTGACCACATGCGCCCCCTCATGGAACTCCCCCTCCCCCACTGGTCCAAGGCCCTCAAACGTTGCCTGGTGTTCTTTTCTTACTACGCCCAGTGGGTCCCAAATTATGTGGACAAGACCCACATACTCATTCAATCCACTCCTTTCCCCCTAAAGGCCGTGGCTCAACAGGCCTTCAACCGTATTAAGGCTGACATCGCCAAGGCCGCGATGCACGCAGTCGACGAGACGTTGCCATTTCAAGTCGAGAGCGACGCATCAGACGTCGCTCTAGCCGCCACCCTCAACCAGGCAGGCAGGCCCGTGGCATTCTTTTCACAAACCCTTCATGCCTCCGAAATTCGGCATTCCTCCATCGAAAAAGAGGCCCAAGCCATTGTTGAAACTGTGCGGCATTGGAGGCATTACCTGGCCGGCAGGAGATTCACTCTCCTCACTGACCAACGGTCGGTAGCCTTCATGTTTAACACGCTTTTTGGCACGCTCCCGGAGTCACCGAAGACCAGACCGTCACCGGAATCACCGCCATCACTGCGGCGCTCCCAACGGCAGATCAAGGCTCCGGACCGACTGAACCTGTAACTTGATCGGGACTCTTAAAAAAAAAATCACCCTTCTGTATAACTCTCCTCCACCCCCGCTGGACTCAATTTTGTTTCTGTACTTTAAAACATCTACTTGTATATAGTTCTCCACCACCCCCGCCAGACTCAATTTTAACAGGGGGTGAATATATTAGGTGCTTTGTGGTAAGGCCCTGTACTACAGGTATGGGGGTAGTTCCCTGCCTGCTGGCTCCGCCCAGTAGGCGGAGTATAAATATGTGTGCTCCTCGTACAGCAGCCATTTTGCCAGCTACTGTAGGAGGCCACACATCTTAGTGTAATAAAGCCTCGATTGCATCCAACTCTCGTCTTTGTGTAATTGATCGTGCATCAGTAAACATCACCAACAATCTGTCCTGGTCCACCCATGTTGACGCTACGACCAAAAAAGTACATATACTTCCTCAGGAAACTAAGGAAACTCGGCATGTCCACATTGACTCTTACCAACTTTTACAGATGCACCATAGAAAGCATCCTATCAGGCTGCATCACAGCCTGGTATGGCAACTGCTCAGTCCAAGACCGTAAGAAACTACAGAAAGTCCTGAACACAGCCCAGTCCATCACGCAAAACCGCCTCCCATCCATTGACTCTTTCTACACCTCCCGCTGCCTCGGGAAAGTGGGCAGCATAATCAAAGACCCCTCCCACCTGACTTATTCTCTCTTCCAGCCTCTTCAATCGAGCAGGAGATACAAAGATCTGAGAACTCACACTAACAGATTCGAAAACAGCTTCTTTCCCGCTGTTACCAGACTCCTTAATTATCCTTTTATGGGCAGAACTGATCTCTCCATGCATCTTCTCTACTGAGTAGTATTGAACTCTGTATGCTTGACCCAATGTCTGTGTCTTTATTTACATTGTGTATCTATCGTATGTCCTATGTTTTTTCATGTATGGAACGACCTGTCTGGGCTGTACGCAGAACAATACTTTTCATTGTACCTTGGTACATGTGACAAGAAACCCAAATCCAAATCTCTCTTTGGTGTGGTTGATGTTTGTAAACATTGGGGTTTCAGCACTTACCCATGAAGGGAAATGAATGAATTTAGGCTGCAACTGTTCTGTGGGAGCTGTCAATCACAATCCACGACTAAAAATGAATGAATGGGCTGCAGCTACAGGATCTGAGGGGTTTAAACACAGGTCACAGCTGTCCGCTTCAGGAATGGACACTTGCTTCTTCCAGATAAGTATTACAATTATAATTTCTGTAACTACCCCTGCCTGGACTGCTCTCTACCTTCCAGACAGAGGTCTTTTGTCTGTGGGGTCTGTGGGGCGAGGGGGATCCTTTTGGTTAGAGGGTCACTCTGGGTGGTCCCCCTAGTTACGGGGTCTCTGTGGCTGTTCCTTTAATTAGGGGGTTTCCGGGGGGGGATTTCCTATTAAGGGGGTCCATGTGGGGGTTCCCTCTAGCGCCGCCACAGTCAGGTGGGAGCCATGTCACTGGCCGGGGGGGAGGGGGCTTCGGAGAGGGCTGGTGGGGGGTGGCCCGGAGGTGGTGAGGGGGTGTCCAAGGGGGCACTATCTGGCAGGTCGGGTCCACGCCTGGCTGGCACATTTGTACGGTGCGACCGCTGCAGGACCTGGCAATTCTCCGGCTGTTTATTTTGTGACGGCCGTGTGTTTTACCAGCTGCTAGCTCCTCATCAGTCGGAGCATCGGTGAAAAGTGCTGGGGCCTCACAGAATTTTTGGTCATAAAACTAGGAACTTCCTCCGGACATAGCCTCAAAATCAGAGAATCCAGCCTATAGTCTCCCAAAAGACTATGCACGGTAGCACTGTGGATAGCACAATTGCTTCACAGCTCCAGGGTCCCAGGTTCGATTCCGGCTTGGGTCACTGTCTGTGCGGAGTCTGCACATCCTCCCCGTGTGTGCGTGGGTTTCCTCCGGGTGCTCCGGTTTCCTCCCACAGTCCAAAGATGTGCAGGTTAGGTGGATTGGCCATGCTAAATTGCCCTTAGTGTCCAAAATTGCCCTTAGTGTTGGGTGGGGTTACTGGGTTCTGGGGATAGGGTGGAGGTGTGGACCTTGGGTCGGGTGCTCTTTCCAAGAGCTGGTGCAGACTCGATGGGCCGAATGGCCTCCTTCTGCACTGTAAATCCTATGATTTAAAAATTTTTTTTAGAGTACCCAATTCATTTTTTCCAATTAAGGGGCAATTTAGCGTGTTCAATCCACCTCCCTTGCACATCTTTGGGTTGTGGGGGCGAAACCCACGCAAACACGGGGAGAATGTGCAAACTCCACACGGACAGTGACCCAGAGCCGTGTTCGAACCTGGGACCACGGCGCCGTGTGGCAGCAGTGCTAACCCACTGCGCCACCGTGCTGCCCCTGTAAATTCTATGATAAAAGAGAATTTCACCCTCCCTAAATAAAGAGACCCTCAGTGACCCCATAATTAAAGAGCCTCCTCCCTCCCAGGCCCCGCAGAAGAAAGATCCCTGTCAGAAAGCTAGAGAGCAGTCCAGACAGGCAGCGAAAAAAAATCACTGTTGTAAAACTCATCTGGTCAATAGGGTGGCACAGTGGTTAGCACTGCTGCCTCACAGCTCCAGGAACCTGTTGGGGCCAGTTGTTTGATATATTCAAGAGGGAGAATCTCCAGGCCGGAGAATCGCCGGGGGGTGGCATGAATTCCGCCCCGCCGTCGGCCGCCGGATTGTCTGGCGCCGGTTTTTGGGCGGGGGCGGGAATCGCGCGGAGTCGGTCGGGGGCCATTGACAGTGGCCCCCCCCCCCCCCCCGGCGATTCGCCGGCCCATGATGGGCCGAGGGGCCGCCTACCAGGTCTGTACCGGCGGGACCTGGCTCTGGGGGCGGCCTGCAGAGTCCTCGGGGGGGGCGGGGGGGGGGGGGGGATCTGGCCCCGGGGAGGGGGCCCACGGTGGCCTAGCCCGCGATCGGGCCCCACCAAGCCGCAGGCGGGCCTGTGCCGGGGGGGCACTCTTTCCCTCCGCGCCGGCCGGTGTAACGGTCCGCCATGGATTCCGCACCTTCCGGGCGGCCCGACGCTGGAGTGATTCACGCCACTCCTCGGTGCCGGTACAGCCCGCCACGCTGGTTAGGGGAGAATCCCGCCCAATATCTTTCCTCAGTATTGCATTCATTTCCTCTATAATCAGCAATACAGCCCCACTGCCTTTTCCTTTTTGTCTGGCCTTCCGAAATACTGAATATGCCTGGATGTTCAATTCCCATCCTGGTCACCGTGCAGCCATTTCTCTGTAATCCCTACTATATCATACCCATTTACACCTATTTGCACCATTAATTCATCCACTTTATTGTGAATGCTCTAAATTGTGAAGCCTTAAAGCTTCGCTTTTGAACATTCCCTGCCCCGTTCCCATTATTTTCACTTTGGCTCTGTTTGATACCCGCCCTTGATTTCTCTGCCTAACTCTTTTATTATTCCCCTTACTGTCTTTTGTTCTTGTCATTGATTCCCACTGCTCTGACTCCTTTGATAAGTTCCCAAGCCCCTGTCATTTTAGTTTAAACAATCCCCAACCACTCTAGCAAATACTCCCCTGGGAACATCAGTCCTGCTCTTGCTTAGGTGTAACCAATCCAGTTTGTACTGATCCCACCTCCAGCAGAACCGTTTCCAGTGTCCCAGGAATTTGAAACTCTCCCTCTTGCACCATCTCTTCAGCCACGTATTCATCCAATGTATCCTGCTATTTCTGCTCTGACTAGCACGTGGCACTGGTAGTAATCCTGAGAGCACTATCTTTCAGGTCATACTTTGCAACCTACTTCCTAATTCCCTATATTCTGCTTTTAGAACCTCATTCCTTTTTTTACATATGTCATTTGTACCAATGTGTACCATGACTTGCTGCTCGCCCTCTTCCCCCTCCCTAGATGTCCTATAACCGCGCTGAGACATCTTTGACCCTAGCACCAGGGAGGCAACATACCATCCTGGAGCTTTGTTTGCAACCACAGAAACACCTATCCATTCCCCTTACAATTAAATACCCTTTAACTATTGCATTCCCAAACTTTTCTACTCCTTCCCTGTGTAACAGTCCCATTCATGGTGTAACAAATATGGCTGTTGATGCTTTCCCCTGAGAGACCATTCCCCACCACAGAGTCCAAAGTGGTATATGTGTTTTTGCAGGGGAATGGCCACATGCGATTCCTGCACTGCCTGCCTAGTCCTCTTGCTCTTCCTAGTGGTCAACCATTCCCTTCCTGCCTGTGGAGCCTTAGCCTGCGGTGTGGCCACCTCTCTATACATAGTATCCACGATACTCTCCACCTCATGGTCACTCCACATTGTCCCCAGTCTCCACTTCAGCTCCGAAATCCAGTCTTCCACGAACTGCAGCTGGAGACACTTCCTGCACACATGCTGGCCCTGGGCACTGAAAATGGCTTCCCACATAGAGTAGGAAGAACACACCACGGCTTTGAGCTCTTGTGTCATTACTTACATGAATTAAATGTTTTGGAAGATACTGTAATCAAATCATATCAATTACCCTAGCGCCCTCCTTCTCTGGTCCTCGTTACCTCAGAATATACCCCTTACAAGCGACAACCAAAAAATAAAGACCTTACAATAGCTGATAAAAGTAGTAAATACTTACCCGACTCTACTCACCCAATCAGCTGCTTCTACTTGCTCCGCGTCACTCATGAATCCTGATGTCACCTCATGAACTCCAAGATATCATTCCACTCTCAGTCTCATTCTTTCTAACACTCTTTTATCCTCCCGGTTCCACTCTGTTAACCATGAGTTAGACCAGGTATTAAAATATCTAACATTTAATAAATAGAATGGAATTGCTACAGTGCAGAAGGAGGCCATTCGGTCCATAGAGTCTGCACTGACCCTTTGAAAGAACACCCTACCTAGGCCCACTCCACCACCCTATCCCCATAACCCCACCTAACCTGCACATTTTGGACACGAGGGACAAATTAGAATGGCTAATCCACCCAAACTGAACATCTTTGGTCAGTGGGAGGAAACCAACGCAGACATGGGAAGAATGTGCAAACTCCAAACAGTCACCAGGTTCAATGCCAGATTGAACCTGGGTCCCTGGCGCTGTATGGCATCAGTGCTAACCACTGTGGTTCTTCTTGGAACTTATCTTCATTTCTCTAGTTTCCTTAACCAGCTGGACTTTAGATACCCGGCATCTGTTTTCTTAACCATTACTCCACGGTATGGTTTTTCTTCCAGCAAGACTTAGAGAGATGGTCCTTCGTTAGACTTCTAAAACCAACAGCTCTAGCAGGGCTGTGAGAGCTGCCTTCTCTCACTACCTATCTTCAACTGCAATCAAATTAGCTAAACTAAAACTTACAAGCCTCTCTATCGTACAAGGCCCCAATTGCAAGGCAATCGTTGCTGATTTATTTATTCTTCATGACTTAACCCTCTCTCAGCACAATAGAAACACAGTTGGAACATAACCAGCCCCAACATCTACAAACACCTTTGTCCAGCATGAATCTAACTATAGGTTTTACCCTTCCAGGCACAGAAACATTAAATTAAACCCACTTAAAACTATGCCTTATTTCTACAAATACAATACAAATACCAATACACATCCCTTAAAACTGCCTTTTTTTCTTAACAAATCAGAGCGGAGTCCTTGAGCCAAATTTTATTTGATCGTTAACAGTGTCATGAGAGACAGGAAAAGAAGACTCCCAAGCATTTATATTTCAGAAATAATGGACTATGGGCTGCCTTTTGGTAATGCGGAAAATAATTCAAAAGGAATTGATTATGCTATAAACCCGTACACAAAGAGCAGGAAGTACTGAATTATCACCATGTTATTGACCCCTTTGCCGTCATAAATGTTTGAATAAAGTACTAACAGGAGTACAGTAATCTGTACAGGTACTTAAGGTTTGACCAATATTGCCTTTGTTTAACCACTATTCCCTTTCCTTGAGCAAGCAATGAAACCTAACAAATGAGGAAACTATTCTGTAAAAAACAAATAAACTAGTCCAATTGTACTTGTTCGGGAATTCTTTTGAAAATTCTGCAAGGTGACAACAAAGGCTTGAAGCCTTATGTTCCGAGGCTGAAATAACAAGGTAATTGCATTTGGACCTTGTCTTTTAAGTATCTCAAAATTACTGCATTTCAAATTCAATTAATTGCTCTAGGAACGCAATGCCTATTGTTACATGGTAAAGGAGTGTTATCCTGATTATTCTAAGTAGATTAATGTCGGCATTGGAATAGTATATAGAGTCATGTCATTTGTAGGCTCCTATGAAATTGTGCTAAATGGTGGGATGCAGTCACAGCTCCCCCACTGCCCTCTCTGCTCACTGTGGGTTGGGCGTTAGTTAGGCGAGTGTAACATAAAACTGATGTTCCACAGAGACCTTGAATAAAGAGTTTCTCGGTTAACCTAATAGTGGTGAAGCAGGGATGGGGAGTCAAGTCAAACTCTGTGACAAAATATCTTCCTTTAGAATTGTAAAGGTGCTAAGTACTTCAACAGTGGTTTGTAGGCAATGAGTGTATCGTGACTTCAACTTTACAAATGAAACAATAATAAGGGTAATGCCAGGAAACAGGTCATTTTAAATCATCTATATTTGTATTTATGGGTATTAGAATTAAGGCATAGCTTGAAGTAAGTTTAATTTTTTTGGTTGGAACCAAAGAAAGGTTACTGCATAGAAGGAGGCTGTTCGGCCCATCCTGTCCATGCCAGCTCGAGGGCACCCAGGTGCCCTTTCTAACCCCACCTTCCTGCACCTGGTCCTCAGCCCTGCAGCTTACAGCACTTAAGGTACAGACCCAGGTACTTTTGAAAAGAGTTTAGAGTCTCTGCCTCCACCACCAACCTGGACAGCAAATTCCAGACTCCCACCACCCTCTGCGTAAAAACGATCTTCCTCATGTCCCCGCTACACCCCTCTGGGTTTGAAAGGGTTAATGTCTTCACTTTAGTTTCTGATGCCCATATGGGAATGAGAGCTTACAACAGGAAGCAATCTGGAGTACTGTGCACAGTTTTGGTCCCCTTACTTGAGGAAGGGCATAAATGCATTAGAGGTGGTTCTGAGAAGGTTTACTGGATTGATTCCAGGGATGAAGGACTTGTCTTATGAAGAGAGATTGAGCAGTTCAGGCCTATATTCACTGAAGTTTAGAAGAATGAGAGGATACTAATTGAGGAATGTAAGATGCTAAAGGGGATTGACAGGGTAGACGTAGAACAAGAGGGCATAGTTTTAGGCTAATATGTAGCAGATTTAAAGCAGAAATGAGGAGGAATTACTTCACTCAAAGGGTCATGAATCTCTACCCCAGAGTGCAGTGGATGCCGGAACACTAAACAAATTTAAGGAGGAGACAGATAGGTTTTTAATTAGTTGCGGGTTGAAGGGTTATGGGGAGCGGACAGGAAGGTGGAGATGAGGCAGAGTTGACATCAGCTGTGATCATATTAAATGGAGGAGCAGGCTCGAGGGGCTTGAATTGCCTACTCCTGTGTTGTGTTATGCTGCTTCGGATAACACAGGCTGCTACTTGATGCAGTCTTAACTAAAGGATGCTCCAGACTCTGAAATTAGTTCAAAGTGCTTATTGAACTATTAACACAGTTCTCAAATGAGTTCGACTCTCTGCTAATCTAACTGTAGTAACTCAGTCTAACTGTACCAGCTTGCTCTAAGCCATGGTCTGGGGTGTGATGCTGCTGATCAACCCTGTCTAACTATCGAGATATCTGTCTGTGGAAAGAGGCAGGGTGTGAGTGCTACATCCCTTTTATTGTGTTTATGTCATGCCCCCTTGTGGTGATGTCACCTCTTGAGTGTCCTGACTGCCCATTGGTTGTGTCCTATTCTGAGTGTTCATCGGTTGCATGTTTGCATATCATGACATCTCCCCCATTTTTTTTTTAGATGTGAATACATGTGAATGTGTCTGTCTAATGTGACTGACTGAAGAATACAGAACAGAACAAACAAAACAAATGCTCATAAGTCCAGTCTCTGAGGCTTGCGTCTGATCCTCGTCGACCGCTGGAGAGGTGGTGGAGGGGATGACGGTGTCTTGACAGGCGAGTGGGAGGCACGACTGGTGGCCTCGCAGGTCGAGGTGTCTGGAGGTGGCAATTCAACATGTGGAAATGGAGGGGAAGTGGTTGTGGGCAAGCAACGTTTCGCAGTGCCTTCGATTCCTTTGCACAATGGAGCCATCAGCCATACGTATGACATAGGATCTGGGCGCGGCCTGTCAAACAACGACAGCCGGAGCAGACCACCCACCATCCGGTATCTTGATCCTGACCGTGTCTGATGGGGATAGCACGTCCAGATCGGTGGCATGGGCGTCTTATCCCTGCTTCTGGCTGTCGCGAAGCTGCTGCATCTTCTGCAGCACCGGGAGGTGATCAAGGTTGGGCAGGTGTATGGCTGGACGCGTCGTCCACAGGTCCCTGTTCATCAGCAGTTGAGCTGGCGGCATGCCAGTGGACAAGGGAGTCGCCCGGTACGCAAGTAGTGCAAGGTGTATGTCGGAAGCGGAGTCCGAGGCCTTGCAGATGAGCTGCTTAACAATGTTCACCCCTTTTTCGACTTTGCCATTAGACTGCGGATAGTGTGGACTGGAGGTGACATGCCTGAAATTGTAGCTCTCAGCAAACGTGGACCATTCTCGACTGTGGAAGCACGGGCCATTGTCGCTCATGACGGTGTTCGGGATGCCATGCCGTGAGAATGTCTCTTTACACGCTTTGATGACGGTCCGTGAGGTGAGGTCTGGAAGCTTCAGCACCTCAGGATAGTTCGAAAAGTAATCGATGATTAAGATATAGTCGCGACCATTCGCGTGGAATAGGTCAATGCCAACCTTGGACCACGGAGAGGTCACTAGGTCACGTGGTTGGAGCGTCTCCTTGCTCTGCGCTGGCCAGAACCTCTGACAGGATTCGCAGTTCAGGACCATGTCCATGGTGTCCTGGTTGATGCCGGGCCAGTAGACAGCTTGCCGGGCCCTGCGTCTGCACTTTTCCACACCCAGGTGTCCCTCATGAATCTGCCGCAGCACCATGCTCTGGAGGTGTAGCGGGATGACTATCCTGTCCAGCTTGAGCAGGATGCCGTCGATCAGCGTCAGGTCGTCCTTGACGTTGTAGAATTGAGGGCATTGCCCTTTCTACCAGCCATTGCTGAGGTTGTGGATGACTCGCTGCAACAGGGGGTCTTTGGCCATCTCTTCTCGGATGAGAACGATCTTCTCATCTGTTGCTGTGAAGTGCTTGCACACCAGTCGGTTGGTTCAGTGGTTCACTGGGTGAGTTGACGGAGCGGGACAATGCATCAGCGATGCCGAGCTCCTTGCCAGGTGTGTACACCAAATTGAAATCACACCTCCGGAGTTTGAGCAGAATTCTCTGCAAACAAGGCGTCATGTCGTTCAGGTCCTTTTGGATGATGTGGACCAGAGGGCTATGATCCGTCAAAACAGTAAATGTTGGCAAGCCGTAGATATAATCATGAAATTTGAGGATGCCGGTGAGAAGACCTAAACACTCCTTCTCAATCTGCGCATATCTGGTCTCAGTGGGTGTCATTGCCCGTGACTGCGTATGCTACTGGTACCCAGGATGACGTGTTGTCTCTTTGAAGCAACACCACCCCAATGCCATCCTGATTCACATCTGTGGATATCTTGATCTCTCGGTCTGGGTCAAAGAATGCAAGGACGGGTGCAGTGGTGAGCTTGGCTTTCAGCTCCAGCCAGTCTGTTCGGTGCTCCGTCTTCCACTCATAGGCGGTTGATTTTTTTTCACTAGGTTGTGTAGGGCCGTGCTGTGTGTGGCCAAATCCGGGATGAACTTGCCAAGGAAATTGACCATTCCCAGGAAGCGCAGTACTGCCTTCTTGTCCTCGGGTACTTTCATTTCCTGATGGCTTTAATTTTGTCTATGTCCGTGTTGCACACCATGTTGCGAAATCTGATCGCCCAGGAACTTCAACGTGAATGTCCCAAAACAGCACTTGGATCTGTTTAGTTTGAGACCATGTTCATGTATGCGTTGGAATACTTTCTTGAGCCGCGACACATGTTCCTCTGGGGTTGTGGACCAGATTATGCTATCGTCAATGTAGACACGAACCCCTTCTATTCACTCCATCATCTGTTCCATGATGTGATGGAAAATCTCTGATGCCGAGATGATGCCAAATGGCATTCGGTTGTAGCAGAACCTGCCAAAAGGCGTGTTGAAGGTGCAGAGCCTTCTGCTGGATTCTTCAAGTTGGATTTGCCAAAACCCTTGGGATGCATCCAATTTTGTGAAGAAGAGCGCGTGTGCCATCTCACTCATGATTTCTTCTCTCTTCGGGGTGGGGTAATGTTCCCGTATAATGTTTTTGTTTAGATCCTTGGGGTCAATGCAGATGCGTAGGTCCCCCGAAGGCTTCTTAACGCACACCATCGAGCTGACCCAGTCGGTTGGTTCAGTGACCTTGGAGATGATGCCTTTTTGTTGTAGACTCGTGAGCTCTGCCTTCAGGTGGTCTCTCAGCAGCGTGCCCATCCCGTTAAATACATCTGGGTACTGGGTTAGGATGTTGTCGATGCTGGCGGCTGGACACCTGCAGATGGCAGGACCCCAGTGCCTTGATTGCGTTTCCATTGTAGTCCAAGAGTTTGCAAGCAGCTGGAAGGATTGTGGGGGGCTTCTTGATTCTCTTGAAGTCCAGCTGCGAAATCAGGTTGGCGGAGACACCTGTGTCCAGTTTGAACTGGATGGGGCAGTGGTTGACCTTCATCACTGCATGCCATTCGTCCTCGGAATCCACGGCCAGGATTGATTGGACTCGCGATATGTCCAGTGTGGCGTATTCGCACTTCGTAATAATGCCCACCTGGTGAGTGTTGTCCAGGTATTCATCATCTGGATCCATCGCACTGCCTGGATCAGGGTCATGCATTCGGTGTTGCACACTTCTGATGCGCCGTTGTCGGAATAGGGAGCGCTAGCTCCTGACTGGTGGTGCAGATCTGCACAGGGCTGCATAGTGGTTTGGTTTCCCACAGTTTAAACAACGTTTGCCTCTTGCAGGGCAGTTTTTTAAAAATGGGCGGTGCCGCAGTTCGCAAAAGTCATGATGTCGGCGTCATGATGCTCAATGAGTCGTTGCGCAAGCGCGGTGCGGTTCTCGGACGTCTGCACCTGCACAGTGCGGTTTTCAGCCGCTTCGTGTTCCTGATCGCATTGAGCATGCGTCGGGCCCCGTGAAGAGCGCGTAAAATGGCCGCTTTCGTCAATGTGGAGGCGCTGCATCCAGGAGATGACCTGAACACTCGCCACCTCGTGGGAGACTTGTTTTTCACTTTCTGCTGTTTTGTACTGTGAATAGCGATTTTTAGAGTGCTCATGCACAGTACACATTTCAATCGCGACCGGCAGGGTCATGTGCTTGATTTTCAACAATTGCTCTCGCAGAGGATCAGAGTGGACTCCAAAAACGATTTGGTCTCTGATCATGGAGTCAGTGATATCACTGAAGTTGCAGGATTGCGATAGCAGTCTAAGGTTAGTTAGATAGGAGTTGAAAGATTTGTCTATTCCCTTTCCTTGAGCAAGCAATGAAACCTAACAAATGAGGAAAATATTCTGTAAAAAACAAATAAACTAGTCCAATTGTACTTGTTCGGGAATTCTTTTGAAAATTCTGCAAGATGACAACAAAGGCTTGAAGCCTTCTGTTCCAAGGCTGAAATAACAAGGTAATTGCATTTGGACCTTGTCTTTTAAGTATCTCAAAATTACTGCATTTCAAATTCAATTAATTGCTCTAGGAACGCAATGCCTATTGTTACATGGTAAAGGAGTGTTAACCTGATTATTCTAAGTAGATTAATGTCGGCATTGGAATAGTATATAGAGTCATGTCATTTGTAGGCTCCTATGAAATTGTGCTAAATGATGGGGTGCAGTCACAGCTCCCCCACTGCCCTCTCTGCTCACTGTGGTTCGGGTGTTAGCGAGTGTAACATAAAACTGATGTTCCACAGAGACCTTGAATAAAGAGTTTCTCGGTTAACCTAATAGTGGGGAAGCAGGGATGGGGAGTCAAGACAAAATCTGTGACAAAATATCTTCCTTTAGAATTGTAAAGGTGCTAAGTACTTCAACTGTGGTTTGTAGGCAATGAGTGTATCGTGACTTCAACTTTACAAATGAAACAATAATAAGGGTAATGCCAGGGAACAGGTCATTTTAAATCATCCATATTTGTATTTATGGGTATTAGAATTAAGGCATAGCTTGAAGTAAGTTTAATTTTTTTGGTTGGAACCAAAGAAAGGTTACTGCATAGAAGGAGGCTGTTCGGCCCATCCTGTCCATGCCAGCTCGAGGGCACCCAGGTGCCCTTTCTAACCCCACCTTCCTGCACCTGGTCCTCAGCCCTGCAGCTTACAGCACTTAAGGTGCAGACCCAGGTACTTTTGAAAAGAGTTTAGAGTCTCTGCCTCCACCACCAACCTGGACAGCGAATTCCAGACTCCCACCAACCTCTGTGTAAAAACGATCTTCCTCATGTCCCCTCTACACCCCTCTGGGTTTGAAAGGATTAATGTCTTCACTTTAGTTTCTGATGCCCATATGGGAATGAGAGCTTACAACAGGAAACAATCTGGGGTACTGTGCACAGTTTGGGTCCCCTTACTTGAGGAAGGGCATAAATGCATTAGAGGTGGTTCTGAGAAGGTTCACTGGATTGATTCCAGGGATGAAGGACTTGTCTTATGAAGAGAGATTGAGCAGTTCAGGCCTATATTCACTGAAGTTTAGAAGAATGAGAGGATACTAATTGAGGAATGTAAGATGCTAAAGGGGATTGACAGGGTAGACGTAGAACAAGAGGGCATAGTTTTAGGCTAATATGTAGCAGATTTAAAGCAGAAATGAGGAGGAATTACTTTACACAAAGAGTCATGAATCTCTACCCCAGAGTACAGTGGATGCCGGAACACTAAACAAATTTAAGGAGGAGACAGATAGGTTTTTAATTAGTTGCGGGATGAAGGGTTATGGGGAGCGGACAGGAAGGTGGAGATGAGGCCGAGTTGACATCAGCTTTGATCATATTAAATGGAGGAGCAGGCTCGAGGGGCCTGAATTGCCTACTCCTGTGTTGTGTTATGCTGCTTCGGATAACACAGGCTGCTACTTGATGCAGTCTTAACTAAAGGATGCTCCAGACTCTGAAATGAGTTCAACGTGTTTATTGAACTATTAACACAGTTCTCAAATGAGTTTGACTCTCTACTAATCTAACTGTAGTAACTCAGTCTAACTGTACCAGCTTGCTCTAAGCCACGTGCTGGGGTGTGATGCTGCTGATCAACCCTGTCTAACTCTCTAGATGTCTGTCTGTGGAAAGAGGCAGGGGGTGAGTGCCTCATCCCTTTTATTGTGTTTATGTCATGCCCCCTTGTGGTGATGCCACCTCTTGAGTGTCCTGACTGCCCATTGGTTGTGTCCTATTCTGAGTGTTCATTGGTTGCATCTTTGCATATCATGACATCTCCCCCATTTTTTTTCCAGATGTATATACATGTGAACGTGTCTGTCTAATGTGACTGACTGAGGAATACAGAACAGAACAAACAAAACAAATGCCCATAAGTCCAGTCTCTGAGGCTTGCGTCTGATCCTCGTCGACCGCCGGAGAGGTGGTGGAGGGGATGACGGTTTCTTGACAGGCGAGTGGGAGGCACGACTGGTGGCCTCGTGGTTCGAGGTGTCTGGAGGTGGCAATTCGACATGTGGAAATGGAGGTGAAAGTGGTTGTGGGCAAGCAACTTTTCGCAGTGCCCTTCGATTCCTTTGCACAATGGAGCCTTCAGCCATACGTATGACATAGGATCTGGGTGCGGCCTGTCAAACAACGACAGCCGGAGCAGACCACCCACCATCCGGTATCTTGATCCTGACCGTGTCTGCCGGGGATAGCACGTCCAGATCGGTGGCATGGGCGTCTTAGCCCTGCTTCTGGCTGTCGCGCAGCTGCTGTATCTTCTGCAGCACCGGGAGGTGATCAAGGTTGGGCAGGTGTATGGCTGGAAGCGTCGTCCGCAGTTCCCTGTTCATCAGCAGTTGAGCTGGCGACATGCCAGTGGACAATGGAGTCGCCCTGTACGCGAGCAGCGCAAGGTGTATGTCGGAAGCGGAGTCCGAGGCCTTGCGGATGAGCTGCTTAACAATGTTCACCCCTTTGTCGACTTTGCCATTAGACTGCGGATAGTGCGGACTGATGGTGACATGCCTGAAAATGTAACTCTCAGCAAACGTGGACCATTCTCGACTGTGGAAGCAAGGGCCATTGTCGCTCATGACGGTGTTCGGGATGCCATGCTGTGAGAATGTCTCTTTACACGCTTTGATGACGGTCTGTGAGGTGAGGTCTGGCAGCTTCAGCACCTCAGGATAGTTCGAAAAGTAATCGATGATTAAGATATAGTCACGACCATTCGCGTGGAATAGGTCAATGCCAACCTTGGACCACGGCGAGGTCACTAGATCACGTGGTTGGAGCGTCTCCTTGCTCTGCACTGGTCGGAACCTCTGACAGCTTTCGCAGTTCAGGACCATGTCCATGGTGTCCTGGTTGATGCCGGGCCAGTAGACAGCTTGCCGGGCCCTGCGTCTGCACCTTTCCACACCCAGGTGTCCCTCATGAATCTGCCGCAGCACCATGCTCTGGAGACGTAGCAGGATGACTATCCTGTCCAGCTTGAGCAGGATGCCGTCGATCAGCGTCGGTTCATACTTGGCATTGTAGAATTGAGGGCATTGCCCTTTCTACCAGCCATTGCTGAGGTTGTGGATAACTCGCTGCAACAGGGGGTCTTTGGCCGTCTCTTCTCGGATGAGAACGATCTTCTCATCTATTGCTGTGAAGTGCTTGCACACCAGTCGGTTGGTTCAGTGGTTCACTGGGTGAGTTGACGGAGTGGGACAATGCATCGGCGATGTTGAGCTCCTTGCCAGGTGTGTACACCAAATTGAAATCACACCTCCTGAGTTTGAGCAGAGTTCTCTGCAAACGAGGCGTCATGTCGTTCAGGTCCTTTTGGATGATGTGGACCAGAGGGCTATGATCCGTCAAAACAGTAAATGTTGGCAAGCCGTAGATATAATCATGAAATTTGAGGATGCCGGTGAGAAGACCTAAACACTCCTTCTCAATCTGCGCATATCTGGTCTCAGTGGGTGTCAAAGCCCGTGACGTGTATGCTACTGGTACCCAGGATGACGTGTTGTCTCTTTGAAGCAACACCGCCCCAATGCCATCCTGATTCACATCTGTGGGTATCTTGATCTCTCGGTCTGGGTCAAAGACTGAAAGGATGGGTGCAGTGGTGAGCTTGGCTTTCAGCTCCAGCCAGTCTGTTCGGTGCACCGCCTTCCACTCATAGGCGGTTGATTTTTTTTCACTAGGTTGTGTAGGGCCGTGCTGTGTGTGGCCAAATCCGGGATGAACTTGCCAAGGAAATTGACCATTCCCAGGAAGCGCAGTACTGCCTTCTTGTCCTCAGGTACTTTCATTTCCTGATGGCTTTAATTTTGCCTGTGTCCGTGTTGCACACCATGTTGCGAAATCTGATCGCCCAGGAACTTCAACGTGAATGTCCCAAAACAGCACTTGGACCTGTTTAGTTTGAGACCATGTTCATGTATGCGTTGGAATACTTTCCTGAGTCGCGATACATGTTCCTCTGGGGTTGTGGACCAGATTATGATATCGTCAATGTAGACAAAAACCCCTTCTATTCACTCCATCATCTGTTCCATGATGCGATGGAAAATCTCTGATGCCGAGATGATGCCAAATGGCATTCAGTTGTAGCAGAACCTGCCAAAAGGCGTGTTGAAGGTGCAGAGCCTTCTGCTGGATTCTTCAAGTTGGATTTGCCAAAACCCTTGGGATGCATCCAATTTTGTGAAGAAGAGCGCGTGTGCCATCTCACTCATGATTTCTTCTCTCTTCGGGATGGGGTAATGTTCCCGTATAATGTTTTTGTTTAGATCCTTGGGGTCAATGCAGATGCGTAGGTCCCCCGAAGGCTTCTTAACGCACACCATCGAGCTGACCCAGTCGGTTGGTTCAGTGACCTTGGAGATGATGCCTTTTTGTTGTAGACTTGTGAGCTCTGCCTTCAGGTGCTCTCTCAGCAGCATGCCCATCCCGTTAAATACATCTGGGTACTGGGTTAGGATGTCGTCGATGCTGGCGGATGGACACCTGCAGATGGCAGGACCCCAGTTCCTTGATTGCGTTTCCATTGTAGTCCAGGAGTTTACAGGCAGCTGGAAGGATTGTGGAGGCTTCTTGATTCTCTTGAGGTCCAGCTGCGAAATCAGGTTGGCGGAGGCATCTGTGTCCAGTTTGAACTGGATGGGGCAGTGGTTGACCTCCATCACTGCATGCCATTCGTCCTCGAAATCCACGGCCAGGATTGATTGGACTCGCGATATGTCCAGTGTGGCGTATTCGCACTTCGTAATAATGCCCACTCGTTAAGTGTTGTCCAGGTATTCATCATCTGGATCCATCGCACTGCCTGGATCAGGGTCATGCATTTGGTGTTGCACACTTCTGATGCGCCGTTGTCGGAATTGGGAGCGCTGGCTCCTGACTGGTGGTGCAGATCTGCACAGGGCTGCATGGTGGTTTGGTTTCCCACAGTTTAAACAACGTTTGCCTCTTGCAGGGCAGTTTTTAAAAAATGGGCGGTGCCGCAGTTCGCAAAAGTCATGACGTCGGCGTCATGATGCTCAATGAGTCGTTGCGCATGCGCGGTGCGGTTCTCGGACGTCTGCACCTGCACAGTGCGGTTTTCAGCCGCTTCGTGTTCCCGATCGCATTGAGCATGCGTCGGGCCCCGTGAAGAGCGCGTAAAATGGCCGCTTTCGTCAATGTGGAGGCGCTGCATCCAGGAGATGACCTGAACACTCGCCACCTCGTGGGAGACTTGTTTTTCACTTTCTGCTGTTTTGTACTGTGAATAGCGATTTTTAGAGCGCTCATGCACAGTACACATTTCAATCGCGACCGGCAGGGTCATGTGCTTGATTTTCAACAATTGCTCTCGCAGAGGATCAGAGTGGACTCCAAAAACGATTTGGTCTCTGATCATGGAGTCAGTGATATCACCGAAGTTGCAGAATTGTGCTAGCAGTCTAAGGTTAGTTAGATAGGAGTTGAAGGATTTGTCTATTCCCTTTCCTTGAGCAAGCAATGAAACCTAACAAATGAGGAAACTATTCTGTAAAAAACAAATAAACTAGTTCAATTGTACTTGTTCGGGAATTCTTTTGAAAATTCTGCAAGATGACAACAAAGGCTTGAAGCCTTCTGTTCCGAGGCTGAAATAACAAGGTAATTGCATTTGGACCTTGTCTTTTAAGTATCTCAAAATTACTGCATTTCAAATTCAATTAATTGCTCTTGGAACGCAATGCCTATTGTTACATGGTAAAGGAGTGTTAACCTGATTATTCTAAGTAGATTAATGTCGGCATTGGAATAGTATATAGAGTCATGTCATTTGTAGCTCCTATGAAATTGTGCTAAATAGTGGGGTGCAGTCACAGCTCCCCCACTGCCCTCTCTGCTCACTGTGGGTTGGGCGTTAGTTAGGCGAGTGTAACATAAAACTGATGTTCCACAGAGACCTTGAATAAAGAGTTTCTCGGTTAACCTAATAGTGGGGAAGCAGGGATGGGGAGTCAAGTCAAAATCTGTGACAAAATATCTTCCTTTAGAATTGTAAAGGTGCTAAGTACTTGAACAGTGGTTTGTAGGCAATGAGTGTATCGTGACTTCAACTTTACAAATGAAACAATAATAAGGGTAATGCCAGGAAACAGGTCATTTTAAATCATCTATATTTGTATTTATGGGTATTAGAATTAAGGAATAGCTTGAAGTAAGTTTAATTTTTTTGGTTGGAACCAAAGAAAGGTTACTGCATAGAAGGAGGCTGTTCGGCCCATCCTGTCCATGCCAGCTCGAGGGCACCCGGGTGCCCTTTCCAATCCCACCTTCCTGCATCCGGTCCATAGCCCTGCAGCTTACAGCACTTAAGGTGCAGACCCAGGTACTTTTGAAAAGAGTTTAGGGTCTCTGCCTCCACCACCAACCTGGACAGCGAATTCCAGACTCCCACCACCCTATGTGTAAAAACGATCTTCCTCATGTCCCCTCTACACCCCTCTGGGTTTGAAAGGGTTAATGTCTTCACTTTAGTTTCTGATGCCCATATGGGAATGAGAGCTTACAACAGGAAGCAATCTGGAGTACTGTGCACAGTTTTGGTCCCCTTACTTGAGGAAGGGCATAAATGCATTAGAGGTGGTCCTGTGAAGGTTCACTGGATTGATTCCAGGGATGAAGGACTTGTCTTATGAAGAGAGATTGAGCAGTTCAGGCCTATATTCACTGAAGTTTAGAAGAATGAGAGGCTACTAATTGAGAATGTAAGATGCTAAAGGGGATTGACAGGGTAGACGTAGAACAATAGGGCATAGTTTTAGGCTAATATGTAGCAGATTTAAAGCAGAAATGAGGAGGAATTACTTCACTCAAAGAGTCATGAATCTCTACCCCAGAGTGCAGTGGATGCCGGAACACTAAACAAATTTAAGGAGGAGACAGATAGGTTTTTAATTAGTTGCGGGATGAAGGGTTATGGGGAGCGGACAGGAAGGTGGAGATGAGGCCGAGTTGACATCAGCTATGATCATATTAAATGGAGGAGCAGGCTCGAGGGGCTTGAATTGCCTACTCCTGTGTTGTGTTATGCTGCTTCGGATAACACAGGCTGCTACTTGATGCAGTCTTAACTAAAGGATGCTCCAGACTCTGAAATTAGTTCAAAGTGTTTATTAAACAATTAACACAGTTCTCAAATGAGTTCGACTCTCTGCTAATCTAAATGTAGTAACTCAGTCTAACTGTACCAGCTTGCTCTAAGCCACGTGCTGGGGTGTGATGCTGCTGATCAACCCTGTCTAACTCTCTAGATGTCTGTCTGTGGAAAGAGGCAGGGTGTGAGTGCCTCATCCCTTTTATTGTGTTTATGTCATGCCCCATTGTGGTGATGCCACCTCTTGAGTGTCCTGACTGCCCATTGGTTGTGTCCTATTCTGAGTGTTCATTGGTTGCATGTTTGCATATCATGACATCTCCCCCATTATTTTTTTAGATGTATATACAAGTGAACGTGTCTGTCTAATGTGACTGACTGAAGAATACAGAACAGAACAAACAAAACAAATGCCCATAAGTCCAGTCTCTGAGGCTTGCGTCTGATCCTCGTCGACCGCCGGAGAGGTGGTGGAGGGGATGACGGTGTCTTGACAGGCGAGTGGGAGGCACGACTGGTGGCCTCGCAGTTCTGGGTGTCTGGAGGTGGCAATTCAACATGTGGAAATGGACGGGAAAGTGGTTGTGGGCAAGCAACTTTTCGCAGTGCCCTTCGATTCCTTCGCACAATGGAGCCATCAGCCATACGTATGACATAGGATCTGGGCGCGGCCTGTCGAACAACGACAGCCGGAGCAGGCTACCCACCATCCGGTATCTTGATCCTGACCGTGTCTGATGGGGCTAGCACGTCCAGATCGGTGGCATGTGCGTCTTAGCCCTGCTTCTGGCTGTCGCGAAGCTGCTGCATCTTCTGCAGCACTGGGAGGTGATCAAGGTTGGGCAGGTGTATGGCTGGACGCGTCGCCCGCAGGTCCCTGTTCATCAGCAGTTGAGCTGGCGACATGCCAGTGGACAAGGGAGTCGCCCGGGATGCAAGTGGTGCAAGGTGTATGTCGGAAGCGGAGTCCGAGGCCTTGCGGATGAGCTGCTTAACGATGTGCACCCCTTTGTCGACTTTGCCATTAGACTGCGGATAGTGCGGACTGGAGGTGACATGCCTGAAATTGTAGCTCTTGGCAAACGTGGACCATTCTCGACTGTGGAAGCACGGGCCATTGTCGCTCATGACGGTGTTCGGGATGCCATGCTGTGAGAATGTCTCTTTACACGCTTTGATGACGGTCCGTTAGGTGAGGTCTGGAAGCTTCAGCACCTCAGGATAGTTCGAAAAGTAATCGATGATTAAGATATAGTCGCGACCATTCGCGTGGAATAGGTCAATGCCAACCTTGGACCACGGAGGTCTCTAGGTCATGTGCTTGGAACGTCTCCTTGCTCTGCGCTGATTGGAACCTCTGACAGGTTTCGCAGTTCAGGACCATGTCCATGGTGTCCTGGTTGATGCCGGGCCAGTAGACAGCTTGCCGGGCCCTGCGTCTGCACTTTTCTACACCCAGGTGTCCCTCATGAATCTGCCGCAGCACCATGCTCTGGAGGTGTAGCGGGATGACTATCCTGTCCAGCTTGAGCAGGATACCGTCAATCAGTGTCAGGTCATCCTTGACGTTGTAGAATTGAGGGCATTGCCCTTTCTGCCAGCCATTGCTGAGGTTGTGGATAACTTGTTGCAACAGGGGGTCTTTGGCCGTCTCTTCTCGGATGAGAACGATCTTCTCATCTGTTGCTGGGAGAGTGCTTGCACACGGTTGTACCTGCAATTCAATGTGCTGGATGATTTCCAGTGGTTCGCTGGGTGAGTTGACGGAGCGGGACAATGCATCGGCGATCTTGAGCTCCTTGCCAGGTGTGTACACCAAATTGAAATCACACCTCCGGAGTTTGAGCAGAGTTCTCTGCAAACGAGGCGTCATGTCGTTCAGGTACTTTTGGATGATGTGGACCAGAGGGCTATGATCCGTCAAAACAGTAAATGTTGGCAAGCCGTAGATATAATCATGAAATTTGAGGATGCCGGTGAGAAGACCTAAACACTCCTTCTCAATCTGCGCATATCTGGTCTCAGTGGGTGTCAAAGCCCGTGACGTGTATGCTATTGGTACCCAGGATAACGTGTCGTCTCTTTGAAGCAACACCGCCCCAATGCCATCCTGATTCACATCTGTGGATATCTTGGTCTCTCGGTCTGGGTCAAAGAATGCAAGGATGGGTGCAGTGATGAGCTTGGCTTTCAGCTCCAGCCAGTCTGTTCGGTGCACTGCATTCCACTCATAGGCGGTTGATTTTTTCACCAGATTGCGTAGGGCTGTGGTGTGTGTGGCCAAATCCGGGATGAACCTGCCAAGGAAATTGACCATTCCCAGGAAGCGCAGTACTGCCTTCTTGTCCTCGGGGACTTTCATTTCCTGATGGCTTTAATTTTGTCTGTGTCCAGGCACACACCGTGTTGCGAAATCTTCAACGTGAATGTCCCAAATCAGCACTTGGACCTGTTTAGTTTGAGACCATGTTCATGTATGCGTCGCAATACTTTCCTGAGTCGCGACACATGTTCCTCTGGGGTTGTGGACCAGATTATGATATCGTCAATGTAGACACGAACCCCTTCTATTCCCTCCATCATCTGTTCCATGATGCGATAGAAAATCTCTGATGCCGAGATGATGCCAAATGGCATTCGGTTGTAGCAGAATCTGCCAAAAGGCGTGTTGAAGGTGCAGAGCCTTCTGCTGGATTCTTCAAGTTGGATTTGCCAAAACCCTTGGGATGCATCCAATTTTGTGAAGAAGAGCGCGTGTGCCATCTCACTCATGATTTCTTCTCTCTTTGGGATGGGGTAATGTTCCCGCATAATGTTTTTGTTTAGATCCTTGGGGTCAATGCAGATGCGTAGGTCCCCCGAAGGCTTCTGTACGCACACCATCGAGCTGACCCAGTCGGTTGGTTCAGTGACCTTGGAGATGATGCCTTTTTGTTGTAGACTCGTGAGCTCTGCCTTCAGGTGGTCTCTCAGCAGCGTGCCCATCCCGTTAAATACATCTGGGTACTGGGTTAGGATGTCGTCGATGCTGGCTTGAAGATCATAGATCATAGAATTTACAGTGCAGAAAGAGGCCATTCAACCCATCGAGTCTGCACCGGCTCTGGGAAAGAGCACCCTACCCAAGGTCAACACCTCCACCCTATCCCCATAACCCAGTAACCCCACCCAACACTAAGGCCAATTTTGGATACTATGGGCAATTTAGTATGGCCAATCCACCTAATCTGCACATCTTTGGACTGTGGGAGGAAACCGGAGCACCCGGAGGAAACACACGCACACAAGGGGAGAACGTGCAGACTCCGCACAGACATTGACTCAAGCTGGAATCGAACCTGGGACCCTGGAGCTGTGAAGCAATTGTGCTAACCACTGTGCTACCGTGCTGCCCGAAGATCAGAATGGGACGGCGTCGTGGTGTAGACCCTTTGATTGAGGTTTAGTTGCTTGTAGGCGTGTGCACCTAGCAGGGACGCCCTGTCGGGTTTAACAATCTCGAAGCCTAAGCTTGCTTGTGTGTGTCGGCTGGACTCCTGCAGATGGCAGGACCCCAGTGCCTTGATTGCGTTTCCATTGTAGTCCAGAAGTTTGCAGGCAGCTGGAAGGATTTTGGGGGGCTTCTTGATTCTCTTGAAGTCCAGCTGCGAAATCAGGTTGGCGGAGGCATCTGTGTCCAGTTTGAACTGGATGGGGCAGTGGTTGACCTTCATCACTGCATGCCATTCGTCCTCGGAATCCACGGCCAGGATTGATTGGACTCGCGATGTGTCCGGTATGGCGTATTCGCACTTCGTAATAATGCCCACTCGGTAAGTGTTGTCCAGGTATTCATCATCTGGATCCATCGCACTGCCTGGATCAGGGTCATGCATTCAGTGTTGCACACTTCTGATGCGCCGTTGTCGGAATTGGGGGCGCTGGCTCCTGACTGGTGGTGCAGATCTGCACTGGGCTGCATAGTGGTTTGGTTTCCCACAGTTTAAACAGCGTTTGCCTCTTGCAGGGCAGTTTTTTAAAAAATGGGCGGTGCCGCAGTTCGCAAAAGTCATGACGTCGGCGTCATGATGCTCAATGAGTCGTTGCGCAAGCGCGGTGCGGTTCACGAACGTCTGCACCTGCACAGTGCGGTTTTCAGCCGCTTCGTGTTCCCGATCGCATTGAGCATGCGTCGGGCCCTGTGAAGAGCGCGCAAAATGGCCGCTTTCGTCAATGTGGAGGCGCTGCATCCAGGAGATGGCCTGAACACTCGCCACCTCGTGGGAGGCTTGTTTTTCACTTTCTGCTGTTTTGTACTGTGAGTAGCGATTTTTAGAGCGCTCATGCACAGTACACATTTCAATCGCGACCGGCAGGGTCATGTGCTTGATTTTCAACAATTGCTCTCGCAGAGGATCAGAGTGGACTCCAAAAACGATTTGGTCTCTGATCATGGAGTCAGTGATATCACCGAAGTTGCAGGATTGTGCTAGTAGTCTAAGGTTAGTTAGATCGGAGTTGAAGGATTCGTCTTTACCTTGCATCCTCTGCTTGAAGATGTAGCGCTCGAAGATTTTGTTGGTGTCCACCACACAGTGGCTGTCGGATTTGTCCAGGATGGTTTGGTACTTCGTTTGTCCTGCCCTTCAGAAAAGTGAAAGGAGTTGAAAATGTCAATCGCATGGTCACCCGCAGTGGTGAGTAGAAGAGCTATCTTCTGAGCATAGGTCGCGCCATTGAGGTCGGATGCTTCCACGTATAGTTGAAATTTCTGCTTGAATGATTGCCAGTTGGCACTAAGATTGCCGGTGGTCCTGAGCCGATGAGGAGCCTGAATCTTGTCCATTGTGCCTGTATTCAGTCGCTGGTTGTCACTTGTTGAGTTGAACTAAATAGAACTAAATAGTCATACCTGGTATCATATTGTGTTATGCTGCTTCGGATAACACAGGCTGCAGTTTTAGCTAAAGGATGCTCCAGACTCTGAAATGAGTTCAACGTGTTTATTGAACTATTAACACAGTTCTCAAATGAGTTTGACTCTCTGCTAATCTAACTGTAATAACTCAGTCTAACTGTACCAGCTTGCTCTAAGCCACGTGCTGGGGTGTGATGCTGCTGATCAACCCTGTCTAACTCTCTAGATGTCTGTCTGTGGAAAGAGGCAGGGTGTGAGTGCCTCATCCCTTTTATAGTGTTTATATAATGCCCCATTGTGGTGATGCCACCTCTGAGTGTCCTGACTGCCCATTGGTTGTGTCCTATTCTGAGCATTCATTGGTTGCATGTTTGCATATCATGACACTCCTGCTCCTAGTTCTTATATTCTAATGTTCAAACAGGGTTTAAAGGAAAATTAGGTTATTGCTTAGCAACCAGTAGCCACCTTAGGTTGGAAATAACTTTGAGTTTAGTCTTAAACTGGAACCAGGAAAAGGGGTACGAGACCAGGGAACCACGGAAGAGTCTCAGGAAGAGAGATAAGTTAAAGCAGCAAAGAACAATGGGCGGACGGGCCTGTGCCATGGGGGCACTCTATTGCTCCGCGTCGGCCGCTGTGGTCCTCCGCGCTGGCCGACGTGGAGATGCACACCCCCTGCGCATGTGCTGGGATGACGCCAGCACACGCTGGCGCTCCCGCACATGCGCCAGCACGCGCCGGACGGTGGAGGCCCTTCGGCGTCGGTTGGCGTGGCGCCAAGCCCCTTCCCCGCCGGCCGGCGTGGCGCAAACCACTCCGGGGCCGGCCTAGCCCCTGAAGGTGCGGAGGATTCACGCCACTCCTCGGTGGCCGGGACCCCCCGCCCCGCCGGATAGGGGAGAATCCCGCCCAAGAAGTTGAACGAGTTCCTATTGGGTGAAGAAAGCAGAGAAAGTGCTCTGAGTTAAAGAGAAAGCTGTGGGAACCAGATTTATAGTGAGAATTCAGACATCCGAGGTGAATCAATCATTTGGTGACATCTTAATTCAACCTGTGGAACAGTACTGTTCTGTTGGCATGGCTGGGTCCCTGAGAAATTGTGTGGAAGCTGGAATGCACATGGCAATCCGAGGCAGTGCAATACTGAAAGGAGAGATTGAAATCCTGGAGGTGGACCCTTGGTGAGGGCTTCCGAGAGAAAGAGTTTGGGAGGAAATTTCAAGCGTGTTTGTTTGAGAATGGTGTTTGGAAACACTAGTGTGGAAGTCAGAGTTTCAGTGAGATCAGTTGGTTTACAGTGTGACAAGCACCTGGGGAGGTTTTGATGAGAAACAGAAGTTTCTTTGGGTGACATCTGTCACTTGGTTTCAGAGTGGGCTGTGTCTGATCAAGTTGGCCTATTGGTTTACATGGACTGTGTACTTATTGAGAACATTAGAGTATAAGATCTATGATGTAACTTGTGTTATCCTTACAAATCTGTGTACATCTGTAATTATATAGTTGGGGTGAAGGAGTAGTGCATTATAGGCAATCTTTTTGTCTCCCCATGTCTGCGTGGGCTTCCTCCGGGCACTCCAGTTTCCTCCCACAATCCAAAGATGTGCAAGTTAGGTGGATTCGCCTTGCTAAATTTTCCCTTAGGTGTCCAAAGGTTAGGTGGGGATAGGGCAGGGGAGTGGGCCCAGGTGGGGGTGCTCTTTCAGAGGGTTGGTGCAGACTCAATGGGTTGAATGGCCTCCTTCTGCATGGTAAGGATTCTGTGGTTTCCTTGTTAAATAAATGTTTTATTCTTTTGTGAAAATCTTATCAGCAGTCCTGCGACTCTGTTCATCCACGTCTCTGAACAAAAAATACAAGTAACGGTCTATTGAGCCAGGGTTCTGCTAGGGGATTTAACTGTCCAGTAGCAACATCAGTAACATGGGATCGTAACTAGTAATGCTGTACATTTGAATTTGCTGCTTTTTCAGATTCCCTTAAATATTGATAATTTGATGTAATAGTAGCTCTCTCCTACCCCACGCCAACACCTCCCCACTACCCACCTCCACACTGCCCACCTCCCTCCCTCCTGGTTTTGTCTTCTCCTCTCCTGAAGATGCTGACTCTCTCTGGGAAATGGTTAAATGAACAATCCTCTGATAACTCAGCCATGTGACCATGGTGCGCCTTGACCAAGAGTAGAGAGGAGGCCTGACTAAGGCTTGCTCTTTCTTGCTCTCATTTTAGTGCTGGCAGTGAGTCAGATCTCTAACTGCTGCTACAGCTGAGGTAAGTCAAGTTGAGCCAACTCAACACTAAGTATTAAAATGGGATGCAAGTAATGTGGGTTTCCACCACCCTTCGGGGAACGTAACACTGGCAGAGTGGGAATAGCTCCAAGGATTCCCTGGCTCAAATGATCTATTTACCCAATTAAAGTAGAAACTTAAATGTTTAAGATGATTCATGAAAACATTTGTGTGTCCTCCTGATACCAATGGCGGGGACTAGAACCATAGAATCTCTCCAGTGCAGAGCGAGGTCATTCGGCCCATTGTTTCTGCACCGACCCTCTGAAAGCCCACTCTCCTGCCCTACCTCCATAACCCCACCTAACATGTACATTCCTGGGCATAAGGGGCAATTTTATCATGGCCAGTCCACCCAACCGGCACATCTTTGGATTGTGGGAGAAACCGGAGTACCCAGAGGAATCCCATGTAGACACGGGGAGAATGTGCAAACTCCGCACAGAGAGCCACCCAAGGCTGGAATTGAACCCGGGTCCCCGGCACTGTGAGGCAGCAGTGCTAACCACTGTGCCACTAATTCTAGCTTTAGTTGCCAATGAATATAAATCATCTGTTATGGTTTATTTCTCTTAGTGCTGGCAAAGGCTCACTATGTCCGTTAAAACAGGTGATGCTAGGGCAGAACGGTGGCGCAGTGGTTAGCACTGCTGCCTCACGCGCCGAGGTCCCAGATTCGATCCCGGCTCTGGGTCACTGTCCGTGTGGAGTTTGCACATTCTCCCCGTGTTTGCGTGGGTTTCGCCCCCGCAACCCAAAGGTGTGCCAGGTAGGTGGATTGGCCACGCTAAATTGCCCCTTAATTGGAAAAAATGAATTGGGTACTATAAATTTAAAAAAAACAGGTGATGCTCAGGAATGTTCTAGAAAGAAAGATTTGAATTTATGCAGTGCCTTTCATGACCTCTGGATGTCTCGGAGGACTACAACTAATGAAGTACTTTTGATGTGTTCTGTTGTAATGTTTTGCCCTTAAAGACAGGTGCCACAGTGACCAAGTGGCCTTGACTCACGGTTCACTGAGGTGGCCACAACGAGGTGTGCACATTGATATAAAGTAGCAAAAAGTATTACATCTGTTGAAGAAAATTATAGGCAAACATTCGGCAGAGGGGTTTGAGGAAAGGTGGGGCATGTTTGTTGTTGTGTTGGGTGTTCCGATACACAAATGCTCCAACATGGCTGTAGATGGTACAACTCTGTTTTATTGTCTTAAATAATAACAACTAATAACTGCTGGCTGAGGTTCGTGCTTCACCAGCTAACCTGTGGACCCAGCCCTTTGACTATCTTGGTGAGGCACTCAGCACATGGTCTATGTCTGAGTGGCGCGCTGTGAGCTCTGTGCTCTGAGCTATCTCCTGGTAGAATGAGCGGGAACTGTGGTGTTCCCTGTTTTATAGTGCGTGTGCTCTCACTGGTGATTGGCTGCGATGTTGTGTGTGTGCTGGTTGGTCCAAAAGCCTGTCCATCAGTGTGTGTGTGATTGCACCATGATATGCTAATGTGGATATCATGACATCCCCCCCCTTTTCACAAGGATATGTGCCTACATGCTAATAAATATAAGTGTGTACTGAGTGCATCTGAGTATGTGTGTGCAATATTTACAACATGTACATGAGGCTAAACTATATACAGAGGAAGGTGTCAGGTGCAACAGAGCAACGAGGTTGTACCACGAACAAAACAAGTGCAATCAACAAACGACGAGAGAGAACTTCTCGAACGACAAGAAAGAAACTCGCTAACAGTACTGTAAAACAATTCAGTGAGTCCAATGTGCTAACAGGCTCATAAGTCCAGTCTATCAGGTGGTCGACAAATTTCGGGTTGACCGCCTCAAGGGTGGGACAGGATCCACCGGCTGAGGAATGGGCCTGGCCACGGGCGAGAGAGGAATAGGCAGAGTGGCAGGAAGCTCAACGAAGTCGACACCAGGGACAACAGGAGGGCGTGGCACCGTGCACGATATCGTAGCGAGCGCGGAACCAGCCGAAGGGCGCGCCGATTACGTCGGCGAATGGAGCCATCAGGCATGCAAACCAGGAAGGAGCGGGGAGCCACGCGGTGGAGAACCTCGGCGGTTGCCGACCAACCACCCTCCGGTAGGTGTATGCGGACATTGTCTCCAGGCGCCAGGGCAGGAAGATCAGTTGCCCGAGCGTCATGTGCCACCTTCTGCTGAGCACGCTGTTGTTGCATCCTTCGCAGTACTGGAGCATGGTCGGGTTCGGGAACATGAATGGACGGCACAGTGGTCCTGAGGGTGCGACCCATCAACAGCTGGGCTGGCGAGAGGCCCGTGGACAGTGGGGCCGAGTGATAGGCCAGCAGGGCTAAACAGAAGTCAGATCTGGCATCAGCAGCCTTGCAGAGGAGCCGCTTCACGATGTGGACGCCCTTTTCTGCCTTGCCATTCGACTGGGGATTCAAGGGACTGGACGTCACGTGCGTGAAGTTGTATGAGGTGGGAAAGGAAGACCATTCTTGGCTTGCAAAACAAGGCCCGTTGTCAGACATGACAGTGAGCGGAATTCCATGGCGAGCGAAGGTTTCTTTGCATGCCCGGATGACAGCTGATGATGTCATGCAGGCGTATGACCTCCGCATAATTTGAAAAATAGTCAATCAGAATAATGTAGTCCCTGCCGAGCGCATGAAAGAGGTCCACGCCCACCTTCGCCCAGGGGGACGTGACCAACTCATGGGGCTGAAGGGTCTCAGGGGGTTGCGCCGGCTGAAACCTCTGGCAGGTGGGGCAATTGAGCACCATGTTGGCGATGTCGTCGCTGATGTCCGGCCAGTACACAGCTTCTCGGGCCCTCCACCTGCACTTTTCAACTCCTAGATGGCCTTCGTGCAGTTGTTCGAGGCGAAGCCGGTGCATGCTGTGTGGGATCACAATCCGGTCCAACTTCAAAAGGACACCATCAATGACGGCCAAGTCGTCCGGGACATTGTAGAATTGTGGGCACTGCCCCTTGAGCCACCCTTTCGTCATGTGACGCATTACACGCTGTAGAAGGGGGTCAGCCGCAGTCTCACGGCGAATGTGGGCCAGACGTCCATCAGTGGCCGGCAGATTATGAAGGCTACTTGTGCGTCGACCTGACAAACGAACCCCTCTGATTCGGGTGGTGTGTTCACCGCCCTGGACAGAGCATCTGCGATGAGGAGGTCCTTCCCCGGGGTGTAGACAAGTTGGATGTCATACCTCCGGAGCTTGAGCAGAATGCGCTGGAGGCACGGGGTCATATCGTTGAGGTCCTTCTGAATGATGCCGACCAGGGGGCGATGGTCGGTCTCCACAGTGAACTGCGGAAGACCATACACATAATCGTGGAATTTGTCGATGCCGGTCAACAAGCTTAGGCACTCCTTTTCAATCTGCGCATAGCACTGTTCTGTGGGGGTCATGGCCCGCGAGGCATTGGCGACTGGGGCCCATGATGTGGTGATATCATGACATTTGTGACTGTGTTTGAGGAGCTGTTCACCATGGGGGGGGGGGGGGGGAGGGGGGGTGAAAAAGGATGAAAAATTTGTTCCGACTGTGTAGTTGATTGCTGGGAAATATGTTTCCCAGGGTGTTTATGTGTTGTAACCTGTTTTGATACATAAGAACATAAGAACTAGGAGCAGGAGTAGGCCATCTGGCCCCTCGAGCCTGCTCCGCCATTCAATGAGATCATGGCTGATCTTTTGTGGACTCAGCTCCATTTTCCGGCCTGAACACCATAACCCTTAATACCTTTATTCTTCAAAAAACTATCTATCTTTCCAGCTCCGTAACAATCAGCTGATTCCACCCAGTTCAGTTCATCTTCTGCTGAAGCTTTCATTCAAGACTATGTTTCCTCTACACTTGGCTAATTCAATGCACTCCTGTCCAGCCTCCAACATTCTACCCTCCATAAACTTGAGGTCACCCAAAAACTCTACTGCCCATGTTCTAACATGCACCAAGTTCCGTTCACAATAAATAAAAGCAAATTGCTACAGATGCTGGAATTTGAAACCAAAACAGAAAATGCTGGACAATCTCAGCAGGTCTTGGAGAGAGGAGGGAGCTAACATTTTGAGTCTGGATGGCTCTTTGTCAGTCCTATTGAAATTGTCCAGCATTTTCTGTTTCCATTCACAATATACTCGCTGACCTCCTATGGCTCCCAGTTAAGCAACATTCAATTTTAAAATTCTCATCCTTCTTCTCAAAACCCCCCATGGCCTTGACATTCCTTGGCCGGGATTCTCCTTTCCGGAGACTAAGTCCCCACGCCAGCGGGAAAACCAACGACTCCGGCGTCAATGGGCCCCCAAGGTGAGGAATTTTCACCTGTCTCGGGTGCAAGGTGGACACCGGAGGGGATGGCGCCACTCCAGCCGGCGGCGAAGGAAATGCGCGAGTTTGCACGTGCGTGGAACTGCCGGTGTCTTTTGGCGCATGCGCGCGGGGGGGGGGGGTTCTCTTCTCCGCGCCGGCCATGGCGGAGTCCTACAGGGGCCGGCACCGAAGGAAGGAGTGCCCCCACGGCACAGGCCCGACAGCAGATCAGTGGGCCCTGATCGTGGGCCAGGCCACCATGGCCGCCGCCCCCCCCCCCCCCCCCCCCCCCCCCCCCGGGTCGGGTCTCCCCGCGCCCCCGTGAGGACCGCCCCAGCCGACGTACCTGCCAGGTCTCGCTGTGTGGGACCATACATAACCCACACCGGCAGGTCTAGCCAAAAACGGACGGCCGCTCGGCCCATCGGGGCCCGGAGAATTGCCGGGGGGGCCGCTGCCAACGGCCCCCGACCGGCGTGGCGTAAACCCTGCCCCCGCCCGAAATACGGCACCGGAGAATACAGCAGGCGGCGTCGGGGCGGGATTCGCGCCGCCCGCCCTCCCGGGGATTCTCCGACCCAACTCCCGGGTTGGAGAATCCCGCCCTTTATTTCTGCCATCTCCTCAGAGCCACTGCCCTCCAAGATAATGGCACTCCTCTTATTCTGGCCTTTTGATGCTGCTGTTTCCCCTCTTCCCGTACCTAGTGATGAACAAAGCAGACTTTCATTTGTTCCTGGAGTGAGTCATTCCTGGGACAGGTCGTTAGCCTGTTGCCAGGGGCTTCTAGCTCGAGGGGCACCACTCTGCATCAAGCGTGGCTGACCAGGGGCGTCATTCTCCGACCCCCCACCGGGTCGGAGAATCGCCGGGGGCTGGCGTGAATCCTGCCCCCGCCGGTTGCCGAAGTCTCCGGCACCGGAGATTCGGCGGTGCGGGAATCGCGCCGCGCCGGTTGGCTGGCCGCCCCGCTCGATTCTCCGGCCCGGATGGGCCGAAGTCCCACCGATAAATTGCCTGTCCCGCCAGCGTGGAGTAAACCACCTTTTGAACGGCGGGACAAGGCGGCGTGGGTGGGCTCCGGGGTCCTGGGGGGGGCGCGCCGATCGGGGCCCACCGATCCGCGGGTGGGCCTGTGCCGTGGGGGCACTCTTTCCCTTCCGCCTCCGCCATGGTCTCCACCATGGCGGAGGCGGAAGAGACTCCCTCCCACTGCACATGCGTGGGAAACTGTCAGCGGCCGCTGACGCTCCCGCGCATGCGCCGCCCGGGGATGTCATTTCCGCGCCAGCTGGCCGGGCAACAAAGGCCGTTTCCGCCAGCTGGCAGGGTGGAAATTCCTCCGGCGCCAGCCTAGCCCCTCAATGTTGGGGCTCGGCCCCCAAAGATGCGGAGCGCCAGTTTGGGCGCCGTTTTGGGCGCCAGTCGGCGGACATCGCGCCGTTTCGGGAGAATTTCGCCCCAGGAGTCTCTCCCTCTTTTACCGCCAGCCATTGGCGTGTTTGGGAGGATTTTGCAGCTTGACTATCAACCTGTTTGGCCGCATTATGAACACACCTTCCTTGGCCATCAGGTCCTGGGGTGGGACTTGAACCCAGAGCTTCTGGTTCAGAGGCAGGGACACTACCCACTGCGCCACTACCTCCTCTGGCCTTTTCCATACACCCAAATTTTAATCACTCCATATTGGCGGCCGTGTTTTCAGTTACCCACACCCTAACATCCAAAATTTCCTTGCTAAACTTCTCTGCCTCTCTCCTCTTATAAGATGCTACTTAAAATCTACCTCTGCCCTAATATCACCTTATGTGGCTTGGTATCAAAATTTGTTTTCCGAAGCTCCCGTGAAGAACCTTGGGATGTTTCCATACGTTAAAAGCACTACATGAATATAAATTATATAAATACATGTTGTTGCTGGTGTGGTTGTGACTTCTCTTCCCATACAGCAGTCCCAAGATTTCACTCGCAGCCTGTTTTTAACCTTCATCCACAAAGCACCTCCCTGTGACTTGATCCATAAATATGGACTCAGTCTCAGTCATCTTGGCAACACTAGCCTTTTCCTGTCAACTTTGTGACTGCAACTCCAGGCTTTCCTTTCTTTCCACTTAGCAACCATTTAATATGTATACATCCAAATCTTACAATAAATATAAGATGTGCACCTCCCAGAAGGTTTTTTAATGTTGTTGCAAACCTACATCACAGACCAGCGCACCATCTTTCCAACTCTGCCTGAAACATTATCAAACAAAAGCAAATGCTCCGTGGGTGTTCTTTCTCTCATTGGTTGATTCGAAGCAACCACAAAGAGCGGAAGCCACAAACCATAGCAAATATTTCCAGCTATTATTAACAATATGCTGTTTGGAGCACCTTTTTAGTGAAAGAGATCAGTGGGGGGGCTATTTTCAGACCTGTCAAACGCCAAGACAGACTTGAGGTTACTGACTAATTGTTTTTCAGTTCCACTAGCTCTAACCTTTGGACATGTACACGGTTACGTCTCAAAGCACCTTGCAGCCAATGCAAGGGAGGACCACAATGCACGGCAATAACTGCAACTCAGCAATAACCTGCTCACTGATGCTCAGTTTGGGTTCCACCAGGGTCACTCAGCTCCTGACCTCATTACAGTCTTGTTTTAAACATGGACAAAAGAGCTGAATGCCAGAGGTGAGGTGAGAGTGACTGCCCTTGACATCAAGGCAGAAATTGATCAACTATGGCATCAAGGAACCCTGGCTAAACTGGAGTCAATGGGAATCAGGGGGAAAATTCGGTACTGGTTGGAGTCATACCTAGTACAAAGGAACATGGTGGTGGGTGTTGGAGGTCAATCATCTCAACTCAGGACATCACTGCAGGAGTTCCTCAGGGTAGTATCCTAGGCCCAACCATCTTCAGTTGTATCATCAATGACCTTCCTTCCATCATAAGGTCAGCAGTGGGGATGTTCACTGATTATTGCACAATGTTCAGCACTATTCATGACTCTTTAGATTCCGATGCAGCCCATGTCCAAACGAGAAAGACCTGGACAATATCCAGGCTTGGGCTGATTAGTGTGAGCAAGATTTGTGAAGTGCCAGGAAATGACCATATTCAACAAGAGGGAATCTAACCACCGTTCCTTGACATTCAATGGCATTATCTTCACTGAATTCCCCCCCCCCGCAATACTAACATTCTGAAGGTTGCCATTGACCAGAAATTGAGCTGGTTTAACTAGATAAATACTATGGCTACAAGAACAGGCCAAAGGCTCGGAATCCTGCGGTGAGTAACTAACCTCCGGACTCCCAAAGCCTCACCGCCATCTTCAAGGCACAAGTCAGGAGTGTAATGGATTACTCTCCACTTGCCTGGATGAGTGCAGCTCCAACAACACTCAAGAAGCTCAACACCATCCAGGACAAAGCAACCCACTTGATTGGCACCCCTTCCACAAACATTCAAACTCTCCACCACCGATGAACTGTGTCAGCTGTGTGTACCATCTACATGATGCACAGCAGGAACTCACCAAGGTTGCTTAGGCAGCACCTTCCAAACCCATGACCATCTAGAAGGACAAGAGCAGCAGATACCTGGGAATCCCGCCACCTGCAAGTCACCCACCATCCTAAATTTGAAATTTAACACCGTTCCTTCACTGTCGCTGGGACAAAATCCTGGAATTCACTCCCTAACAGAACTCTAGGTGTACCTACATCTCAGGGACTGCAGCGGTTCGAGAAGGCAGCTCCACACCACCATCTCCAAGGAAACTAGGGATGGGCAATAAATGCTGAGCTAGCCAGCAAAGCCCATATCCTGTAAATGAATTTTTAAAAGGTGCAGTTTGTTCCCAGAGTGCACATTGCTTGCCCACATCCAGTTGCCATGGAGGAGCAAGCCCTGCTCCTTAACCTCTGCTGTCTTTGTGATGGTGGTGTGCCTATGATAGAGTAAGTGGAACATTTTGTGATGTTGTCCCAATGATATTCTTGCTCTTGTCTTTTGTGGTAGGCATTGTGGAACTGGGAAATAAAGTTGTAATAAGCTCAATAATAAAAACAGGAAGTATGAGAAAAACCCAACAGATCTGGCAGTATCTGTTGATAGAAAAACAGAGACAACAACGTTTCGAGTCTATTTGACGATTTGTAGAGTCCCACAGCAGTTGGTGAAATTTGAATTCAGTTAATAAAATCCATGATAGTAAACACTATCTCAGTGAAGATGAGATCGTTGTCGGCTGTTGTAAAAATCCATCTAGTCCCAACTGGCAGTAGGAAATCTGCCATCCTTTTCCGATCTGGCCTACGTGTAACTCCAGAGCCACAGTAATGTGGCTGACTCCTACCTACCCTCTGAAATGGCCTAGTAAGCCGTTCAGTTCAAAGGCAATTAGGAACGGGCAACAAACGCTGGACTTGCCGCCAACGAACACATCCCATGAAAGAATAAATAAAATAAAATGTTTTTTCCTATTGGATGAGATCATTGTGTGGTGCAAATGTTAAATGTCGGCTGGGCTCACTTTCAGGTTCAAATCTCCCAACTCCACCATTGGAGTAGCACTGTGAGCATGGTGCTGCTATTATACCTGATTAACGGCACTCCAAAGTCTTACCCAACATTGGCCAAGCATCCTCACAAGAAATGGCAGGAATGTGTTTTATGTGCCAACATTTCCACTTTGAGACATGCCAGAAAGCATGAAGCATCTGGCAGCCATCACAGCATTATTCATCTTAGCAGGCAGGCCAATAATCAAGGGGCAGAGATTTAAAGTAATTGGTAGAAGGATTAGAAGGGAGATCGAGTAGTAATTTTTTCACCCAGATGGTGGTGGAGGTCTGGAGCACACTGCCTTAAAGGGTGGTGGAGGTCTGGAGCACACTGCCTTAAAGGGTGGTGGAGGTCTGGAGCACACTATCTTAAAGGGTGGTGGAGGTCTGGAGCACAGTGCCTTAAAGGGAGGTGGAGGTCTGGAGCACACTGCCTTAAAGGGAGGTGGAGGTCTGGAGCACACTATCTTAAAGGGAGGTGGAGGTCTGGAGCACACTATCTTAAAGGGAGGTGGAGGTCTGGAGCACACTGCCTTAAAGGGTGGTGGAGGTCTGGAGCACACTGCCTTAAAGGGAGGTGGAGGTCTGGAGCACATTATCTTAAAGGGAGGTGGAGGTCTGGAGCACACTATCTTAAAGGGAGGTGGAGGTCTGGAGCTCACTATCTTAAAGGGTGGTGGAGGTCTGGAGCACAGTGCCTTAAAGGGAGGTGGAGGTCTGGAGCACACTGCCTTAAAGGGAGGTGGAGGTCTGGAGCACACTATCTTAAAGGGAGGTGGAGGTCTGGAGCACACTATCTTAAAGGGAGGTGGAGGTCTGGAGCACACTGCCTTAAAGGGTGGTGGAGGTCTGGAGCACACTGCCTTAAAGGGAGGTGGAGGTCTGGAGCACACTATCTTAAAGGGAGGTGGAGGTCTGGAGCACACTATCTTAAAGGGAGGTGGAGGTCTGGAGCACACTGCCTTAAAGGGTGGTGGAGGTCTGGAGCACACTGCCTTAAAGGGAGGTGGAGGTCTGGAGCACACAATCTTAAAGGGTGGTGGAGGTCTGGAGCACACTATCTTAAAGGGAGGTGGAGGTCTGGAGCACACTGCCTTAAAGGGTGGTGGAGGTCTGGAGCACACTGCCTTAAAGGGAGGTGGAGGTCTGGAGCACACAATCTTAAAGGGAGGTGGAGGCCTGGAGCGCACTGCCTTAAAGGGAGGTGGAGGTCTGGAGCACACTGCCTTAAAGGGAGGTGGAGGTCTGGAGCACACTATCTTAATGGGAGGTGGAGGTCTGGAGCACACAATCTTAAAGGGTGGTGGAGGTCTGGAGCACACTGCCTTAAAGGGTGGTGGAGGTCTGGAGCACACTATCTTAAAGGGAGGTGGAGGTCTGGAGCACACTATCTTAAAGGGAGGTGGATGTCTGGAGCACACTATCTTAAAGGGAGGTGGAGGTCTGGAGCACACTGCCTTAAAGGGAGGTGGAGGTCTGGAGCACACTGCCTTAAAGGGTGGTGGAGGTCTGGAGCACACTATCTTAAAGGGAGGTGGAGGTCTGGAGCTCACTATCTTAAAGGGAGGTGGAGGTCTGGAGCACACTGCCTTAAAGGGAGGTGGAGGTCTGGAGCACACTATATTAAAGGATGGTGGAGGTCCGGTGCACACTGCCTTAAAGGGTGGTGGAGGTCTGGAGCACACTATCTTAAAGGGAGGTGGAGGTCCGGAGCACACTGCCTTAAAGGGAGGTGGAGGTCTGGAGCTCACTGCCTTAAAGGGAGGTGGAGGTCTGGAGCACACTGCCTTAAAGGGTGGTGGAGGTCTGGAGCACACTGCCTTAAAGGGTGGTGGAGGTCTGGAGCACACTATCTTAAAGGGAGGTGGAGGTCTGGAGCACACTATCTTAAAGGGAGGTGGAGGTCTGGAGCGCACTGCCTTAAAGGGAGGTGGAGGTCTGGAGCACACTGCCTTAAAGGGAGGTGGAGGTCTGGAGCACACTATCTTAAAGGGTGGTGGAGGTCTGGAGCTCACTGCCTTAAAGGGTGGTGGAGGTCTGGAGCACACTGCCTTAAAGGGTGGTGGAGGTCTGGAGCACACTATCTTAAAGGGTGGTGGAGGTCTGGAGCACACTATCTTAAAGGGTGGTGGAGGTCTGGAGCTCACTGCCTTAAAGGGTGGTGGAGGTCTGGAGCTCACTATCTTAAAGGGAGGTGGAGGTCTGGAGCACACTATCTTAAAGGGAGGTGGAGCTCTGGAGCACACTATCTTAAAGGGAGGTGGCGGTCCGGTGCACACTATCTTAAAGGGAGGTGGAGGTCTGGAGCACACTATCTTAAAGGGAGGTGGAGGTCTGGAGCTCGCTGCCTTAAAGGGAGGTGGATGTCTGGAGCACACTATCTTAAAGGGAGGTGGAGGTCTGGAGCACACTATCTTAAAGGGAGGTGGAGCTCTGGAGCACACTATCTTAAAGGATGGTGGAGGTCTGGAGCACACTATCTTAAAGGGAGGTGGAGGTCTGGAGCTCACTATCTTAAAGGGAGGTGGAGGTCTGGAGCGCACTGCCTTAAAGGGAGGTGGAGGTCTGGAGCACACTGCCTTAAAGGGAGGTGGAGGTCTGGAGCACACTATCTTAAAGGATGGTGGAGGTCTGGAGCGCACTGCCTTAAAGGGAGGTGGAGGTCTGGAGCACACTATCTTAAAGGGAGGTGGAGGTCTGGAGCACACTATCTTAAAGGATGGTGGAGGCCTGGAGCGCACTGCCTTAAAGGGTGGTGGAGGTCTGGAGCACACTGCCTTAAAGGGAGGTGGAGGTCTGGAGCACACTATCTTAAAGGGAGGTGGAGGTCTGGAGCGCACTGCCTTAAAGGGTGGTGGAGGTCTGGAGCACACTGCCTTAAAGGGAGGTGGAGGTCTGGAGCACACTATCTTAAAGGGAGGTGGAGGTCTGGAGCACACTATCTTAAAGGGAGGTGGAGGTCCGGTGCACACTATCTTAAAGGGAGGTGGAGGTCTGGAGCTCACTATCTTAAAGGGAGGTGGAGGTCTGGAGCACACTATCTTAAAGGATGGTGGAGGTCTGGAGCACACTATCTTAAAGGATGGTGGAGGTCTGGAGCTCACTATCTTAAAGGGAGGTGGAGGTCTGGAGCACACTGCCTTAAAGGGAGGTGGAGGTCTGGAGCACACTATCTTAAAGGGAGGTGGAGGTCTGGAGCTCACTATCTTAAAGGGAGGTGGAGGTCTGGAGCACACTATCTTAAAGGGTGGTGGATGTCTGGAGCACACTGCCTTAAAGGATGGTGGAGGTCTGGAGCACACTATCTTAAAGGGTGGTGGAGGTCTGGAGCACACTGCCTTAAAGGATGGTGGAGGTCTGGAGCACACTATCTTAAAGGGTGGTGGAGGTCTGGAGCACACTGCCTTAAAGGATGGTGGATGTCTGGAGCACACTATCTTAAAGGGAGGTGGAGGTCTGGAGCTCACTATCTTAAAGGGAGGTGGAGGTCTGGAGCACACTATCTTAAAGGATGGTGGAGGTTTGGAGCACACTATCTTAAAGGGAGGTGGAGGTCTGGAGCTCACTATCTTAAAGGGAGGTGGAGGTCTGGAGCACACTATCTTAAAGGATGGTGGAGGTCTGGAGCTCACTATCTTAAAGGGAGGTGGAGGTCTGGAGCTCACTATCTTAAAGGGAGGTGGAGGTCTGGAGCACACTGCCTTAAAGGGAGGTGGAGGTCTGGAGCACACTGCCTTAAAGGGAGGTGGAGATCTGGAGCACACTATCTTAAAGGGAGGTGGAGGTCTGGAGCTCACTATCTTAAAGGGAGGTGGAGGTCTGGAGCACACTGCCTTAAAGGGTGGTGGAGGTCTGGAGCACACTATCTTAAAGGGAGGTGGAGGTCTGGAGCTCACTATCTTAAAGGGAGGTGGAGGTCTGGAGCACACTGCCTTAAAGGATGGTGGAGGTCTGGAGCACACTATCTTAAAGGGTGGTGGAGGACTGGAGCACACTGCCTTAAAGGATGGTGGATGTCTGGAGCACACTATCTTAAAGGGAGGTGGAGGTCTGGAGCACACTGCCTTAAAGGGTGGTGGAGGTCTGGAGCACACTGCCTTAAAGGGTGGTGGAGGTCTGGAGCACACTGCCTTAAAGGATGGTGGATGTCTGGAGCACACTATCTTAAAGGGAGGTGGATGTCTGGAGCACACTATCTTAAAGGGAGGTGGCGGTCTGGAGCACACTATCTTAAAGGGAGGTGGAGGTCTGGAGCACACTGCCTTAAAGGGTGGTGGATGTCTGGAGCACACTATCTTAAAGGGAGGTGGATGTCTGGAGCACACTATCTTAAAGGGAGGTGGAGGTCTGGAGCACACTATCTTAAAGGGAGGTGGAGGTCTGGAGCACACTGCCTTAAAGGGAGGTGGAGGTCTGGAGCACACTGCCTTAAAGGGAGGTGGAGGTCTGGAGCACACTGCCTTAAAGGATGGTGGCGGTCTGGAGCGCACTGCCTTAAAGGGAGGTGGAGGTCTGGAGCACACTATCTTAAAGGGAGGTGGAGGTCTGGAGCACACTATCTGAAAGGGTGGTGCAGGTCTGGAGCACACTGCCTTAAAGGATGGTGGAGGTCTGGAGCGCACTATCTTAAAGGATGGTGGAGGTCTGGAGCACACTGCCTTAAAGGGAGGTGGAGGTCTGGAGCACACTATCTTAAAGGGAGGTGGAGGTCTGGAGCACACTATCTGAAAGGGTGGTGCAGGTCTGGAGCACACTGCCTTAAAGGGTGGTGGAGGTCTGGAGCACACTGCCTTAAAGGATGGTGGAGGTCTGGAGCGCACTGCCTTAAAGGGTGGTGCAGGTCTGGAGCGCACTGCCTTAATGGGAGGTAGAGGTCTGGAGCACACTGCCTTAAAGGGAGGTGGAGGTCTGGAGCTCACTATCTTAAAGGGAGGTGGAGGTCTGGAGCTCACTGCCTTAAAGGGTGGTGGAGGTAGAAACCCTCCTTACAATTAAAAAGCACTTGGATGTGTACTTGAGCTGCCATAGTCTGAAGGGCTACAGGCCAAGGTTTGGACGGTGAGAAGGGCAGCACGGTGGCGCAGTGGGTTAGCCCAGCAGCCTCACGGCGCCGAGGTCCCAGGTTCGATCCCGGCTCTGGGTCACTGTCCGTGTGGAGTTTGCACATTCTCCCTGTGTCTGCGTGGGTTTCGCCCCACAACCTAAAGATGTGCAGGGTAGGTGAATTGGCCACGCTAAATTGCCCCTTAATTGGAAAAAAATGAATTGGGTACCCTAAATTTAAAAAAAAACAAAGGTTTGGACGGTGGGATTAGGCTGGATAGTTATTTTCCAGCCAACATGGACGTGATACTCAAGCATCCTCCTTTCACACTGTAAATATTTCTTTCAAAGTGGCATCAGGAGTTGCATATTCATTCTCTTGACCCAGCATAAGGAGATACAGGGTCACCTCCACCTCATCAGACTTCCACTGAAACCTCTCACTTAGCAATCGGCTATCACACGTACATTTCCATTGGGGAAGTGGTTAGAAGTAACATGACATCATGTTCTCGGGCAAACAAACCCATACGCTCACCAAAAGGAAGTAACTGCTGGACTGACGAACATTAATCTCACTCACTTGGTTCACTTCTAGTTGCACTTTATTTCAGCTTTATTCCTCATTGGCCAAGCTTCTTAATCTCCACCCCTCATACCTGACTCAATGGCTTGGTGCCCATTTTTGTCTGTGAAGCACCTTAGGATGTTTTCCCACAGTAAAGGTGCTACATAAAATCAAGGGATTGGTTGGTGACGCCAACAGCATGGGGTTCAATTCCTGTACCAGCTGAGGTTTTTCATGAAGATCCCACCTTCTGAAACTTGCCCCTCGCCTGAAGCGCGGTGACCCTTAGGTTAAATCACCGCCAGACAGCTCGGGGACTGTGGTGACATTTGCATTTTATATAAAATCAAATTGTTCATCATTCAGAGAGTTCATCTCTAATGGGATAGAATGAGTTATATGGAATTCTATCCATAGTACAGTAGACATACTGGGCATTGGGCACTGCACATGTGGACAGGAATGTTTGTGCTTACTCCTTCCCTATAACCCGTCATCTGTCTCCACTTCAAATGTTTACCTTTTTTAAAAAATGTATTTTATTACCAACATGTTCTGGATCAACATGGCAGATGGAATACAATGTTGACAAATGTGAGGTTATCCATTTTGGTAGGAATAACAGCAAAAGGGATTATTATTTAAATGATAAAATATTAAAACATGCTGCTTTGCAGAGAGACCTGGGTGTGCTAGTGCATGAGTCGCAAACAGTTGGTTTACAGGTGCAACAGGTGATTAAGAAGGCAAATGGAATTTTGTCCTTCATTGCTAGAGGGATGGAGTTTAAGACTAGGGAGGTTCTGCTGCAATTGTATAAGGTGTTAGTGAGGCCACACCTGGAGTATTGTGTTCAGTTTTGGTCTCCTTACTTGAGAAAGGACGTACTGGCACTGGAGGGTGTGCAGAGGAGATTCACTAGGTTAATCCCAGAGCTGAAGGGGTTGGATTATGAGGAGAGGTTGAGTAGACTGGGACTGTACTCGTTGGAATTTAGAAGGATGAGGGGGGATCTTATAGAAACATTTAAGATTATGAAGGGAATAGATAGGATAGATGCGGGCAGGTTGTTTCCACTGGTGGATGAAAGCAGAACTAGGGGGCATAGCCTCAAAATAAGGGTAAGTAGATTTAGGACTGAGTTTAGGAGGAACGTCTTCACCCAAAGGGTTGTGAATCTATGGAATTCCTTGCCCAGTGAAGCAGTAGAGGCGCCTTCATTATATGTAGATTGCCTTGATCCACTACAGTTCTCCTACCGCTGCAACAGGTCCACAGCAGACGCCATCTCCATGGCTCTGCACTCAACCCTGGAACACCTAGATAACAAAGATACCTATGTCAGACTCCTATTTATTGACTACAGCTCAGCCTTCGACACCAATATTCCTACGGAACGCATCTTCAAACTCTGTGGCCTGGGCCTCGGCTCCTCCCTCTGCGACTGGATCCTGAACTTTCTAACCCACAGGCCATAATCAGTAAGGATAGGCAACAACACCTCCTCCACGATCATCCTCAACACGGGTGCCCCACAAGGCTGTGTCCTCAGCCCCCTACTATGCTCCTTATGACCTATGACTGTGTGGCCAAATTCCCCTCCAACTGAATTTTCTAATTTGCTGATGACACCACCGTAGTGGGTCGGATCTCAAACAATGATGAGACAGAGTACAGGAATGAGATAGAGAATCTGGTGAACTGATGCGGCAACAATAATCTCTCCCTCAATGTCAGCAAAATGAAGGAGAATGTCATCGACTTCAGGAAGCGTAGTGGAGAACATGCCCCTGTCTACATCAATGGGAACGAAGTAGAAAGGGTCGAGAGCTTCAGGTTTTTAGGTGTCCAGATCATCAACAATCTGTCCTGGTCCCCCCCATGCCGACACTATAGTTAAGAAAGCCCACCAACGAATCTACTTTCTCAGAAGACTAAGGAAATTTGGCATGCCAACTATGGCTCTCACAAGGGCAGCACGGTGGCACAGTGGGTTAGCCCTGTTGCCCCACGGCGCTGAGGTCCTGGGTTCAATCCTGTCCCCGGGTCACTGTCCATGTGGAGTTTGCACATTCTCCCCGTGTTTGCGTGGGTTTCGCCCCACAACCCAAAGATGTGCAGGCTCGGTGGATTGGCCACGCTACATTGCCCCTTGATTGGAAAAATGTTTTAAAAAACAAACAAACTACGGCTCTCACCAATTTCTACAGATGCACCATAGAAAGCATTCTTTCTGGTTGTATTACTGCTTGATATGGATTCTGGTCTGCCCAAGACCGTAGGAAACTACAAAAGGTCGTGAATGTAGCCCAATCCAGCACGCACATCAACCTCCCATCCAGTGACTCTTTCTATAATTCCCGCTGCCTCAGAAAGGCAGCCAGCATAATTAAGGACCCCATGCACCCTGGACATACTCTCTTCCACCTTCTTCCGTCGGGAAAAAGATGCAAAAGTTTGAGGTCGTGCACCTACCGACTCAAGAACAGCTTCTTCCTTACTGCCATCAGACTTTTGAATAGACCTACCTCGTATTAAGTTGATCTTTTCTCTACACCCTAGCTATAACTGTAATATTATATTCTGCAGTCTCTCCTTCCTTCCCTACGTACGGTATGCATTGTCTGTATAGCATGCACGAAACAATACTTCTCACTGTAAAAATAATAAATCAAATCAAATCAAATGTGATAGGGCAGGGGAGTGGGCCTCGGTAGGGCCTCGGTTTCAGAGGGTCGGCGCAGACTCGATGGGCTGAATGGCCTCCTTCGGCACTGTAGGGATTCTATGGTTGTCATTGTAATTTTCTATCCCACCTATGTGGAAACCAATGATGCGCTTTTGGATGATGTCACCAAGGGGCAAAATGTGTATGAGAAATGTAAGAGGGTCAAAGATCGAGCCTTGGGGGACACCAGAGGTTGCTCGACGGGGGTGGGTGGGAAGAGAAGCCAATCGCATGTTTATCCCTGGCTGCAGTTGGATAGATAAGAATAGAATCAAAGGAGAGCAGTCTCATTAGGCAATGAGATGCACGAGTTACATTGGAAAAGGTGGAAATGAAACCACAAGAGAGGTCCCTGCTGCTCTGATGTTAGAGAAAAGGCAGTGGACGGGATGGAGATGCTGACCATGTTTTAACGCTGCGGAGAGGTTGCGGATGAATAATGCATCATGTGTGCAGTTATATAGGAGATTCTTGGTGCTTTCGGCATGGTGGACAGAGTGAAAACTGCTGAAGAGATTGAAACAAGGAGCTGGAGAAAAGGTGGGTGCAACACTGAGTACCAATGACAATCTTGGAGAAGAAGGGAGGTGAAGATCGGCGAATAGTTGGAAGAGACAGGGATAAATGTTGGGAACTTGGAGGACAGTTCAAAAGTACTAGTTGTGAGGAACAAACAAGTACTGCGGAGGATGAGAGTCAGACAAGAAAGTGCTCACAGTCCATTAAAACTAGACGGACAAATTAATAACGCTATTAAAAGAATCACAGAAGGTGTTATAAATAGGAACATAAAGTACAAATGCTGCCGTGCAATGCTAAATATAGATAAATTGATAGTTAGACCACAGTTAAAATGATGCAGAAAGGTTTCCTTTCTGATGTGACTGGGCATTGGTGAGTTCCCAGGCTAAAAGGAGAGGAAAAGAGACATTACCAGGATTTCCCTAGTGAGGGAGGGTGGAGTGCCTGTGCCATGTTAGTGAGGTTCGAAGGATGTTCCCAGCCCTTCAGCCTCATTTTCTCCCCCAATGTCAGGAGGGTGCCAAGTCTACTCTGTTTAAGGCCTACAGCAAAGGTTAAAGGGCAGCAGCCTGAAGTCCCCAATTCAGCAGTCATACTCCCCTTGCTCTCAAGTTTCACTCTCTGTCTATATTTAATGCCCTACTTTCCGAATCATGGCCCAGCCCTTATCGTGGACTCTAGAGGGCCATTTGTACAGATGTGCACACTGGTGGGAAATTCTGCACACACGGACAATGGCAGGCACAGTGACTGAGCTTTTATGGTCATTAATTCTGAAACCCCCGTTTGGATCCCACTTGACATTCTCTGTTCTAGTGGGAAGAGGGATACGATTGGAAAATGGAACAAGGAACAGAGAAAGGTACAGCCCAGGAACAGGCCCTTCAGCCCTCCAGGCCTGCACTGACCATGTTGCCCATCTAACCTAAAACCTTTTACACTTTTGGGCCCATGTCCCTATACCCATCCTATTCATGTATTTGTCAAGACACCCCTTAAACGTCACTATCGTACCTGCTTCCACAACCTTCTCCGGTAGCGAGTTCCAGGCACCCACTACCATCTGTGTAAAAAACCTTCCTTGCACATCTCCTCTAAACCTTGCCCCTCGCACCTTAAACCTATGTCTCCGAATAATTGACACTTCCACCCTGGGAAAAAGCTTCTGACTATCCACTCTGTCCATGCCCCTCATAATCTTGTAGACCTCTATCAGGTCGCCCCTCAACCTCCGTCGTTCCAGTAAGAACAAACCAGGTTTATCCAGCCTCTCCTCATAGCTAATGCCCTCCATACCAGGAAACATCCTGATAAACCTCTTCTGTACCCTCTCCAAAGCATCCACATCCTTCAGATAGAGTTGAACATTATATTCCAAGTGTGGCCTAACAAAGGTTCTATTCAGCTGCAGCATGACAATTTTTATACTCAATGCCCCTTCCAATGAAGTCAAGCATGTCGTATGCCTTCTTGACTACCTTCTCCACCTGCGTTGCCACCGCTGGAGTTGAGGATTATCATATCAGATCAGTCATGATCTCATTGAATTGCAGAGCAGACTTGATGGGCTGAATGGCCCACTAATGTTTCTATGTTCTAGGTTCATATGGTCTTCTGGGACAAAAGCATCCATGTTTTGTCTTTTAACGTTAATTGTAATCATTAACTCCTGATACCCTTATTGTGATTCATTTCATGTTTCTATAGTATAGATTGTGTGATCTGACAGTTTTAACAGGAACAGAAATCAGAAGCAGAAGATCTTGGGGAAATTAATGCACGCAGTCCGTGATTTTCAATCCATTATGATTATAAAATTTGTAGTGTCCTTCATAACTCCATCCAGGGAATAACATTTGAAATGTGGTCACTGCTGTAACAAATGCTCTACAATGTTCTGGATCTTTCTGAAAGGCATATCATCTGAATTGTGTCTTCCCTACTTTTAATTCTATTCGATCTTCAGCAAATTCTTATTGAAAACGTATATCTAATATCAGCATTCTACACTGTTACCCACACAATCCTGCTTTGATCTTCCACTGTCAAAGCTAAGATGGTCCCAGATAGAGATTGAGAGGTGGTAGATTTATAACTGAGATGAGGAGGAACTACTTCTCGCAGAGGGTGGTTAATTTGTGGAACCTGCTGCCCCATAGTGCAGTGGAGTTGAGTCATTAAATGGTTTCAAGAAGGAGAAAGATATATTTCTGATTTAAGAAAACAGGTGAAAGGAATATGGGAAACAGGTAGGGAGGTGGATTTGAGACCAGGAAGAGATCAGCCATGATCTGATTCAATGGCGGAGCAGGTGCGAGGGGCTGAATTGCCAACTTCTGCCCCTAATTCCTATGAGTATTTATTAAGCATCTCTATCATTGGGCAGCACGGTAGCACAATGGCTAGCACAGTCCCTTCACAGCTCCAGGGTCCCAGGTTTTCTCCCCGGCTTGTGTCACTGTCTGTGCGGAGTCTGCACGTTCTCCCCATGTGTGCGTGGGTTTCCTCTGGGTGCTCCGGTTTCCTCCCACAGTCCAAAGATGTGCAGGTTAGGTGGATTGGCCATGATAAACTGCCCTCATTGTCCAAAAAGGGATAAAGAGGATAGGGTGGAGGCATGGGGCTGAAGTAGGGTGCTCTTTCCAAGGGCCGGTGCAGCCTCGATGGGCCGAATGACCTCCTTCTGCACTATAAATCCTATGATTCTATCATTACCTGACTTTCAAGTATAAAAGAGCCCGTGTATCTCCAAGAATTCCTGTCATTCTTTGCTATTTCCATTTCTGGTTTTCTTTCATATTCCTTCTTTTAAACCAATTAATGTAGATTAGATCCCCTTCCAGTCACTGAAGTAAGCAAGTTCCATCTACTCATTTATCTCAACGTCTTCTTTTTTTTGTATTTCGGATAGATATTTTGCAATCATGTGAAATGGGCGATAGCAAACCAGCAGCCCATTCTTTCCTGAAATGTATTTTCAGTGATTTCATTAGCACCATAAAACCGTAAGATATAGAAGCAGAATTAGGCCAACTGGCCCATCAAATTTGCTCCACCATTCAATCATGGCTGATATTTTTCTCATCCCCATTCTCCTGCCTTCTCCCATAACCCGTGGTCCCCATATTAATCAAGAACCTATCTATCTCTGTCTTAAAGACCCTCTGTTACTTGGACTCCATTGCCTTCTGTGGCAATGAGTTCCACAGATTCACCACCCTCTGGCTGAAGAAATTCCTCCTCATCGGTTTTAAAGGATCGTCCCTTTAGTCTGAGATTGTGTCCTCTGGTTCTAGTTTTTCCTACAAGTGGAAACATCCTCTCCACGTCCACTCTATCCAGGCCTCTCAGTACCTTGTAAGTTTCAATAAGATCCCCCCTCATCCTTCTGAACTCCCAACGAGTAAAGACCCAGAGTCCTCAACCGATCCGCATATGACAAGCTCTTCATTCTATTCTTGTGGACCTCTTCTGGACCCTTTCCAAGGCCAGGACATCCGCCCTTAGATACGGAGCCCAAAACTGCTCACAATACTCCAAATGGGGTCTGACCAGAGCCATATACAGCCTCAGAAGTACATCCCTGGTCCTGTATTCTAGCCCTCTCGACATGAATACTAATATTGCATTTGCCTTCCTAACTGCTGACTGAACCTGCATGTTAACCTGAAGAGACTCTTGAACTAGGACTCCTAAGTCCCTTTTGTGCTTCTGATTTCTAAGCCTTTTCCCATTTGGAATAGTATATGCCTCCATTCTGCACCAAAGTGCATAACCTAGTCTGTATAGCATTCTGTATGTTATCCTTCCACATGTTAACTAAGTAAGTCATCAACAGTTCTGTATGAATCATTGTGAAGACAAAACAACAGAACACAACATCTGCCACTTCTTTGCTCACTCTCCTGGCCTGTCCAAGTCCTTCTGTAGCCCCCCTCCACACTCAATATTACCTGTCTCTCTGCATATCTTTGTATCACCAGCAAACATAGCAAAAGTGCCCTCAGTTCCTTCTTCCAGATCGTTAATGTATATTGTGAAAAGTTGTGGTCCCAACACCGGCCCCTGAGGCACACCACTAGTCACTGGCTGCCATCCTGAAAAAGACCCCTTTAACCCCACTTTCTGCCTGCTGCCAGTCAGCCAATCCTCTATCCATGGTAGGATCTTACCCTTAACACCATGGGCTCTTAACATATTTAACAGCCTCCTAAACTGCACCTTCTGGAAGTCTGAATAGCCCATGTCCATTGGCTCCTCTTTGTCTAACCTCTTTTTACCACCTCAAAGAATTCTAACAGATTTGTCAGACATGACCTCCCCTTGACGAAGCCATGCTGACTCAGTCCTATTTTATCACGCACTCCCGGGTACTCTGCAATCTGGGGCGAGATTCTCCGACCCCCCGCCGGGTCGGAGAATCGCCGGGAGCTGCCGTGAATCACGCCCCCTCTGGTTGCTGAATTCTCCAGCACTGGAGATTCGGCGGGGGCGGGAATCGCGCCGCGCCGGTTGGCGGGCCCCCCACTGCGATTCTCCGGCCCAGATGGGCCGAAGTCCCGCTGCTAGAATGCCTGTCCCGCCGGCGTGGATTAAACCACCTCTCTTACCGGCGGGACAAGGTGGCGCAGGTGGGCTCCGGGGTCCTGGGTGCCCCCACGGTGGCCTGGCCCGCGATTGGGGCCCACCGATCCGTGGGCAGGCCTGTGCCGTTGGGGTACTCTTTTCCTTCCGCCTTCGCCACGGTCTCCACCATGGACGAGGCGGAAGAGACTCCCTCCACAGCGCATTCGCTGGGATGCCGTGAGCGGCCGCTATTGCTCCCGCGCATGCGCCGCCCGGCAATGTCATTTCCGCACCAGCTGGCGGGGCGGAAATCAGTCCGGCGCGGGCCTAGCCCCTCAAGGTTAGGGCTCGGCCCCCAAAGATGCGGAGGATTCCGCACCTTTGGGGAGGCGCGATGCCGAACTGATTTGCGCCGTTTTCGGCGCCGGTCGGCGGACATAGCGCCGAAACCGGAGAATTTTGCCCCTCATCTTTAATAATGGACTCTAAAATCTTACCAATGACCGAAGTCAGGCTAACCAGTCTATAATTTCCCATCTTCTGTCTCCCTCCCTTCTTAAACAAGAGGAGTTACATTAACCATTTTCCAATCCTCTGGGACCCTCCCTGCCTCCAGTGATTCCTGAAAGATCACCATCAATCCCTCCACAATCTCCTCAGCTAGCTCCTTTAGAACCTTGGGTGTATTTATCCACCCTCAGGCCTTTCAGTTTCCCCAGAACCTTCTCCCTAGTGATAGCCACTACACTCACCTATGCTCCCTGATTCTCCTGAAGTTCTGATTCACTATTAGCCATTTTACATTTTGGCACTGTCAAAGGCTGGGATTGTACTGGTCCTACAAGGTTCTCACCCACCATTCGGAGAATTGGCGGGGAATCCCCGTTGCTTCTCAGAGCATTGGTGGGGGTGGGGGGGTCAAATTGCAGCAAATTCCATTCAGGCACTTAAGTGGCCATCCTCAGGTCTTCCCTGCAAATGAGGCTCTCAGTGGTGGAAGTCTCACCTTCCAAAAGCTGCCAGCCAATCAGAAGCCAGCAGTTGTCCGCTGGCGCCAGTGTCAGGTGAGTGAAAGTGAGTTGAGGGTCGCAGGAGAGGGGAGGGAGGCAGATACGAGGGCAGGACTGGATTTCAGTGCCCACCATCCCTTCCCTGATGCCGAGCTCCTCAATCAGGCACACAGTGTCTGACTACAAGGAACAAGCCCCATGCCGGGTTATAAGTATCAGAACTGTTATACCGTCAATTCACTGTGAGACCATGAGAACGAGTGAACATTAGGCTTTATTATCCATGAACTCGCCTGCCAGAGTCGACTGTACAGATGAGTGCCACCCACAGGTGGCCGGTCTATATATGGCCCCAGGTATTACAGTACCTGGAAGTAGACCGTATCATCACTTCCAGGTCATAGGTCACAGCATTATACAGACAGCTCATGCATTAGGTGAATACATTCACCACAAGAACAAATACAGTGTGTCCCTGACAGTAACCAGAGCATCCATTTTTGCAGTCCTCTAAGGACTGGGCTTTCTGAACCTATCAACATGGCTCTGGTCATTCTCCATGTACTCGAAACACAGTAAAAGTAAGGGCAGGAAGCTGCCTCACAACATTTCAAAACTAAATGGTATCAGAGAGACACACACAGCATGATTTTTTTCCAGCAAAATACTGCGGAATGCTGGAATCTGAAACAGGAACAGAGGATGCTGGAAAAACCCAGCAGGTTTGGCAGCATCTGTAGGGAGAGGACACAGAGTTTTGAGTCCAATATGGTTCATCATTATGATTTTAAAACATTTTCTTTAGCGCACATGCCAAAGGACTGGAGGTCGGCAATTGTTGCACTTCTGTTCAAAACAAAAGAGAAGGGACAAGCCACATAACTATTATCTGGTTAAACGGACGACACAAGTAGATTTAATGTAGGGACCATTCTTCTTCCTTCTGACTTCTCTGCCTGAAGGCAGGTCTGACCCACAGCGTCATGGCTAGGGCAGGGATCACTTTTGCACTCTTAATACATAAATCATCTGAACACAGCGACCCAAGGAATTCCTAACCCCTGTCTGGAGGGCAGGCAACAGCTCCTATCCTTATAAGTGGAATTTATAAAGATTAGTGGAAGGAACAGTGATAAACCACAGCATCAACAAGCAGTCCTTTACACTACTGCAGAACGGAGGCGGAAATCCTGGGAAAACCAGAAAGGGGTGGGGCGTTGGTGGTGGCATCCATATCTCTAGAACGCCACTTCCAGCAGGCAGCACATTCTGTGTGGAATTGCCATTCCAAAGTTGAAATTTAGAACCTGAATGATCTTGTGTGTGGTTTTCGCAAATGTTCATCGGGGATGTGCACATCTCACCCATGTAAAATAGACAAGGAAGACAAGCCATGTCCTGGATTTGTTGCAGTCACTTGAACAAGAACATTTCTGGTTTGGTGGATTCTTAAAAACACACTGTCCTTTGGAATCTTCATTACTGCACATCACATTGTTGCATTTTCAGGATGAGGTTTTGTTTGTAAAATTACGTGATTAAGCAGGTCCTAGGAGCCGCTCAACAACAAAACATTATCCAGGATTAATTTGCGAAGACATTAAATGCTCAGGAAAAGAGCGCCTGTCCCATCTCAACATGGTGCAATCTACAATACATCCCTATTCTCTGTCCCAGCACAGTCTCTCAAGTTCTTGGAAGAGGCAAAAAAGGAATGAAAAGAAAAGCTTTAGGTAGGTTGGCACGGTGACACAGTGGTTAACACTGCTGCCTCACGGCGCTCAGGGCCTGGGTTCGATCCCGGCCCCGGGTCAATGCCTGTGTGGAGTTTGCACATTCTTCCCATGCCTGTGTGGGTCTCATCCCTACAACCCAAAGATGTGCAGGGTAGGTGGATTGGCCACGCTAAATTGCCCCTTAACTGGAAAATAAAATAACTGAAAATAAAAAAAAGAAAAGCTTTAGGCTCATTAAGGAAACGCTCTGGGAAATTTGTTGACCCCAGAAGGCATTTGAACAATTTCCTGGAACTCTTTCCCCCAAGAAACCGTTGAGGTCAAAAATTAAATGGATAGCTTTTTGTTGGGCAGATTTGTCAATAATTACATATCCAAGTTGGGTAGATGGAATTGAGCCATGGATCTGGCATGGTCTCACTGAATGGTGAAATTGACTTGATGGGCTGAATGGCCTACTCTTGTTTCTATCTAACTCACCTATCTTTTATAACTCAAAATGAATGGACAATTAAACCATTAACCAGGGGAGGCGCCTCCACAAATACTCCCACCCTCAATGATGGGGAACCCCAGCACATCAGTTCAAAAGACAACACTGAAGTATTTGCCACCATCTTTACTCAGAAATGCCGAGTAGCTGATCCATCTCTGCCTCCACCTGAGATCTCCAGCATCACAGGTGACAGTTTTTATTCAGCCAATTCAATTCACTCCATGTGATATCAAAAAATTGGCAGAAGGCACTGGGTGCTACAAAGGCTGTGTGGGCCCTGACCACGTCCCAGCCAGAGTACTGAAAACTTGTGCTCCAGAGCTCGCCAGATCTCTAGCCATGCTGTTCCAGCACAGCTACAATACTGGCATCTACCCAGTAACGTGTAAAATTGCCCAGTTATCTGCTGTCCACACGAAGCAGGACAAATCCAACCCGGCCAATGACTGTCCAATCAGTCTAATCTTCAGAAAAGCGATGGAAGGTGTTGACAGCTCTATCAAGTGGCACTTCCTCAGCAATAACTGTAGTAGTAGGGTCTGGTAAATACGGGGTTAATGTGGGACTGAGCATAGTGCCACCCACACTGTGATGTAAGAAGGCACATGACCCAGAGCCAGGGTGTGGTGATATGCATCACTGTATATACACAAGGGGTTAATGTAAATACACTACAACTAAGTAACCACTAGAGGGAGCACCAGAGATGTCATGACATGCAGACATACAGCCAATGGATCATTACAACAGGACACAACCAATGGGTAATGAGGACACCCAGAGGTGGCATTACCACAAGGGGACACTTCACAACCCATATAAAAGGACAGGGCACACATGCTCTGCCTCTTTCCACAGACAGACATCAAGAGAGTACATCAGGGTTGATCAGCAGCATCACACCCAGCACGTGGCTTAGAGCAGGCTGGTAAAGATAGACTGAGGGCGGGATTCTCCCCTACGTGGCGGGGCAGAGGGGTCCCGGCGGGACGGAGTGGCGTGAACCACTCCGGCATCGGACCGCCCCAAAGGTGCGGAATCCTCCGCACCTTCAGGGGCTAGGCCTGCCCCGGAGTGGTTTGCGCCCCGCTGGCCGGCAGAAAAGGAGCTTGGCGCCACGCCAGCCGGGGCCGAAGGGGCTCCGCCGGCCGGCGTGGGTCCGCGCATGCGCACATGGAGTCACTTCCGCACCGGGAATGGCGGATGACCATGGCCTCCGGTACGGAAGGAATAGAGTACCCCCACGGCACAGGCCCGCCCGCGGATCGGTGGGCCCCGACCGCGGGCCAGGCCACCATGGGGGCACATCCCGGGGCCAGATCTCCCCGCGATCCCCCAATAACCCCGGAGGCCGCCAGCGCCGCCAGTGCCGCCAGGTCCCGCCGGTAAGGGACCAACTCCAATTTACGCCGGCGGGACTGGCCACAGGCGGGCGAGACTTCGGCCCATCGCGGGCCGGAGAAATCGGGCGGCCCCGGGGCCCATTGAGTCGCGCCGGACCCCGCCATTCTCGAGGCGGGCGGCACGACTCATGCCACGCCGGTTTTTGGGGGGTGGGAGAATTCGGAGGCCGGCGGGGGTGGGATTCACGCTGACCCCCGGCGATTCCCCGACCCGGCGGGGGTCGGAGAATCCCACCCTGAGTTACTACAGCTAGATTAGCAGAGAGTTGAACTCATTTAAGAACTGTGTTAATAGTTGAATAAACAAGGTGAACTCATTTCATAGTCTGGAGCTTCCTTTGTCAAAACATACATCAAGGAAGCAGCTTATGCTACACGAAGCAGCATAACACAACATAATACCAGGAGTGCCTGTTCGATCTATTTAGTTCAACTCAGCAAGATCCGTGACAACCAGCAACCGAACCCAGGCACGATTATCGAGATTCTGGTTCCTAATCCACTCAGGTACCACGGCAATCTCAGTGCCAACTGGCGTTCATTCAAGCAACGATTGCAGCTTTACATGGAAGCATCCGACCTACATGGCGTGGCCGATGCTGAGAAGATTGCTCTTCTACTCACCATTGCGGGTGAACATGCAACAGAGATCTTCCACTCCTTTAAATACTCCAAAGGGCCGAACAGAACGCAATTCCAGACAGTCCTGGACAAATTTGAAAGCTACTGCGAGGTAAACACAAAAGAAGTCGGTAAAACTGGCGCCAATACTCACCAAGAGGCAGAGGTAGGGTTGCAACAGAAGCAAGCGGCAATTTTGATTGGCAGCCATCTTGTGCGTATCCAGCCGGCCCAGTCCGCACATGCGCAGTTCCCGGGAAGACGCAAACTGGCAAAACATGCGAGAAGCCGCGCATGCGCAGTTGCGAAAAGAGCGCACAGTAAAGGAAAAGCGATTTGCGCATGCGCAATCCATTCCTACGCTTTACATCATGATGTCGGAGGCCCTGGACCATGCCCGCTTAAAGGGGAAATGTCCGAAAATTAAAAAAAAAAGTTTTAAAGCCGCAAAACACCATTCTTTCACCTCAAAAGACAGAACAATGCCTGAACTTCTACCAGTAGTTGAAATTAACCTCTTCAGAACCCGGCAACAAGCAGTTAGCACCGCCCAAAGAGACGATTTGGTCCTTGACGATTACTACTCAGACGATGATTTCTTCCTTGGACACAGAGAGCGCAATGACAATACCGAAAGACAAGAAGATAATTGGTTTATCGAAGAATACTACTCAGACATGGCTGAGTTATTCGGATATGCTGATCACAGCATCGGCCACGCGGTTGCAAAGCTCAACACGACTCTACTCAGGGTAGATGAATCCAATACCATGATGCCATGGCAGATCGTTGATACATTGAATGACAGCAACCTGTCAAATACCCCAAAGAAGACGAAGTCCACAGAGAGCGGCCTGATGCCACACGAAAAGTGGTCCACGCACCACGAAGAGTCCCCAACACTACACAGAGGGTGGTCCACGCACCACGAAGAGTCCCCGACTCCACGCAGAAAGCGATGAAAGACTCCACAGCGAGACCACTGGACGACTCGGTTGAGAGCACACAGTTCAACTCCACAGCGAGACCACTGCACGACTCCACACATGGAACGATGAGTGCGGCGGGGGTGACGTGAAACTATATACAATTAGTGTAATTATGTACAGTGGTAGGGAAAGAAAAGTCCATGTTGACGGTCCGGAGTCCGTCAAATGTTCAGCCGGCCCGGTGCTTTGGTACTTCGTTGGGAGCGGCGTAACGGTGGCGGCGAAGTCGGTGCTGGCGGTGGTGGAGGTGGCACCGATGGCGGTGGTGGCGGTGCTGATGCTGGCCAGTCATTGGGGAACTCTGGGAGCGTGCCGAAGTGCTCTTTGTCCTCTTGTGCGGAAAAGGGGAGGGGGGTGCTCTGGTGGGGTCAATATTGGCGGCGCGGTGGGAGGTGGGGGTGTGTGTTGGGGTGGAACCTGATGGTGCTAGGTCCCTGAGTGAGACAGTATCTTGGCGGCCGTCGGGGAACTCAACGTAGGCATATTGAGGGTTGGCGTGGAGCAGGTAAACCCTGTCCACCAAGGGATCCGCCTTGTGGAGTCGGACGTGCCTATGGAGAAGGACAGGTCCTGGAGCAGCGAGCCAAGTCGGGAGCCTTCCCCGGATGTTGACTTCCTGGGGAAGGTAAAAACATGTTCATGGGGTGTGTTATTAGTGGCGGTGCACAATAGTGACTGGATGGAGTGTAGAGCGTCAGGGAGGACCTCCTGCCAGCGAGAGGCTGGGAGGTCCTGGACCGTAGGGCCAGCTGGACGGCCCTCCAAACCGTCCCATTCTCTCGTTCTACTTGCCCGTTACCCAGGGGGTTGTAGCTGGTCGTCCTGCTGGAAGCTATTCCCCTGCTGAGCAGGAACTGACGCAGCTCATCGCTCATAAATGAGGATCCCCTGTCACTGTGGATGTAAGCGGGGAAACCGAACAGAGCGAAGATGGTGCTGAGGGCCTTGATGACGGTGGCAGATGTCATATCGGGGCATGGGATGGCGAAGGGGAATCTGGAGTACTCATCGACCACACTGAGAATGTACGTGTTACAGTCGGTGGAGGGGAGGGGTCCTTTGAAATCCACGCTGAGGCGTTCAAAGGGGCGGGAAGCCTTCACCAGGCGCGCACGGTCTAGCTGGTAGAAGTGCGGCTTGCACTCTGCACAGACCTGGCAGTCCCTGGTGACTGTCCTTACTTCCTCGACGGAATAGGGCAAATTGCGAGCTTTGACCAGATGTTTAGAGATGGTACAATTGAGTGACCCCTGGGGTGACAAAGGCTGTTGTGTAGCGCCCGGAGTTGGTCCACTTGTGTGCTGGCACATGTACCTCGGGAGAGGGCGTCTGAGGATTCGTTGAGATTACCGGGGCGATACAAGATCTCGTAATTATAGGTGGAGAGCTCGATTCTCCACCGCAAGATTTTATCATTTTTGATCTTGCCCCGCTGTGTGTTATTGAACATGAAGGCTACCGACCGTTGGTCCGTAAGGAGAGTGAATCTCTTACCGGCCAGGTAATGCCTCCAATGCCGCACAGCTTCAACGATAGCTTGGGCCTCCTTTTCGACAGTTGAGTGTCGAATTTCAGAGGCATGAAGGGTGTGGGAAAAGACTGCCACGGGTCTGCCTGCCTGGTTTAGAGTGGCGGCAAGGGCGACGTCTGAAGCGTCGCTTTCTACTTGGAAAGGCAGTGACTCGTCCACTGCGCGTATCCCGGCCTTGGCGATGTCTGCTCTGATGCGGGCGAAAGCGTGTTGTGCCTAGCCATTATACCCCCCCTACGCTGGAGGCCGAAGTGGAGGATCCGGACCCTTGTTGCTAATTTTCTCCTTAGTTCAATTGCTCTGTTTTATTACCTTTGCTCTCGAGTCGCCAGGTATCTTTATGATACCGCCATGAGGTTCAAGTCCGAGTAATGATCAATAATCCAATACACCAATCAGTAAGATTTAAATCAAAGCACATTTATTATACACAGTAATCGCTACTTGGACAATCTTTTCACTACCCACTTCTCGTTATGGGCCTCCTCTGAGGGATCATAACTCGTGCAGGCTTTCTGTCCTGTTTCTGTGGCACGGGAGATAAGGGTGCGGGTCCATTTGGCCATGTTGTCTGGGGACAAATGGGCGCGGTCTAAGTCTCCAAAGACTGCTGCAAAGTGGATCCACAGGCGTCCAGCAAACGCTGTGGGGTGCTCGGATTTCTTTTGCCTACATTTGTTGAGGCCATCTACGGGGTCACCCCAGTTATACCCGATCGAATCCAGGATCGCGGTATGCATTTCTGCAAGGGTGCCTCCTCCTACATTCTGTGGGTCGGGAAGGGCTGCTGCTACTGAAGGGTCTAAACTTAAAACTGTGAGCTTTACATGCTCTCGCTCATCCAGGCCGTACATGGTCGCCTGATGCTTAACTGTGGCAAAGAAATGGTGGGCGTCTGAGGCGGGGGGGAACGGTGTGATCTTATCGCACGCGTCCCGTAATTGGGTCACTGTTAAGGGGGTGGAGTATAGAAATTCCACATCGTCCGATGTGGCTGTGCGGTGGGTGGTTACTGGGTTCATTGGAGCTTGAACTATCTGCTGTGTGGGGCGTTGGGGCGCTTTTCTCTTTTGTGGCTTTCCCTGCGCACATGTTCCCTGAACATATCTCTGTGCTGTTTCGTTCAATTCTTCCCAATCAGGGCCGTCTTCCTGATCTAATCTTTCTCCAAAGGTTTCCTGGAAACCTCTTCGAACTGAAAGCAGCGATTGCAGCTCTGCAATCTGCTTCCGGCACTTTGCGTGATCTAGCGTGCTTTGTCTTTGTTCTGTGGTGGCAGCATGGAGTGCTATTAATGCTGCCTTGAGGTCACTACACTGTTTCTGTAATGTCTCTACCTGCTTTTCCGTTTCTTCACGTACCAGGACTGCACGTTGCGTGTCCTGATAGGCCTTTTCGTATTGAGACTGGAAGCTGCTTAAGTGCGCCAGACAAGACTGGTGTGCCCTTTTGGCATCCTCCACCTCTCCATCTTTTGCTGCCAACTTCCTTCTCAATTCCAAATTCTCCTTTTCTACCTCGCTTACATCGACCTTACTCATTTGATGTATGCCCTCAACTTCTTTCCGGAGCGTCCTGACGACCTCCTCTGTGCCTCGCAATTGTGCCAAGCAGGACACGATTGCCATCGGCTTGCGAGCTTTCCCTAAGCTCTTTTTGTGGATCTCGCTCAGGTTATCCCACCAAGTATGTCCTATACTCCCGGGACCTGATTCCTCATTGTCACAGAATTCATTCCAAAGGGGCCATCCTTTCCCTTTGAGATATTTCCTGATCTCTTCCTCCCAAATGGGACATTGTCCCACTCTACTGCTGCTGGTCGCTGCGACCGCAAATTCCTCGGGGTTCATTAGGCGTTGCATTGCCATCTTTCCTATCCGAATGCTGCTCTTCAAATTTGGGACAGAGGTATTAAGGTGGTGCTGTAAATACGGGTACGGCTTTCGCTACTTTCCGAAATACAAACTTCCGACAGTTTTGTTGCAACAAAAAATCTATCAGTTTTACCTTATCGCCCTGTTAGCTACGCATGCATACACACACTTCCGAATCAGCCTTTGCCATTCGCCATTTTAAATCGGGAGTTGGCCAATTTAAGTGGCTACAACCTACGCAGAAAAGAACAAAGAGACCCGCGAGTCACAAAGACCGCGGGTGCCCCTCGGGCTTTGGGGGAGATGGGTGTAATGACTTAGACCTGGCCTTTGAGATTGGCCAATTTGAATACAGGTTCCCTGATTAGTGGCCCAATCAGCCAAGTTCTTCTTTACAACAGGGCGTGTCAGATCCTCTGTACACCCAATGTAGACAACAAGCTGAATGCACATGGTCGTACTACTGTTGGTTTTGTTAATAAAAGGAATCCTGGTGAAGGGACTTCTGCCTCCGTGGACTTATTACACTGATGATCCGACATTTAAAAGGACCTGGCCCATCATCCCATTGTGGAACAGCTATATGACCTTGACATACTGTCATATGAGAGTACCTTGAAGAAATGGGTATTTACTACTGCAGTAATGTCAGAGAGTGGGTGGAGCTGGGCTGTCTGTCAGCTTTTTACTTTCTCGTTTTAGGACGTTTGCTGCAGTGTGTGTTTTAGTTTCATTTTCAGAGCTGGATAGCTCCAGTCACAGCCAGAAGGTGTATTAGAGTCTCTCTCTGTAATCTAAAAACTGTAAATCGATCCTGGTGATTTAAAACTAATAACAGTAGTGACTTTAACCTGATGTGCTTCTGGTAAAAGGTGTTTTAAATCTTATGGATGTTAAAAGGAAAGCTTAAAGGATTACTTAGTGTTGTATTCTTTGGGGGTTGTATTTGAATTAATGGTTGTTAAGATGTTCACTGTATGTTTTTAAAAAGGTTAACTTGAGTTCAGAGAATAAACATTGTTTTAATGTAAAAGTACTATAAAGCTCTGTTTGCACCATACCTGTAGAGTGGGCCGTGTGCTCCCCATAACCACAATCTAGTAAAAGTTGTGGGTCAGGTGAACTCCATGATCACTTTGGGGTTCTCTAAACTCTGGCCCATAACAATATCTTTTAGGGCAACCACGCCGTCCCGGGATTATCCAGAGGGCATCCCTATTGACTATGTCAAATGCTGTTATGGCAATAGTGTTGGAATAGCATTAAGGGTGTAACAATAAGACAAGATTTATAACATATAAGACTTGAAGTGAACTAAAGTGGCTCTATATCCAAGGGATAAAGACTTGGGGGGAGGTCTGGTACAGGGTTAATGTGGAACTGAGTATAGTGTCACCCACAGAGAGGTGTAAGAAGGCAGATTACGCAGAGCCAGGGTCAGACTGGAGGTGGACAGAGATGTGTAAAGACCTAGAATGCAGTCAGTTCCATACCTGTACTCTCTACTGTATAGATGTATACAGTTATAAATTATTAATAAAGACTTTAATAATGAGGGGCATAGATAAGTCAACATCTTTTCCCAAAAGTAGAGGAGTCTAGAACTAGAGGGCGTAGGTTTAAGGTGAGAGGCGGGAGATACAAAGAACAAAGAACAAAGAAAAGTACAGCACAGGAGCAGGCCCTTCGGCCCTCCAAGCCTGCGCTGACCATGCTGCCCATCTAAACTAAAATCTTCTACACTTCCTGGGTCCGTATCCCTCTAGTCCCATCCTATTCATGTATTTGTCAAGATGCCCCTTAAATGTCACTATCGTCCCTCCTTCCACTACCTCCTTCGGCAGCGAGTTCCAGGCACCCACTACCCTCGGTGTAAAAAACCTGCCTCGTACATCTCCTCTAAATCTTGCCCCTCGTATCTTAAACTTTTGCCCCCTAGTAATTGACCCCTCTACCCTGGGAAAAAAGCCTCTGACTATCCACTCTGTCTATGCCCCTCATAATTTTGTAGACCTCTTATCAGGTCGCCCCTCAACCTCCGTCGTTCCAGTGAGAACAAACCGAGTTTATTCAACCGCTCCTCATACCTAATGCCCTCCATACCAGGCAACATGCTGGTAAATCTCTTCTACACCCTCTCTAAAGCCTCCACATCCTTCTGGTAGTGTGGTGACCAGAATTGAACACTATACTCCAAGTGTGGCCTAACTAAGGTCCTATACAGCTGCAACATGACTTGCCAATTCTTATACTCAATGCCCCGGCCAATGAAGGCAAGCATGCCGTATGCCTTCTTGACTACCTTCTCCACCTGTGTTGCCCCTTTCAGTGACCTATGGACCTGTACACCTAGATCTCTCTGACTTTCAATACTCTTGAGGGTTCTACCATTCACTGTATATTCCCTACCTGCATTAGACCTTCCAAAATGCATTACCTCACATTTGTCCGGATTAAACTCCATCTGCCATCTCTCCGCCTAAGTCTCCAAACGATCTAAATCCTGCTGTATCCTCTGACAGTCCTCATTGCTATCCGCAATTCCACCAACCTTTGTGTCGTCTGCAAACTTACTAATCAGACCAGTTACATTTTCCTCCAAATCATTTACATATTCTACGAACAGCAAAGTTCCCAGCACTGATCCCTGCGGAACACTACTAGTCACAGCTCTCCAATTAGAAAAGCACCCTTCCATTGCTACTCTCTGCCTTCTATGACCTAGCCAGCTCTGTATCCATCTTGCCAGCTCACCCCTGATCCCGTGTGACTTCACCTTTTGTACCAGTCTACCATGAGGGACCTTGTCAAAGGCCTTACTGAAGTCCATATAGACAACATCCACTGCCCTACCTGCTTCAATCATTTTTGTGACCTCTTCGAAAAACTCTATCAAGTTAGTGAGACACGATCTCCCCTTCACAAAACCATGCTGCCTCTCGCTAATACGTCCATTTGCTTCCAAATGGGAGTAGATCCTCTCTCGAAGAATTCTCTCCAGTAATTTCCTTACCACTGACGTTAGGCTCACCGGCCTGTAGTTCCCTGGATTATCCTTCCTACCCTTCTTAAACAGAGGAACAACATTGGCTATTCTCCAGTCCTCCAGGACATCACCTGAAGACAGTGAGGATCCAAAGGTTTCTGTCAAAAGAGACCAGAGGGAAAATGTCTTTACACAGAGGGTGATGAGCATCTGGAACGAGCTGCCAGAGGCAGTGGTAGAGGCAGGTACAATTTTTTCCTTTAAAACACAGTTAGACAGTTACATGGGCAGGGTGGGTATAGAGGTATATGGGGCAAATGCGGGCAAGTGGGACTTGCTTAGTGATAGAAACTGGGCGGCACGGACAAGCTGGGCCAAAGGGCCTGTTTCCATGCTGTCAACATCTATGACTCTTATGACTCGCTATTACTATACTCAAGACAATGAAGCCTACTTCATGGTGTCCAAAGCAGGATTCCTCAATAGCCTGTTCGCTGACGTTGAGTTTGCATTCTGTCAGGGCCACTTACAGCCTTGGTCCAAACATGAAAAAAAGAGCTGAACACACAAGGTGAGAGTGACTGCCGTTGACATCAAGGAAGCATTTGACTCAGTGTAGTTTCAAAGAAACCTAGAGAAACTGGGGTCAATGGGAATCAGGGAAAAACTCTCCGCGGGGACACAGCTGCTGGAGAAGCGGCTTCAGATTTTCGGCGGGAGCAGTGGCCAGGGGTCTGTCGGGAAGGTAAATTTTCCTCCTTAAAAACTTACCTTGAAGAGTGACAGCACAGCAAAGCAGTGACCTGATTGGCTGGTAAGGAAAGTGCTCCAATTAGCAGTAGCTGGGAGAAATTTAACTCTTCGTGTGTTGGTAAGTATTGAGATTGGTAAGTAAAATCTTTATTCCTTTCACTTATTCATTATTTGATATTATACTTTAATAGTTAAGGTAAAGTGTAAAAATGGCAGGAGATCCCAGACCCGTGTTATGCTCCTCGTGCTCAATGTGGGAGTCCAGGGACGCGGCCGATGCCCCTGGTTCCTTCATGTGCAGGAAGTGTGTCCAGCTGCAGCTCCTGTTAGACCGCATGACGGCTCTGGAGCTGCGGATGGACTCACTTTGGAGCATCCGCGATGCTGAGGAGGTCGTGGATAGCACGTTCAGTGAGTTGGTGACACTGCAGAATAGGATTGATGAGGGAGACAGGGAATGGGTGACCAAAAGACAGAGAGAGAGGAGAAGGCAGTGCAGGTGTCCCCTGCGGTCATCTCCCTCCAAAACAGGTATACCGTTTTGGATACTGTTGGGGGAGATGACTCACCAGGGGAAGGTAGTAGTAGCCAGGCTCATGGCACCATGGCTGGCTCTGCTGCACAGAAGGGCGGGAAAAAGACTGCCAGGGCTATAGTCATAGGGGATTCAATCGTAAGGGGAGTAGACAGGTGTCTCTGTGGTCAAAAACGTGACTCCCAACTGGTATGTTGCCTCCCGGGTGCACGGGTCAGGAATGTCTCAGATCGGCTGCAGGACATACTGAAGGGGGAGGGTGAACAGCCAGTTGTCGTGGTGCATATAGGCACTAACGATATAGGTAAAAAATGGGATGAGGTCCTACAATCAGAATTTAGAGAGTTAGGAGATAAGTTAAAAAGTAGGACCTCAAAGGTAGTAATCTTAGGATTGCTACCAGTGCCATGAGACAGTCAGAGTAGAAATTCAAGAATAGTCAGAATGAATATGTTGCTTGAGAGATGGTGCAGGAGGGAGGGGTTCAGATTTTTGGGACATTGGAACTGGTTCTGGGGGCAGTGGGACCATTACAAATTGGATGGTCTACACCTGGGTAGGACTGGAACCAATGTCCTAGGGGGTGCTTTTGCTAACACTGTTGGGGAGGTTTTAAACTAATGTGGCAGGGGGATGGGAACCAGATTAGGAAGTTGGAGGTCAGAAAAGAGGCAGCAACTAAAGCCAGTAAGGTACTAGATAATAAACTCAATGTGACTAAGGGGAAGAGTAGACAGGGAAGAGATGATGAACGCAAAGGGACAGGTGGTCTGAGGTGCATTTGTTTCAATGCGGGAAGTGTAGCAGGTAAGGCAGATGAACTTAGGGCTTGGATTAGTACCTGGGAATATGATGTTATTGGTATTACTGAGACTTGGTTGAGGGAAGGGCAAGACTGGCAACTAAATAGCCCAGGGTATAGATGCTTCAGGAGGGATAGCGAGGGAGGTAAAAGGGGTGGAGGAGTTGCAGTACTGGTCAGAGATGATGTCACAGCTGTGATTAAGGAGGGCACGATGGAGGATTCGAGCACTGAGGCAATATGGGTAGAGCTAAGAAACAGGAAGGATGCAGTAACATTGTTGGGACTTTACTACAGGCCTCACAAAAGCGAGCGTGAAGTAGAGGTACAAATATGTAGACAGATTATAGAAAAATGTAGGAGCAATAGGGTGGTCGTGATGGGAGATTTTACCTTCCCCAACATTGAATGGGATTCATGTAGTGTTGGAGGCGTAGATGGAGCAGAATTTCTAAGGAGCATCCAGGAGAGTTTTTTAGAGCAGTATGTAAATAGTCCAACTCGGGAAGGGGCCATACTGGACCTGGTATTGGGGAACGATCCCGGCCAGGTGGTTGAAGTTTCAGTCAGTGATTACTTTGGGAATAGCGATCACAATTCCGTAAGTTTTAGAATACTCATGGACAAAGACGAGAGTGGTCCTAAAGGAAGAGTGCTAAATTGGGGAAAGGCCAAGTATAACAAAATTCGGCAGGAGCTAGGGAGTGTGGATTGGGACCAGCTGTTTAAGGGTAAATCCACATTTGAATTGTGGGAGTCTTTTAAGGAACGGTTGATTAGAGTGCAGGACAGACATGTCCCTGTGAAAATGAGGGATAGAAATGGCATGATTAGGGAACCATGGATGACGGATGGAATTGTGAGACTAGCTAAGATGAAAAAGGAAGCATACATAAGATCTAGGCGACTTAAAACTGATGAAGCTTTGGAGGAATATCGGGAAAGTAGGACAAATCTCAAACGTGCAATAAAGAGGGCTAAAAGGGGTCATGAAATATCTTCGGCTTGCAGGGTTAAGGAAAATCCCAAAGCCTTTTATTCGTATACAAGGAGCAAGAGGGTAACTAGAGAAAGGATTGGCCCACTCAAAGACAAAAGAGGGAATTTATGCGTGGAGTCAGAGGAAATGGGTGAGATTCTTAATGAGTACTTTGCATCAGTATTCACCAAGGAGAGGGACATGATGGATGTTGAGGCTAGGGATGGATGTTTAAATACTCTGGGTCAAGTCGGCATAAGGAAGGGGGAAGTTTTGGGTATTCTAAAAGGCATTAAGGTGGACAAGTCCCCAGGTCCGGGTGGCATCTATCCCAGGTTACTGAGGGAAGCGAGGGACGAAATAGCTGGGGCTTTAACAGATATCTTTGCAGCATCTTTGAGCATGGGTGAGGTCCCAGAGGACTGGAGAATTGCTAATGTTGGCCCTTTGTTTAAGAAGGGTAGCAGGGATAATCCAGGGAATTATCAACCTGTCAACCTGTGAGCTTGACGTCAATGGTAGGCAAACTGTTGGAGAAGATACTGAGGGATAGGATCTATTCACATTTGGAAGAAAATAGACTTATCAGTGATAGGCAGCATGGTTTTGTGCAGGGAAGGTCATGTCTTACAAACCTAATAGAATTCTTTGAGGAAGTGACAAAGTTAATTGATGAGGGAAGGGCTGTAGATGTCATATACATGGACTTCAGTAAGGCGTTTGATAAAGTTTCCCATGGCAGGTTGATGGAAAAAGTGAAGTCGTATGGGGTTCAGGGTGTACTAGCTAGATGGATAAAGAACTGGCTGGGCAACAAGAGACAGAGAGTAGTGGTGGAAGGGAGTGTCTCAAAATGGAGAAAGGTGACTAGTGGTGTTCCACAGGGATCGGTGCTCAAACCACTGTTGTTTGTGATATACATAAATGATCTGGACGAAGGTGTAGGTGGTCTGATTAGCAAGTTTGCAGATGATACTAAGATTGGTGGAGTTGCAGATAGTGGGGAGGACTGTCAGAGAATACAGCAAAATATAGATAGATTGGAGAGTTGGGCAGAGAAATTACAGATGGAGTTCAATCCAGGCAAATGTGAGGTGATGCATTTTGGAAGATCTAATTCAAGAGCGGACTATACGGTCAATGGAAGATTCCTGGGGAAAATTGATGTACAGAGAGATCTGGGAGTTCAGGTCCATTGTACCCTGAAGGTGGCAATGCAGGTCGATAGAGGTCAAGAAGGCATACAGCATGCTTGCCTTCATTGGACGGGGTATTGAGTACAAGAGTCGGCAGGTCATGTTACTGTTGTATAGGACTTTGGCTAGGCCACATTTGGAATACTGCGTGCAGTTCTGGGCGCCACATTACCAGAAGGATGTGGATGCTTTAGAGAGGGTGCAGAGGAGGTTCACCAGGATGTTGCCTGGTATGGAGGATGCTAGCTATGAAGAAAGGTTGATTAGGATTGTTTTCGTTGGAAAGACGGAGGTTGAGGGGGGACCTGATTGAGGTCTACAAAATTATGAGAGGTATGGACAGGGTGGATAGCAACAAGCTTTTTCCAAGAGTGGGGGTGTCAATTACAAGGGGTCACGATTTCAAGGTGAGAGGGGGAAAGTTTAAGGGAGATGTGTGTGGAAAGGCTTTTACGCAGAGGGTGGTGGGTGCCTAGAACGCTTTGCCGGCGGAGGTGGTAGAGGCGGGCACGATAGCATAATTTAAGGTGCATCTAGACAGATATATGAACGGGCGGGGAACAGAGGGAAGTAGACCCTTGGAAAATAGAGGACAGGTTTAGATAAAGGATCTGGATTGGCGCAGGCTGGGAGGGCCGAAGGGCCTGTTCCTGTGCTGTAATTTTCTTTGTTCTTTGTTTTCTTTGGTTTGTGGCCAGTTATCTGAATCCCATAATATCCCTGCAAGAATTCCCAAGGATGGTCTCCTCAGCACTTCCACCTTCAGCTGCTTCATCAATGACTTCCCTCCATCATATGGTCAGAAATGGGGATGTTCGCTGATGATTGCACAATAGTTCGGTAACATTCATAACCCATGAGGTAATAAAACAGTCCGTGTCCATATGCAGCAAGACCT